>NW_026535780.1:28630000-29121322 GCF_028551555.1 Melozone crissalis
ATAATGTTCACCTGGAGGCTGATGACTGATATTAATGACAAACTCTGACCATAGCTAGAACCAATGCAAAGTCATATTCCCATGAAGATGTTCTCTTGCCACTTCTTTAGTATCACTTCCAAGGATTAGCATGGAGACATAACTTTTGGTGTCTTCTGCTTTATATGTCCTCCTCATTAACTGAATTACACTTCCTTTGCTACTATTCAGTAACTAATGACAGATTTGAGAATTAACAGACTGTGACTGCAATGTTCCCTCGGTGATGGCAATTAGTTGCCAGCATTGTTCATGCTTTACCTGCACTCAAGATGCTGTACTTCTGCCTTAGTGTTATCATTCCTGCCTCTGCTGTTCCAAGATATCAGCAATGGACTTTACACACTCAGTTTTGATGTACCTGGAAAATGTCCAGGTTATATTCTTATGAAAAGGAAGATTCCAGAGACTGTTGATTACAAATTGTTGCCAAGGGGTAAGTAAAAGGAAATTGAAGACCATGTGCGTCTGGTAATGAATATTTATAACAGAATTAGGCTTTAGTAGTGCATTCCCTCTAAAACATACAACCTTATCATTAATAAAATGATCAAAAGGCAAAAGAATCTTTACATGACAATCTTTGCATCTACTCTTGGTGAGGAGAATTGAGAAATGCAAAAAAGCCACTATTTAATGCAGAGTTTTGTAAGAAGAAACTTAACAAGATGGTGTGGAAGAATTGAACAAAACCACATGGATAATAAATATATTCCTTTCTATGGTTGCCTAAAGTCCAGATTAGTTTCTGAGCAAGGATCACAACCTTCAAGCAACATGGGCTGGGAAATCACTAGAAGCTAAGAAAATAAAATACTTCTATTGTGATCATAAATTAGGATGCAAATTTTTTCTTGCTTAAATCATTATTTGTTTTCAATTATAATTTGTTTACATTTACATGAAGGAGAAATTATTACTACAACTCTATTAAAAATATGTATCTAAGTATTATGAAAGACAAAATTACAAATATGGGAGTCATACTGATACTTGAAAGCATCACAAATCCTAGAATTTAGGTGAAATGCAGGCTAGTTTAAGTTTGTATTGTATAGATCGAGAGTGGTATTTCTCTAAGAAATAGAATTGTGCAAAATAGCAAAATAGGCTTGTTTGTTTGTTTGTTTATTCTATGCCTGAAATGCCTGAGTTCTATATGCAGTAATTTTATGATTGGAATTGGATGGGATAAGTGATAGCCTGAAGCTGATGACATCTGCATCCAGGGCAGATAGGCAATGATGTCACATCTGCAATAAGTAGAACAGAACAGATTCTGTACCAAAGATTGATGTGATTTATAGCTTTCATGATGGTGACAACCTTGGACTGGATGGCAGGTAAAGTGCACATTCAAACTTGACTCCACAACATGGAATTCTCTAGACTTGAGCACACATGGGTGGGAAAAGGATGACTTTATGAACTTAACTTGACCGGGGAGCAGACTTTTGGGTGAATAGTCCCATTTCTGTTACTCTTCCCTTTTTCTTCAGATATAGTTGTTTAGGTTTTTCAGTTTCCCAGGGGCTGCTGACTGTGGGATAAGTGAGAAACAAAATTTTTAGAAAGGTTCAAATTTAGTTTCTCAGTCTCATAGATACTATACTCAGTAATGGTGTGAATTGTTCTTCTGTTTATTCTAGAAAAGGTTTCTCACACAGACTGAATGTGCCTGTTTCTGCCACTGACATCCAGCACATAAACCATTCCTTCTTCTGATCTCAAATTCGTCTGTGCACATGAATTCCTCACATAACATGTGTTAATGTGAGAATTACACATGAAGTTTTTGTCTGCTGTTTGAGCAGTATCCTCTAGCTGGGAGTAAAGCCTATTTATCTCCAATTGGATTGCAGCAATAAAAGTGAGTCAAATAAACCATTCTGCAAAATGTGGTGGTGTGCAGCTGTGACTCGCACAGCACAGCAGACATGTTTACATAATTATAGGGAGCTTTCCTTCTTGCTTAAGAAGATTTGAAATTTCTGGTTGCTTGTACTCAGAACACTGTCAAATCTGCAGCATGGATTGGCTGACTTCATTGGCCAAAACATTAGAGCACAGCAAGCATAAAACCAAATCTTCTCTGCCAAAAAAAGATGGAGACATCATTACAGCTGGTGTCTTGAGGATGTTCTGCACAAAGTACCAGCATGATGGGATCACAACTACTGATTCAGATACAAGAAAAAAGAGAAGAAGCAACACAGCTCATCTGACAAAGAAACCAAATGGTATTGACTAATTAATTCCAGTGCACACGTCGCCTGCCATGAGCATGTTATTAGGGTGTCTGACAGTGACATTTGCTGAAATTTCATAGACTAGACTGAAGAAGAAGGTGCAAAAAGATCCTGGTGAAAGGATGGGAATTCCAAGGAGATTGATTGATTGATTGATTGAATATGTAATGAACTGTGCTGCTCCAGCTAACAAAAGAAAGTTGAACTGGGGAGGGAAGGCATAAAACGCAATGTCTTGAAACATTCTGCAACAAATTACAGGAGTTGAAAGAAGTAAAAAGTTGTGCACGAGTTGATCCAAGCTAAATGAAAAAGTACATTTTTCTGTAAATTCTGTGAAGCAGAAAAATTGGTAATTTTATATGTTGTTTATTTGTGTCACAGACATTTTTTCATAAAAATCTTTTCTTTTAGGATTTGTCCTTTCTGGGAAGCTGGGGCCCCAGAAGACAAATGTAAACAATAATTATCTGCTGATGTGGAATGTAACAGGTGCATCTGTGATTGGTCTTCTGTGAGTGTTTGGATTTGCTGACCACTCACGGGAGAGTTTGTCCTTGCTTTCTGCTGGACACAGAACTTTGTTATTCATTCTTTGCTATGCTATTCTTAGCTTAGCAGCTTCTGCAACTTCTCTCTCTATTCCTTTTAATATAGTCTTAATGTAGTATATATCATATATCAATAAATTCAGCCTTCTGATCATGAACCAAGATTCTTGTCCATCTCTCTCACCCTGAGGAACCCCAACAAGTTGTTGTAATATATTTGCATCTAACAGAAGATGAAAACAAGTTAGTTTTCAATGCTTTGTTTAGTCAATATATTATTCAGTCTAGATTTATGTTATGTGCTGGTGGTATTTTAATTTACTGTAATGTGCTTGCAACCTCACTGGAGCTCCCAGGATTCACATAAAGAAGAGAAAAATGGGCTTTTCCTTTTCTTCAGTATTTGGTTACTCCCACCTCTGTGCTAAACTAGATCAAAAGAAGACAGTTGTCGTGACCTCTTTAATGAGACTTATAGTCATTGGAGCATATGGTTTTCTTCTGGATAAACCTTCTTCCTTACTCAGCCATTTCACATATCAACCTTTAACAGCTTTTCCCAATCAGAAATGAGAGTCTGCTTCATGTTAAAAAAGGCCTGTGCACTTTAATATCTAATGCAAATTTTCAAATATAGATCTAAAATGCAGTTTAAATTGCATTTTTAAGAAAAATATGACATTTCTATATTAAGGAAGGATCTGTGTTGAATTTTATTTGAGGATTTGAAATGAATACAGATCACTCCTTTTTAAGTACAGCATATGGCTGAACTGTGACCTTGTAAGTGTTTGCTATTCTACTTTTACCAAGCCATAGTTTCTTTGGATCTGTTTACTCCTTAGAAAGTTTTGAATTTCCTACTAGGTTTCTTGTTCTTAGTTCCTTGAATGGGAAGAAGGAGAGCATAGAGAAGGGATGGTATCTTCATTATAAACCTTCACTTCATTCTGAGAGTCCCTGTAAATCATTAAGATGATGATATTTAAATTACACGGATATTTATAGTTCACAGTTTGTGAAAAATTATAGAAGGAGTTCTATAATTTCTCAATAAATATGATTAACAGTTGGAAAAGAAAGTAATGAAAAGCTTCCTGCATTAAATAAGTTTATTGGATGAGAGATGCAGAAGGGAAGATGGCATCTTTATGAAAGTATCCCAAATTATCAGTAAAAAAATGGAACAACACAATTTTTGTGGTTAACCTACATTTTGCTTTCAATTGCAGCACACATGCAACAGGAGGAAGATCATGTTGAGTAGGGAAGAACACAGGAAAAGCCAGAAGCTGTGATCATCCCTTAAGACAATTTCAGTGAGCAATAGAGATAACACTTATTCATGAGGACAGATGAAATTGGGCACATGGGAAAGGTGACAAGAGTGACCCTTTGAGATGTTTCCTCCTGCACTGGATTCAAGAGCCTCATGAATTTGATTCCAGCACATTGGCATTGAGGAGGCAAAAAAAGTTATTTCATAAATGTTGATCCTTTTTTTTTTTTCTATCATCACAAAGTTTCTATCTCAGAGAACATAATTTCATGTAATTCAAAAGACAATCAAGACAATTCCATGGAGCAAAACTTTGGAAAACATCTCATCTATCATTTTGGACCGTGACAATAAATTTTGAGGAAGAGTATCCAAGAGGCTATCTCTTTCCCAGTGGTGAAGGTCTCAAATATTGATGGCTACCAATTGTGATTGGTATTTAACAGCAGACAACATGTTCTTGGAACTGTAAGTTAGTCATCTGAGCCTTTGGTTATTCTGAGTCATATTTTCAATGTTAAGTTATTTCTTTGAGGAATATGAATGCTATCAAGCTTTTGTTTTTCCACAGGGTAGAAAACAGTCTCAGGTATCCTGATGACATCTCTTAGAATTTCATTTTATTCAGGAAAAGGTGAACTAGTATCTTACCAGGGAATACTTTAAGAGTTTAGATGGAAATCTCATTAAAATCATTGCTGTTATTTTTCCATTCCTCTCCATGCACTATTCTTTTTAAGAGAACAGTTATAATGACACAAGTCTGCTGATTTAATTTGAGATCAGACAGTTAGCTTGTCATCTAAGTGTTATAAAATTGCCAACCAAACTGGAAAAAAAATGTTCTTTAATTTGACAGGAAATAATCTTGTAGTAAATCAGCTTTATATTTGGGTTTTGGGGAAGACTGCACAGTAATCTGTCAACCCTTTGAAGTTAACTATTTTTTACCATACTATGAAATTTGGCCCTCAGTTCAGTTTCTGCTACAGAGTCACAAACTTTGAAGGTGTTGCTTGGCTCCCTGCTAAATTTGGTGGTGAATTGAAATTAATTGAAGTTAGTGCTATGAATGCCCTGTGCACCACAAAGCACCAATATTTTTTCCTAGTGGTTTTACTTTCTAACTAATGTGGCAGGTATCTAGCATCCATTAGATTGGGTGGGTGTTGGGTTTTTTCCCTAGCATAGGAAGTAATGAAAAATGTGACAAGGGTGACTTCAGGTCCCACTGGGATATTATTTTTTGTTAACTTGCCCATGAAAGTCCAGTAGGGTCTGTTGCAGAGATCCTATGCTCTTACAAAAGCATAGTTAATGGAACAGGAAAACCGTTTCAAAGTGAACATGCATGACAAACTTGAAAATACAGAAATTTTAAGGAGTGAAAAAAAATTAATCTTACATCTATAAAATGTCTTCCTGCCTCTCTAGGTGTCTTATCCTTTCAAAGCAATGGAAAATGTGTTGAGCTTTGCTTCTGCTCATCATTTATTTTTCCACTTAATTTGATAACCTTTCCATTCCTTTTTCTTCTACCTCTGGATCTGTTTCAGAGCTTCTCACCAGAGTCAGGTCTGCTGCCTCATGGGCTGGGCTTGAGGCAGGAATGGCTCCCTGCTGAAGGAAGGGGAGGTTTCTCTCCCATTTTCTTTCCCTCCCTCTGCTTTTCACAGGCATGGAGCTTATATTTAGCTGCAAACATGTCTTCAGTCAGGCCTGCATGCTCATTCTTGCCGCAGAGAGAACTGCCAAGTCTTTGTTGTCAGAGAGCTGCTGCTGAGCAGCACACCTCCCCAGGGATCAGTGCTGACCAGACAGCTTTCCTCCCTGCAGGGAGATGAGATGAGCTCAGAGCTTGGTGCTAATAGCACTCAGGGTTTGTGGGTTCAATGCTCATTTACTTAACATTGGACTTGATGGTCCTTGTGGGTCCCTGGCAACTCAGAATAAGTTGTGAATGCACTTTTCAGTACCTGATTTCAATGTTCTGTCAAAAAGCTTTTTGAGGTAATTTCGCTTCCTATGAAAAATACCTTCTAAATTACTATTTCCTCCCAGAAAACTTCACTTTCCACACTGCAAATTTCAGCAAAGCCTGTATTTACCAAGAGCTTCCATCTGCCCTATTCTCAAGCATTAAATCCCACCTTTCATCTAGTCTGCACAAGAGCCAGGGCTCCACCCCTCTCCTCTCCTGCGCTGCATGTATTCTCTAGGTGCCTGCCTGCCTGCCTTCCCTGTTGCTTAGCACATCCTCCCCAATTGTTTGGTCCCTCCAGGAGTGGCTGGAAATAAATTTTCAGCAGTGGACCTGCCTCCTCTCAGTGCAGCCTGGGTGTGTTCTGATTCTGCTCCTCATTTATTGCATTCCCCAGGGATGCTTTGGTGTGTTTATCATGCCTTAATAACACACCTGGTCTTCAGTGTGCAGAAATGAGCTCTGTGCAACTTCTACAAGGGATTTTAAGAAGCAATTGCTTTGAAAAACCTCTAATGGATAATTTCCTAGATGCTATAATGCACTGTGCTCCCAAAGAAAGAGAAAAATCATCCTTTGAAATCTAGTTTTCCTAAAAGAAATATATTATTAAGGTAAGCTCTGACTGGTTTCCATGGCTACTATCTACTGTACATCAGTATTCGTTGTGACCAGCATTTTAAATGGTCCAGGATGAGTCCTGAGTGCACAGGTTCACACCTGTGAAATATTGTGTGTCACATTAGAGAAGCGGTTTCAGCTACTGATTGGGACATTGATATTTTCTGGCATAAAATGTTGAATATTAAATCAAAATAATATTTTACTTGAAAAGCAGTGCAGTCAGCTGAACACCAAAGTTAGAAGAAAAATCCACATTTGCCCCTGCCTTTCTTCTCAGAATAGACAGTTTTCTAAAGATACAGCTGACTACTATGATCTGTGCTCAGAGGAAGGTGCTGTAGTGCAGTTTTCTTACAAAGTTAAAATGCATATTCTCTCATGTGTTAATTAAAATGCAAACATTCTGATCATAGTGGTTGAATCACTGCCAGTGATCTTTTTCCACAAAATTCTGTGAAGAATAATATATTGTAAGGACTGCTGACAGTACCTAAATACTACAGATTTTGCCATAACACACCTCTTCTCTTGGTGAGACTCTGATTTCTTTATTTCTTAAAGTCCAACATTTTAGAAACCTTAAACTTTTTTTTTTCCCATTGGCTAATATTTTGAAATTAAAGTGAGGAAGATAGCTCCTAAAATATTCTAGTCACCTGCTGAAGGATGTAGTCCAGCAGGTTAAATGGACAACAAGCTGCTTTCTCCTCAGCTAAATGTTGTCTGAAAAGCTGGTGCACCTAAGCAGTCCTGGTACAACCTTTGGGATTAGCAAAAGAAATTCAAGTTAGCAGTTTTGCACATGTCCACAGTTGTGCCTCTTTACAGTTAGAAAAAGGATATTTTTTCACCCCAGCCATACTATCTGTGCAGTTTTGAGGGTGTCCCTAGTGAACCTCTGGTATTTTACTGCGCTCACCCAAGCAGAATGAAGAGTCTCCTCAATGCTCACTGCTTATTCTAAGTAACTGATTACTATAAATCCAGTGAAGCTTCATTACAACAGGACCAAGTATAATAAATTTACTAAAATTCATAGAGATGTCTAAGGCTAGTGCTGGGGAGTTATTTGGTATTAGTTAAGCATTAATAAGAAAATTATTTAGATGAAATGCTGAACAGTAATGAACTGTATTAGGCAAATCAGATGTTAATGTTAACAGCAGGCTTTTTTTTATATTAATATCTGCAATAACCTGCCTCATTTATTCTTCAACTATGAAGATATTTCCCATCATGAAAACATCACATTTACATTGCTTTGACCTTTCTATGTCAATTAGTTTTCCCCCTTTTTCTCTTATTAAGTTGTATGTAATGCTTGCAGTTTGTCAGAAAATGGAGGTCAATGTCATCTTAAATGGCTTTCAAAAGCTTTTACCAGTGATTGTGTGGACACATAGGGCATTCTCAGAAGATGCTAATCTTCAGCCTTTGATATCCCAGTACTATTAAGATCCCTGCACACTTAGTCATGAGTTGAATAGAGAAATACATTTAAATAATTCTCTCTCTTTTCTATTGTATACTAAATTCCTAGCTCCTGAAGTTTATTAGTGATACGCAACTCACAACTCATTCCATACACAAAAGAACAAGAATATGTTGAACTATCCAGTGAGTAAATTATGAAATAAGTAATTATGATAAAGACATCCAAGAGAAGGCAGCTCCAAATTCTTAAAATCAGATGTCTCTGAAAATGAGTAAAATGGGATAAAAGAGGAGTAGATACAGATTTAGAGCATAATCAACACCTTACTCCTGAGGGCCCCAGGCAGAGGATGAGGCTTTTGTTTCCTGTTCCTTCTACCCCCACACTGCTTGTCTTGACTTTCTACCCAGCATTACTGCTGCAAGAAGCTGCAGGGGCTGTATTACTTCTGTTTCTCTGTCTTGCTAATACATTGCAGAATTTGGGAGGAAAAGGGAGCAAATAAGTGTTAGTTATGTGCTTAAGTGAAACCTCCTATGAGAGGTTGTATTACTTGTCACCACTTTCTCCCATTACATGCATGACGAAGAAGTCTTCTGGAATAAGAAACCCCATCTTCCTGAGAAAAAATTTAACATAGCTGAACTCTTGGAGTGGAAATAAGATGAAGCTTTGATAAAAAATCACAGGGATCACTTGAGGGATACAAGCTGTCAAAAGTAACAAATGTGAGTGAGCATGTTTGCCCAGAGCCTGTAAACCCTTGGTAGCAGCTTCAGGTCCTGTTTACCATATGGTTCCAGGCAGTTGCTATCCATCCAGGCCAGCATTTCTGACAGGCAGCCAGATAACTTCACACTGCCTCCCTGAGAGGCTTCAGAGCTGAATGCTAAGCAGTGAGCATCATCCCTCCAAGTGCATTTGAACCAACATGCTCTGTGAAACTGTGCAGTTTGGAGTCGGATTAGAGCAGTAGACAGGGATGTGGAGAGCAGCTTAGCCATTTGCTGTGATCAAGAAGCAATCTATTCACCTGCAGGGACAGCTACAAAGTCTGACACAGTAGAGGAGGTTGAAAAGCACCTTTATTTTAATAGATACACACTAACAGTGCTTGACTCTGGCAGGGTGGCAGTATCTGCGACTGAACATTTTGTAAGAGCCAGACCTATGTGTGACCTAGACTTCCTTGCTATGATGGATTTATCTACCTGCACAAGCAGCTGTGTGTCTTGCCAAACCTGCTGGTGTGTAAATGTCCACAGACTATACTGTTACTATTTGCTAAATTGATTGTGTGTAGAAACAGGGTTCATAACTACTAAAATTGATCTTACTTGGTGTTACATGTCTATTGTACATGCAGTGGTGCCTAGATTACACATCAGAGACAAGTCAGCCATTGCTTGCTCCACTGTCTTAGTGAAAAACCTAGTATACTCCAAAGTTGTACTTTATGATGGATTTTTATAATTCTACAAGTAAATCATACTACTTAGATACGTGTCAGATAACAGGCACATCCTGCCATGCAAATAGATATTAAAAAATATTTATTAACTTACAACCACTTTGGAAAATGAACCACTTTTCTCACTTATACCCATCCCAAGTTAAAAAAGAAAGGTAAAATGGAAAAATTCTCAGCAATAAAAGAGACACATCCTATTGGTAGTCTTTAAAACTTGTACATGTTTCTCAGGTACTTCTAACAACCTTTTATATAACATTTGTCCAAATATGTCACTAGAGAGATTAAAACAAAACCAACAGTGTGTAAATACCTTGTTGTGGCTAGAGGATTCATGGGAATTCAGTTTATTAATATTAAGTAATGTACACATATGAATGTGTATAATACAGGCACACATGTATCATGGACATGGATCTATATATAACAACCATGCAGAAGTCAGCAGGCTTCAGGGGAACTAGAATTTTTCATACCTCTGTTACTAGTTACATGAGATAACCCACAGAGAGCTGAAGACCTGGTAGCTAACATCAGGGTCCCCCTTGAGTTTGCCAGACTTCAGGCTAGGATCCAAAGTATTGCACTGCTGTCCTTGATGCCTCAGGTTTTAGCTTTTATAGATTTCAGAGTCTATTGTGCTTTAGTGTGTAAGTCTAGGCTTCATACTAGGGGAGTAAGGGGGATAGTAAGCTCTCTCCATAGAATAGGTGAACAAAAGAATTCCGTCTCTAGCTTGGCACCCAAGGACAGCCAATCCAGATCTCAGACCCAGGAGCATAAACAACAGTGGAATGAAGAGAGAAAGTCAAGAAGGATGGGACTTCATGGGCTAAAGTGTAACTGGACAATTAACTCCAATATGCAAATGGACCAGAACTTATAAAAGTGTGAGACCCTGTAACCCGTCATCCATTTTGTGGCCATTTTGGGTTTTGCTGCCCAAGGTGGATCTATTTGAGGCCTTTTAATAAACACCTACTTTATTCTTTAGCTCTGTCTAGTCCCTGTTCTAGGTCAGCCTTCACAAGGCATCATTTTCCCTAAATGTTTCCTGAGCATTGATTCAGGCAGGACATTTGACCAACACATTTCAAGAAGAAACAGATAAAAAACTGTCAATGCAAGTCTAAGCAGAGGAAATCACTATTCTACTAGTGTTATCAAGACAGAATGTAAGATTGTTAATGTATCCAACTAGGTTTTGTCACGTTTGATGACAATAATTTGCTTTCAATAGATTTAATGGCCTGAAGTATTATGCTATTATCATGTCAATGCTGCATGAGGAAAGAGTGTTAGTTTGAGTGCTAGCAGCACCTTAGTTAGAAGACCATTATGTTATATGCTGTAGAAAATTATATAACCTTGTTACTTATAAGGGCATGAGAAAAAAGAACTTTGCTGCTGTCTTAACAGCCATTTCCTAATTCATGGTCTGTTACATGCTAACACTGAATATTAGAGTGAGTGGGAGAAGATTAGCTTTGAAATGGGAAAGGATGAGAATTTATTTTAGATTAAGAAGAAAGGCTGTAGCAAGGCTGAAGGCAGGTTCTCTAGAACTTGCTGACATCTTTTAAAAAGCAAAAGTTTGAATACTTTTACTTTTTAAACAAAATTGACTCTTTTGTTTCTTAATTTTGTATTTCAATCAGAGGAATCTGGTTAACCATAGGATACACAAAGTGATTTAGGCTAAAGATGCAGATTTGTATTTATGAGCCAGATCCTATTGTGCACACTCACAGGATGTCAACATCAAAGAACTTTTGCATTTGTGGAAACAGTGTGAGCTGCTGGCTGTCTTGCAGGGAACCACTACAGCTTTTACAAACCTAACTTTCTGTATCAGTGTCCAGGGATTTCAGTGGGGGATGTTGTTGGTATGGGTTTCCTAATAGAAAGGACTGGATGCAGGATTGGGTGTGGCGTTCCCAATGGTTAGAACAACAAAACAGCAGAAAGCAGCATTTCCTATAATGGGACCAGAATATGTGACCCACAGGGTGAGGCTGGCAGGGAGGGAGCTACTGTCCCCATAGCTCTTCTGATAAATTTGTTCCTGCTCACATGAGTACCTTGTCCTTATGCTACATTTTCTTCCCTTGGGTCACTGTGGTATCTGTTATGCAGCTCAGTATCAGGCATCTGGTGTCTGATTACAGCAATTATTTCAATTTCTAGAGCTACTGCTAGACAGTTTCTGCCAGTGTTGAGTATTTATAGGAAGGATGCCAGGAGCTTAATCATCTCACATATGTTTTAAATTATTGATTTTTATATAGATGTATAATCAACAGGGGTTTATTTAGGTGTGTGGGTTTTGTTCACTTCTAATGGTGGCTTTTAAAATTCAGATAGAGATTTTTCTATATTTAATCTGGAAAACTATCATCTCTTCACCTTCTTCCCACTATTGTCAGAGAAGTGATTTGAAAAGCTTTCATACCATCTGATAGTTCTTCCAATCTGTGAGGATTCATGGCATCACCTTCCTCTAAATACATATTCCCTGGGAATCTGTTGGGACAGGACTCAGGTGCTCCATCTCCATCAATTATATAGCTTGGTACAACATGTTTGCTCTCTGCCTGCAGCAGCTGAGGGGTCTGCAGGCTCACCTTCCCCTGAGACAGCTGACGTGCAGAGGATGCTGCAGGGGCCTGACACGTGGTAGCACAGCTACACATCCTCCAGTGCACGTCCTTACGAGCGTGGTGGGGCTGCAGCACCACCTGGGCACACCCACTGCAGAACCTTCTTGAAGAGCTGGATGTTAAAAACCTCCCACTGCGTATGCACAGAGATGAACATTCAAATTAGCCAGGACTTATAACCTGCTCTCCTCATTCCCCTTGCTATGGGATTGGGCATTAATCCCAGTGGGCATTATCCCACTGGGATAAGTTAACACTTTCTTTGTAACAGCATTCTCTCTATGTACACACAGCATTTTTATACATATATTTTATGTTTTTTAACCTGTATAAAAATATTCAGAGTATCCTGAATTGAAAGGTCTACCTTTCAATCTGATTTTGATGACTTTCAGTTAAGCCTGTAGCATGACGCATTTTAAGCGTAAATTATCTTGAAATAATGAGTGAATTAAAATGAATGAGGAAAAGTACACTTCAATTATTTTTGTGGACATCTTAAATCTCCTGCAATTGCATTTAGTTCGGAGAAAATAAGCTCTCTGCCTCCAACGTCAAGTAATTTGCCATACTAGAGTGATGGAAATATTCCCAAAGGAAGCTGCTGCTCTGGAAAAAGAAAACAGCATTAGACATTTAAAGCTTCAATGGTTAAAACGTTTACTTCATAAATATTAAAGGCAAGGCAAAGCTTCTAACTCTTCCCCTCCTGTAAAGGACGGTGCTCAATCACGGTGGAGCAGGGAGGGTGTCAGTGGAGATGCTGGAAGGGATCGATGCAGTTCCCTAGCAACAGGGCGACATGTCTGGGGTTCCTGCATCCACAGGGACCCTCCTGACCCACTAAATCAAGGCAGCAGCTTTGCCTCTGCTGCCATTGTGCTTTCTTGGAACAAACATTTGCACTGCTCGCATTTCTCAGATCAACCCAGAGATAAGAGAAACATGTAGCAGTGGGGGGGGAGGAAGCTAATTATATTGCCCCTTTAAAAAGGCAGCTGTGTTGTCTGTCAGGGTAATACTTTAAAGAAAGGTAGCTTTATGAGGGGAAAGGAACCTCAAATGCACTGATATAATTATTGCTTTCTAATGTCAAGTAATGGACCCGATGTTTTATTATAGAGCAATCTCAGTCCATAGCCATGGAGTGCAGAGGTGATATTAACTGTGTTCACACGGCTGCATAATTGCTATGGGAAAAGCAGGCAGTGAAAAGCATACATGGCTTCTTTGTTTTGCCATTCTTTTAACACTGTTGAACTTTGTAAGTTAATTGGGGTGGTAGCATGAAAATAATTCAGTTTGCCACTATGGAAATGCAAGATTCTTCCATTCTACATGAGAAAGCATTGGCTCAGTATGCATGTGCCTTTTTCCTCCCTGTGCCACTCAGAGCCAATATGGCTCGAAACAAATCTGTTTTGGTTTTAAATTTGGTTGTCTAACCAAAAAATAAAACAGGACAGGAGAAGCAGAAAGATAAAAGTCAATTAAGATTAAATCTAAAGGTTTACGGAGACAATTTTTTTATCTGGCAGTTGCAGAACAAAATAGAAAACATTTTGTATCAGGATAAGAGGCACATTTTACTGCTGTTATAGGAGCATGTGTTATGTATCAACCTTGATGCTGCTGACAAATTGAATGTGATTTATTGACAAATTTTCATTTCATTTTTCTTTAAATATAGTATCATGGCCATATGCCTTGTATATTTTATCTCTCTCTTGTTTTCGTTCTTCTCTTTAAAGAAACCCCCAAGTCTCCCAGTGTTGTGTAAGACATGTGGGTGGTCTGTCTGAGCCCTGTCTGACACCCACCAGAGACAGGTACTGGATCACAAAAAGAGTCAATTTCAACAGCAAGGCATCTTGCCACTGTATTTCGAAATACCATGGGCTCTTTGTAAGCTGAGATCCATTCTTGCCTTTATCTTAGATTTTTCTTTATTACAAAATACACTGAAAATGCAAGAAGACACTCGAATCATTAATTATTTCCTCTGAGTGGTTAAAGACCATCTTAAGCCAATTGGTTTTATTTGCCTTCACAGCATAGCTGTAATTAAAAACATTCATATAGCTTAAAAGCTTAAAATCTGGAGGAAAATGTACCATCTGCTCTAGATATAGCAAGAATTGACTATTGCCTACCTCAGAACAGATAACTAATAACTACATGGGTCTCTAGTTTCTCCTATATTTCAGTGCAATATATTAAAAGCAAATAGACTGAAGGTTTTAGAAGCATTGCTGATGCTTTTTTTCAACTATCTCTAAGCTAGTTGACCTGTACAAGTGTAATTCAGAGTCAAATTGAGTGTTCAGTCACAAAGTAAGAAAAATCTTTCATCTTCTGAAGGATATGGCCATAGGCCATTAATTTCAAAAAGAAGGCTCAGGCCACCAACCCTGTCAAGAGAGTAAATGAGGGCAAACAGAAGTTGAAATAAAGATAAAAATTCAATTAATCCTGTAGTTAATTTTGAAAAAACAGTATAATAGGCTGGACTAGTTGTACTACCTCCTCTTTAATTTTATTTAAACTAGGACTCAATACCCAAACTCCATCTGAGTACTTTAGGGTGTAAGCACATCACATTTATCACTTCACTGTGTTAGCAAGCCTGCCCTCCTCTTCTGAGAGAGATGAAGGCCAAAGCAGTATTTCTCAATAACCTTCCTGTTTCCATGAAGCACTTCAGGATGTGGCAGGGTTACATTATTGTGAATCCCTGGATGAACATGATTCCACAGCAATTCCTCTCTGTTATCTGAGCAGCAGGGCTTTACATTTTGGGTTTTGTCTACAGGAAGGTTTTTGACAGAGGACAAATATGGTCATACAAGCTGACTGCTGCTGATATATAGAAAAAACTCTGGCCTGTCTCTATCCTGTGCAGAATATGACTCTGCAGTGAGTCCTAAAAATATCCTTAAAGATTCTAGGCTTTTCCTTGGCCCGAGGAAAATTTTTGCTTTGGTCAACTCTACACCTTGGCAAAGAGGCCTGCCAGAAGCAATGGATTTTATTAAAGCTCACCAGTTGTTTACCAGTATAATGACCCCAAAGAAGTTCTGCCACCTGATATAGACAAAAGCAGGTTTGGCATTGTTACAGCCTGTGGTGAGGGGAAAATGTCTGTCCCTCCATCTTCTATCAGACTGGTGAAACAAGGGAGACAAAACCAACCCTTTTCTCCACTGCAGTCCTGCCCCAGTCAGTCTCAGCTGGACACCTGTACCCAACTCTGGGTTTGGGCTCCTTACCAAAGACTCTGCTCAACACACAGGCAGCAGCTGTGACCCAAAATGGAAAGGAAAGCCATTTTTATATAATTTTATCTGAAAAAAAATAAATACCCTGGGATAGGGAAAGTCACTTTTTTGACAAGCAAACGTCTTGACTGATCCAGTGTGAAAGATGGAAAAACCTCCCATGCCTCTAAAAATATACAAGAGTAATTGAACAATTTGGGCTCACTGAGGTGTGGAGGGCACAGCTAAGAAGTGCTGGCACAATTCTTCAGGGCTTGACAGCTGGGAAGAGTCTATTTTTCAGTGAGCTGCTCATTAATCAGGATTCTCTGTAACACTTGGGATAGCCCCAGGACCTTAATCAATTGTCTTTTCTCAGTAGGAAACTAGACAGTCTAGCAAAATGCAATGTTGGTGCTCATAACAGGCCACCCCCTGGCACTGGGTTATCTTCATGGGGTGTCAGACTCTTCCTGGGTGCTACGTGCAGTCAAACTACAGATTTGTTTAAGGATAGCAAACAGTCAATAGCAAAACCTTGGGCATATTCATGAGTAGTGGCAGCAGTTCTGGATGTAATTTCCTAGGTCTCAAAGATTCTAATGATCTGGTAGTCCTAATTTACCTTTTTTCCCCCACCTTGGTCGCTGGTTGAGAGAAATACAGGCTGTTCTTTCAACTGAAAAGTAATTTGTTTTGTCTTTGTGGTAATAATAAAAGTCCACACTCCTTAAATACCTGATTCATTGTTAGCAATGATGGTTAGAATAATGGAAATGTAAAATATTTGTTGTGATTAAAAAAATATTTGGGATTGTTTGTTAAGTAGCACAGCCATGTGATATGTTAGTGTATTACATTGGGGTCAAATGTGTTTAGAGAAATTGTGAGAATGATTTAACTCTGGGGTATAAGCAGTGTTTCATCAAGGTATTTGTTGGCTTTTGCTGATTTGTCACCAAAGAGTTTAAAAGATAGTCTAAAGTCACTTTGTCCATAACCATGTTGTAAATATGGAATTGAAGTACTTCTAAATGTATTGCAGATCAGCTCAGGGGAATAAGGTGTCAGGAACACAATATGGAATAAGTATGGGCAAATAAAAAACCTAAAATTTTTGGGCTATGAAAGAGGCTGTTGGCAAAAATGCTTCACAGATTTATCCAAAGTGGCACCTTGATTGGATTTGATGACGCTGACAGGTCCTTTCCAATCCAGAATATTCCATGATTGTGGTGTCTTTGGAAGGAGTTGGGACTTTTGTTTTATGAGTCCAACATTTTTCACTATGCACAGAACAGCAAACTGCTGGCAATGGTTTGCTTCAGAAAGGTACTTTCTAGTAATAACTATAATTATAATAATAACAGTAATAGTAACCAACAGCAACTACTTTACTTTCTAAGATTCTCTTGACCTAAGTTTATACTTTCTACAACACGTTGCAATGATCAGAAAAGAGCCAGCAAGAGTAGCAAAGATTGAGTAGGCACTGTAAGATCTCAGTTTAGTCTGAGTCATCAGTATTTTCTCTCTATGTGCAAATACTGCCATTCCAGGCTTTTCAGACAGATTCATTCCACTTCTATAAATAAATATATTTATTTATTATTATCATAATATGTGTTATATATACAGAATTGAACAGCAATTGTATTCAGAGGTACTGCATAGAACAATGTTGAAGACTATAAAATTTAACTAATCAGTATAGAAGGTAATAAGAGGCTTCTAGTGCAAATCCCTACAGATGACCTGAATTAACAATGCAGGACACCAAAACATGATTAATATCCTGCTGATCTGCTATAATTCTACCATCATCAAGAAGAAGCAGTGCTGATAAGACAGAAAAAGTGTTGAAGGACATTGCTAATTTCATATGTGATCCAGTATTACCTTTTAAGAAGTATGTGGCATTTCAAAGAAAGCAGTGTAAATGAAAACACAGATTGAGGCCAGTACTTTTCATGGTCAGGTTCTAAACAATCTTCTCCTTTCACTATCTATAAGAATTATTTCACACTTTTGCTCTGGAAGTGATAATTCAGACCTTTTGGCATTAGTCACTAATCATAGTCAATAATCAATAAATTATGTGGTTGGAATAATGTTGGAATCTTATGACTGTGGTCCGTAAAAAATATGTGAAAAAAATGTCTTTATATTCTCTTTTTCTTATGCTCTGAGTGCACTTAATGTTACTGTTTTTTCTCATGACTGTCATCCTATATTCATCTGTACTCTTGAATCTGTGCCTTAAATCCAATTCAAATGTGTGGATTCCTGCAATGTGAGACTTCATTGGGGCTGGAAACAGTGTCAAAGAGAAAAGAATCCTGGAGCTTCTTATTTTAAGAAATCTTGTTCTAATATTAAAAAAAAAAAAAAAATCTCTCACCTATTTTGCAATCAGCTACCATGCATTCTTCATACAGATACATGGACTGACTTTGAGATTTCACATCACAAAACTTAAATAAATTTGTTATTTTAATTCCAGTGACTTCTAAAGGCATTAACTGAGGTGTGGTAATTTGGACATTTTTCTTCTCGTCTCTCTTTCTTCTTCTTCTAATTTCAAATATTGGACATTTTTCTTCTAAGAGACGTATCCCAGCATTCTTAAAGACCTCCTAGACAAGATCTTATACAGCCTAGTTACTCTTTGTCTCAGTACTCCTTGATGCAGGGTTACATCACAGGCTAAAACTTACAAAGAAGAGGGTTATTATTTTAATTATTATTGTCTCTATTTTGCAAAGTGCTTCCTGGATTTGCCCAAACCTCAAGGAGGTCTGTGGCAGAACCAAACCTATGGATTAAGCACAATAATTTTCCTAATTTCCTTTATGGCTTTTGACTGAGCTACCTACCAAAAAAAAAAAAAAAAAAAAAAAAAAAAAAAAATAGGAGAGGGCAGATACACAAATGTGTAATCTTAGCAAAATTTTTCACTGGATATGACAATGTGTAGATTTGGTTTCATATGTAACTTGCAGTGATGGAAGTCAACCACATGGACTTTTGCAACAATTTAAACTACAAAGTGAGAAAAAAGGGTGAGTCAGCTGAATAGCACTGAACTTTGGCCTCCCTGGTGTCTATTTTTAGGTGACCTTAATCACAGTGAGTATCGATTTCTTTCTCATGGAGGCTTTAGCAAAATTCTCACAAAGACTTTTTCAGTAGGATAAATGAACACACATTTCAGGCTTTGGTATTAATGAAAATTCCCTGGGAACTCAGAGTAGCAAAGTTTAGTATTTTACACCACTGTCAGTCCAAAAGGACATCTGCTTCTCTGCAGATGATATAAAAAAAAGATAGTAAATGATAATAAAAATAGAGAGAAAAACCCAACAAAACCCAGTAGAAATGTGGTTTCTCTATTGACTTTGCAATTTCAACTATTTATATTTCATGTCGTTCCCTTGTACAGGATACAATAATTAAATGTAAGTTTAGGAGTGTATTTCCACCCCTACTATAGGTGTTTATTAAAAGGGAGCCACTGACACTGTCAATTTCACAAAATATCTTTATTTGAAAGGTATTATATTCCAAACTGCAAATAAATACTATTTAGAACTACTTGGATGCTCATCACTTTTTTCTTCCTCATGATGAGGCTTATAGCTATTTCCATCCCAGTTTTTGAGAGAAGTGACTGCAGAAATAGGGATAACCAGATAGTTTAATGCCTAATTTTAAAAGTGCTACTAGGATTAATTGCCATCAGTGCAATGCCATCTGTCATTGTCCCACAATAACATGTAAGCATCCAATTAGCAAATTCAAGATGCAGTTTAATTAATCAAATGCAACGTTTCAAATTTAAGACTCCATTTTCTCTATTCACTTCAATAACCCCTTGTTTCATTTAATATGGTCTCATCTGAGCCCTCTTTTTTTCTCCTCTTGGTATTAGCTCCCCTTCAGCTTGCATGTTGGATTTTTAAAAAAACATTGTTTTTAAAAAAGCAATTTTTTTAACATTTTTATGCACTTTTACTGTTATTTATACAAAGAGCTTATTTTGAAATTCAGTAAGTAGTCTTTTTATTCAAAGTACAACCTAAGTGAAAAGATTAATTACGTTTTTGACCTTCACATTTGAAAAATCAAAGTATTTTCGGTTATAGCTGCCTAGGCTTTATTCATTTGCAGGTTAAAATGTCAACAAATTTCATTAAGCACAGCAACAACTTCCATTCATTATCTTTATTCCTCTAAAGAAAGAATCTGGTAGGCTCTGTCTCCTGTGTACATTTGTGCTTTGGTGAAAGACAATGACATTGTATTGAAAGAGAATATTGAGGAAATTGGATTCTAAGCTTGGATTATTTTGTAGTAGGAGACTTTTTTTCATCAAATTTGGTAAATAACTTCACTGATAAATGAGTTTTGCTCCTATAACACTGTGTGCCATGATGTGATAGAATATTTCCAAAGCACATATTACTCCTGGTGGTGATAGCAGAAAGGCTAAACTTTCTTGACTATGTGATCCTTCAGGAATGAATTTGTAGCTTCTTTTGCTCAAAGGGTCAGCAGTAGATATTAATTCCATCTCATCATTTTATCCTGCTGCTGTCAAAATAATCACAGTGGAAAATAATTCTTTCTGAAGATGCTTTATAAGAAAAGAGATGACATTTTGTGTTCTGAAATGTTTGTACTGAGTGGACTGGTCCTAGATTATTCAAAGGTAAAAAATGGCAATAACGAGGAAGACATCTGCCCCCCAAAGAAGGAATGTATGTTTTGGACATTACAGGGACAGCCTTATTATTTTTATTATTTTTCATATTGAACACTAGCCTACTTTCTCATCATTTGTTTAAAGTTAATTCCAGAAACACATTTAAAACATATGGACAGGAAAAAGAGTGATTAAAGCAACCTTTTGACAATTGCAGTCGTCATTCAGTACTAATCATCTATCATTCCTAAAAGTTATGTAGCTTTATTACCCCCCAGAATGGACCAGGGGTTGCCTGGATTGCATCCTGGAATTAGGGAATTGAGACAAAAGTCTTTCTGCAATTCCTTTGACCACTTCCTAATCTGTGCTATTTGCTGGGTCAGTATTCTGGGGGAAAAAAGTAACAAGAAAACCCATATTGAAAATGATGCTGAAGTGGTTTCATACATAACCCGGAATGCTAGCACTCTGAGATAAGTGGCTATTACCCCTAAATCTCATTTCCACCCACTTGCACATACACACGTTCTTTGGTCCTTTCAGTCACAGTGTGTGAGTGGCAATAAAATTACAGGCTATTTTGTGCAGCAGAGTGCTTAAAATACCAGACCAGAGTGATGAATGTCTATAGGGAGAGCTGGCTCAAATTGTGGTCAATACTATGGATCAGATTAGTAAAAAAAAAAAAATAAAGATCTTTAAGAAATACAATTTGTTATTAAGCAAGACTTAATTGCACTTCTGCTTCTTCCCTGATGTCTCAGAGCACATTTTTCCAGAAGAGAGAGTCATATCTCCTATATCTTGTCATGCCATCCTGCTTCTGCATAAAAAGATCCCTGAGTCTCAGCCCTTGACCCTCAGCTGTGTTACCTTTGGGCTGAAGCACACAGATCGCATCTTCAATGATGTGATATCATGATATCACATCTTCAAAGATTCCTTAACCTATGAATGTAAATTCCTTATTTTTCCTGTCTAATTGAAAGACTTCCAGTGAGTGCACATGAAAAGTAGGAGTGGCAGAACAATGGCAGGATCAGGCCTTGAAAATGCTCTGCTATTAACCAACACGGGAAAAATTAATTAACTCAAATCTTGCAAACACAGAAACACATAAGGGTTTGTACTGTTTTGCCTCTTCAGCATTTTTTCACAAGTTTTAAAATAGCTCTAAGCTGTTGGTGAATGCTAATGTAGGCTGGTTTTCACACTTTCATCGCTGATCTTTCCCCCCTGCCCTCTTCTCTATTAAGAAGGGTCTGGGTATGGGCTTTCCCAGAAGATTTTGTATTCATTCATTACTGCAAAAATGCAGTTCCACAGATATCTGATGCTTCTCATAGGACTAAATACAGAAATTTTAAAGGTCTGGTTTTAAATGGGAAAAGAAGTTTGCCAGAGAAGATAAGCTATCCAAACAATACAAAGGTCTTGATATCATCATTGAGACGGACATGCAGATGGGGCTGTGATCCAAAAATCACTCTTTAGGTTGCTGTCTGGTCCTATGGGACCTGTCTTGCTGAGGGCTGTGAAGAAGTGCTTATGCTTGTGAAAATCTTTGCCACATTGACAAAGCATGTGGTCTGTCAGTGTGACATTACTGATGTTTTTATGTCACATCGCCATGGCTCCACATGCACCCCTGGAGCCTCAATAACGCACACAAGACACCAGCAGGGAGGACTCTGGGCAAGAACATACATCCCATTTTTCCCAGGAGCTGTGAGGGATGCGAAAGATGTGATGTGGGTGCCATGCCCCAACACCACTTACAAGCTGTCATCCCACCCAGTGCCTCTAGGAAACTCAGTCTCGTGTACTTTAACCAGGGGAGTTTAGAGAATGGCCTTTGGTTGGGTGCACCTTGGGTACCCTACCCAGCCCCTGTGGGATTTTCAGCTGTGAGGATCAGGCATCACAGGAAATGTGAGGGGAAGACATTTGAGTGGCAGCATCAACAAACCAGGGGAGTTCTGGATCCACATTCCTCTTTGTGCTTGAAAAGGCCACGTCACTGTGATGTGAAGGGGACAGAGGGCAAGCAGAGCAAACACAAGGCCTTGTGGTGCTTGCTCTAACAGAAAGGCTAACAGCTCACACAACCCACTTCAGCAATAAATACTGTTCACATGATTCACTAGCTGGAGAAATGGGAGCTGTGTCTAGGCAGGCACAGAGCCCCCTTGGCCAGTCCAGCATGGGCCAAGTGCTCTTCCTCCTGTGTGGAGAGACAGGGCACTCCACCACCCTGCCCCAGGGATGAACTCCTGCAGGGCACTCCACCACCCTGCCCCAGGGATGAATTCCTGCAGGGCACTCCACCACCCTGCCCCAGGGATGAACTCCTGCAGGGCACTCCACCACCCTGCCCCAGGGATGAATTCCTGCAGGGCACTCCACCACACTGCCCCAGGGATGAATTCCTGCAGGGCACTCCACCACACTGCCCCTGGGATGAATTCCTGCAGGGCACTCCACCACACTGCCCCAGGGATGAATTCCTGCAGGGCACTCCACCACACTGCCCCTGGGATGAATTCCTGCAGGGCACTCCACCACACTGCCCCAGGGATGAACTCCTGCAGGGCACTCCACCACACTGCCCCAGGGATGAATTCCTGCAGGGCACTCCACCACACTGCCCCAGGGATGAATTCCTGCAGGGCACTCCACCACCCTGCCCCAGGGATGAGCTCCTGCATTGCACTGCTGCTGGCAAAACATAGTGGACAAACATACACTTGCCTGTGCTAAACAAAGTCACAAAAGAGAGGTTAAACCCAGCAGTGTTGGATGTCTAGGAATTAAAAGCATGTGCAAAATAAAAAATTAGATAAATATCCAGTGTCTTGTGTTTGCCAGGAGATCACTTTCCCATATAATATTTTGCACTATTCTTAGTATTTTTCACTTCCAAGACCAAGACTGACCCTACTTTGTTTCTGAGAGCTCATAAAACATTGTCAAGCAAGGTGTTTGGGTGTGGAGTTGAGTTTATTTGGCAGACATGACAGAGAAACACTAAAAGTAATGTCTGTTTTTCTCAGAGAAACCACATAACTTCTGTGCCAAAATAAAAACAAAAGTGTTGGCAACACGTGATTATTTTAACTCTTTATTCATATAATACTGCATATAAATATAAATATTTCATAGAGAAATTCAAGACAGAGGTGCTGGTGATTTTATTGCCCTTTATAATGGTAAAAACCAGAACATATCCAGAAAACCTAATGACAGCAGAAGAGAATAAAACTTCCCCATAAATTTAGTGAAAAGGCTTATGAGGAAGTAAATAACATTAAACCATAGATGTAGTAGATTGTCATAATTCTCTTCTCTGTTACATGGCACTTCACTGATCATAGAGAGGTCAAGATAGGATTTTTTTAATAATCAATCATAATGTTTATGAAAAATTTGCATATATATCTGCTATTGTGTCTCTATGAAGAAGAAAGAAAACACTAAGCTGTTGACTATCACTAGCAGAAAACCAGGTTAATCTTTAATGTATTGTTGATTAAATAATGGAATTTTTAAATATTTCTTATTTAACTATTTTTTGACACATCAATTTTTTACATGGTGGTTCAGTAAAGAACAGTATTCAGTGTTTGTCAACAACTTGCATGGCTTAGTTTTTATGTCAGTTTTGTAATCTCTGCAGTGAAGTAAGAGCAGAGTTTATATATATGTGTGTGTGTGTGTGTGTGTGTGTGTGTGTGCGTGTGTGTGTGTGTGTGTGTGCGTATGTATTTATGTATGTACCTGCTGCTGTCAATGCAAGGGTAAATCTGTCATAATGTTTGTTAAAACCAAATTCTACTGCTCTGCTGATGGGCAGTAGTCTGCTGATTGGTTTTCATGGCTGATTGAAGGACCAGGTTTGTTTGGAGGATGTGTCTGCTGGAGAGACAATGTGAAGTCTGGTTTGGGTGCTGCCCCCTGAAGGTAATTTAATTTCTCCATGCAAAAAAAAAAAAGTGCTTCTGGAAATCACCAAATTTCAGAGGTGGTAGCTGGCTTTTCTTGGTTATCTGGTGTGTGATGGACACTTAGTAATTTCCAGCATGAAAGGCAGAACTGAAAGCTTGAAAACAAGCAGAAAAAACCTGTAACACTCAATGAACAGCACAAGACCTCGTGGAGGGGGAAAGCCCCTTTCACCAGCAAGCTGAATGTGAATTTGAAATGGAAATGCAGCTGGTGATCCGTGGCTGTGATCAGTGCTTACTCCATATTTCCTTAAACACTGCATCAGCAGAGAGAGGTCAGGATAAGGACACAGAGGGAATTGGCATTGTTCAGCCTGGAGAACAGAAAGCTCCAAAGAGACCCTAGAGCAGACTCCCAGTACCAAAAGGATCATACAACAAAGATAGAGAGGGACTTTTTACAAGGGCATACAGTCCCCATAGAACAAGGGGAAGTGGTATTAAGCTGAAAGATTGTGGGTTTAGATTAGACATTAGGAAGACATATTTTACTATGAGGGTGCTGAGACACAAGAACCGGCTACCCAAAGAGGTTATGGACACCCCATCCCTGAAAGTGTTCCTGGCCAGGTTGGAGGGGGCTTTGAGCAACCTGGTCTAGTGGAAGGTGTCCCTGCCAATAGTAGGGGGTTTGCAACTAGATGACTTTTAAGGTTCCTTCCAATCCCAACAATTCTGTGATTCTATATTCTATTATTCTATGATTCTGTACACTTATCTGTCTAGCCTGCAGATTTTCTAATTCTCTGCTGCCAGAAGAACTTTAAGGAACATATATTTCACTCATATTTTCTGTAGCCAGCTTTGGGGATTATGGATTCACCATGTCATAACAGCATTTATTTTAGTTCGTATCAGGAAGAGGCACATTTAATCTCAAGACTCTCTAAAGTGAATTTATTGATTCAGTGCAACACAGACAACATCGGAACATCTTTTCACCCCTTTTTCTTCTCTTCTCCCTGATGTGTGCACTGTGTACCCTTCAGCCTTATTTAGTTTTTTTTTTTTTTTTTGTTCTTTCTCTGGTCTTCCTTTCTCTCTCTACTTCCTTTTATCCTTGTAAAACAGACACATCAGTGTGCATCAGTTTTCTTTGCATTCAGAATCAGTTGTCCATGGCACAAAACACTGAAGTTGAAGAGCAGAGAAATGCAATTATGGCAGGACAATATCCTGCCTTGGAGAGGCTTCAGAACAAACTCTGATATGTAATGAATCAATATACAGTTGCCATGACAACCTTCAGGGATCACATTTGACCTTGCTACCATGGAATCCTTCCCTTAAGAAATAGGCAAACAAGAGGATTTGCTGCATGAGCCTACTCCTGATCAAACCTGAACACCAAGTTCTGAACAGCCTTGCAGCACCTGTGGTGTTGTTAGCATAAAAAAATTAATGCATTAAATTGTGACTCCATGCTTGATGATTCTTTGAGGTCACAAGTATAGAAACAAATTGGAATTTTAAGCATCTTGGGATCAGATTCTGCCTGTATAAAATGAGTTGCAGAAAAAAACAACCAGAAGATCACATTGTCTTTCTGTGAGCCTACTGTGTTTTATTATACTATCTTGAATCACTGCTTTGGGAGGAGGGATTTACAAATGTAGTGAACATGCATCGTGGCTAATCTTGAGCTGTAGGATCTCTTGTGTCTACAAAACACTGAGCTGTTGTCAACTACTTTATTACTGCCTTGCAACAGTTAACAATACACTTCAAAATATGCCAAAAGCAAAAAAAAAAAAAAAAAAAACAAACTAAGCAAGAGTTTGGGGGGAGTAACTGTGGTACTGCCATTGATCTTGGGGACTAAGCATTGCCTTCACTGATGCTTTGAGGCCAAAGGGGTACATACAAGTGTAAGCTACTCAAATGACATAATGCCTCTTGCCTCCCTGTTTTGTGGTATTCACCACATGCTGCCAGCTCAGATCCTTCTTGTTTTAATAATCCTTCTCTTGATATACAGCTTCTTATTTTTTCCTGACTGTTAATTTTTACAAGCTTTCCTTTTTGAATTGCTGACACATGGCATATTACAGTTTCATTCTCTTACAACTGTGCTGTTTGAACACATTAAAAAATATAAAAGCTTGTATTATGCCTAGGGACACTTTAAAACACCATCTAATAAAAATCTTTAATATGTAGCTCTTGCTCTTTGGGAAGGTTTATGTACAGCATGTTTGTGTTCTGTTCCCAGGTGAGTCTTTGTATAGAACTATATCTGACCTCAATATCAAGCAGATCAAATTGTTCGGGTTTCTTATTCCCTCCAATTTTAGTTGTTTTGGTTTTTTTTTTTTTCCTGAGAGGATTATAAAATATGGAAAAATCGAATCACTGCCTCTCAGCTGAGGAGAAATGTTCATACTAAGAAACCTGCTACTTTGCTGAAGTGTGTCAATGGATTTTCAAGTCACAGGAGGTAGGAGGTGATGAAATGTGTGTAAGTTAATACATGTGCATTTTCCTCTGTGCTCACTTTTTCTAGGTTTACCTTTTGATTGACCATAACATAATTAATTTTACATATTTTTGCTTTTGGAAAAGTTTTCCTTATAATGTGGTTACTTTCCAGGATAAGAAAAATATCAGTTATGGGGAAATATTTGATTTCTACTTAAATTCAGGTTTCTGAATGATTTGCACTTTTGGAAAAAGTGTTCTATTAGGAATAGGGTACTGGGTGCTGTGTGTTAAATTCACGTAAGGCAGTAAGATCTATAGCCTCTCTGTTATCATCTGCATCCTCTTTTTGAAAAGAGAAAATTTCATTTGAAAAAAAATTGTAGATATAAGAAAAATCTGCATTACCTTTTTTCAGCCCTTTTGAGTGCAGTCATTCTATCAGATTTTCTACTTGTTTCAAGCCAGTTGTATTTCTTTGGAGTACCTTTATATTTGGATAATGGTGTATTCTTAATAGTAGCCCATGTGTGATTTATTTTATGCATCACTGGAAAAAAATGCAAACCCAGGTGATGAATGGTACAGTAAAAACTGTTTACTCTAACTAATTAGATAAATAATTTGTAAAAATTTTACACCATTATAGAAACAACATCTTGCTTTTTTATGCAAGGGGTTTAGATCTATTTAAGTTAACACAAAATTGAATTTTGTATTTCTCTCACAGTTTTATTCTGTAGGCAGCTCATTTTAGATTTGACAATTTTCCACAGTTTTTAGTATTAAATAGTGCTCCAATACTGTTTTGTATTATATTGCAGTGTTGTATTTTGCAGTTCTTACCTTTTTTTAAATTAAGGTAATGTATAATGTGTGTGATATGGCTATAGTTATTGTGTTTTTCCTTTCAAATAACTGTACTCTCTCTAGGTATAAATCCAGTTGGCAAGTAGTTAATGTCTTCAACCTGTGTTTTATGTCAGCCTGCTTAGCTTTGTGAGGAACTAGCAAAGCTGGGGCAGGATAGGGCCAGGGTGATAAGCTCCTGCAGGCAGGGAGGCTCCTAATGTTATTACATCACTCTGGTATCGGATAGGTTTGAAAAAATCTTCCTCATTCAGTATGTTTAATACACCCTAAGAAAGACGGAAAAAAAGATGTACAGAACTCAGCATGAACTTGCACTGTTCTAAAAAAAAATCTCTGACATGATCTCACATCTTTCTGTTAGTTCATATGAGCACATAACACTGCTTTCACAATATGCTGAAAGACATTTAAGATACCACCTTTGCTCCCTTGAGCAAGGCATGCAGCAAAAAAACCCTGATGTTTACCAAAACTTGCTCTCACTGTTGACGAAAACTTGCCAAGAGGCTCCTGTAGCAAGGGCAGCTCTGACTAGAGAGAAGAAAATATTCATAATTATAGTGGTGGTTTTGGAGGGCCAAATAGAGGAACTCTAGGGGTGCCTTTCAGATGAAACTGTTCTAGGGTATATGTTTTTTCTTATGCAAATAGAACAAGTCCCTTCTGTTTCTGTTTTATTGCTAAGAAACTTCTTGGTACACTGCTTTGTAGTGCAAAACAGTGTATCTGCTGCTTAAGCTTCCATTTGCTAAACCATTAATACTTGGTTTTCATTCATTCTTCTCTCTTTGATATCAGAATTGCCAAATCACCTCTCAGTACATGTTCCCTACCAGGCAAAACTGCTGGATTAGAAACATCTGCAAGGCTCCATTTATCAGACTTCCAAACTCTGTGCTACTGAGAGGAGTTATTTAGCACCTTATGGGCCTATTCAGTTGTAATCCTTCATAACCTGCCTGTTCTTACTCCTTGCCTGCAGGCTTTTGTTCTCAAAAATACAGTTAGGAGGTTGGCTGCCAGCAGAGGAGGTGGTGGGCAGGGTAGAGAGTGAGGGAATATGATGGAAATGGGGAAAGGCTGACATCAGTGAGACAGGGGAAGCAAGCATGAAGCTGCTTAGGAAAAAGATGCAGAGGAGCATGAGCAAGACCCAGATAGGAAATACACTAACCTATCAAAAGAGGAAGAGCTGAAGATCAAGGCAACATCTGTCATAAGAACTGGATGGATCCTTGAAGCCTGTTTAGCTTGCAGAAGATGGAGGGACCTAGCATGTGATGGTTAGGAAAAAGATTTAGCGAAGTTGGAAGCCAAAGAAGGCTTCCAACTTTGCTAAAGCCTTTCTAATGATTCTTTCTAAGGCACAAAATGAAAAAGACCACGTTTCAAAACTGCTCCCTTTAACTTAGGCCTCATGTTACATTAGTTTCAGATGAGGTTTCTGATCTCTCAGGTCCATCAGAATGGCACAAGGATTGCTCAGTGTCTTTGTATCCTACAGTAGAAATTCACTTTTCTTCCTCTCTTGTAAAATCTCCCCATAAGCCCAGCCATGACTGTGTGGCTACAGAGGTCATGCAGGCTGTCAGGCTGTCAGGCCTGAGTGACAAGGATGCCACACCCCATGGCCATGGCTCAGTTTTGCTTTCTGTCAGCCAGTGTGTGCCTGCTGCTTTTCCAGGGCCTACACAAGCAGGGGAGCACCATGGGTGACTGAATTGTGACAGGGAGCAATGGCTGGTGGGGATGGAAAAGCAGGCTGCCTTGGCCACCAGCAGTGATTACACTCTCCCATTTCCCTGTGGGGAACAGAACTCTCCAGGACTTTGCTTTCTTCTCTCTCTGTATCACTTATTTTCTCTTCCCCATCCTGCTTCCTGCACTCTTCTCCTTCCCTTTACCACAGCAGAGTAGTCAATATCCCTCACATTTGGGTGGACAGTTTATGTTAGCTGCACAAATAGAAATTTAGAACTGAACTGAAATTTCTCCCTTTGCTTCTCCCAGCTGGATTTCGTTCATCTTGATAGTTTTAACTTAGCCACATTTGTTGACTGTCTTCTCTTAATTTCAGTCATCCTAACTGGCAGAATAAAACTTCACTATGCCTCACATAAGGGTAAAAGAAATGTTTCAGAAAAGCAGCTAGGTTGGCCAAAAACATTCAGCTTTCATCCAAGTCTATGATAAATTTGCTCATTAGTTTCACAAGAGCCCACTAACAAAAGATCTTTCCTGCAGAGCAATCCTGAGAGCTGAAAAATAAGTTTGAAATGAATGTTCAAGGAACTTCATATAATCATAGAATGGTATGATTAAAACTCTTCTAATTCCAATCCTTCTTACATGGACAGGAGCCAGTTTTTCTTAGGGCACTGTTCAACCTGGCCAGAAATGGCTCCAGGGATGGAGCATCCACAGCTTCCCTGAGCAGCCTGTTCCAGTGTCTTGCCACCTGCACAGCAAAGAATTTCCTCCTAATGTCTAATTTAAACCTACACTGCTTCAGCTTAAGGCCATTCCCCCTTATCCTTACAACCCCTTGTTGAAAATGTCCTTCTCCATCTTTTTTGTAAGCACCTTTAGGTACTGGGAGGTACTATAAGGTCTCCCCAGAGCCTTCTCTTCTCCAGGCTGAAAAACCCCAACTGTCTCAGCCTGTCTTCACAGGAGAGGTGCTCCAGCACCTCTGCTTATATTTGTGGCCTCCATCTAGACTCAAATATGCTCATCTTTATAAATATCCCCATATCAGATAGGTCTTCTTGCCAGTTTTGAGCAGCAGAGCCATATCTGGAAGCCATTCAGATCACAGATCACTAACCCTACACAATTTCTCCCCTGTTACTGATGCCTCAGGTTTTAGCTTTTATATTTTTTAGATCCTGTACTGCTTTAGTGTGTAGTTCTGAGCTGCATATTAGGGGATGGTAAGCTCTCTTCACAGAGAAAGTTGACAAAAAAATTCCTTCTCTAGCTTGGGACCAAGGACAACCAATCCAAATTTCAGGCCCAAGACCATAAACAGTGGCGGAATGAAAAGAGAAAAGCAAGAAGGATGGGACTTCATAAGCTAAAGCTATAACTGGACAATTAACTCCAAGATGCAAATGGACCAGAACTTATAAAACTCTGAGACCTCGTGACCATTTTGTGATCATTTTGGGTTCATCTTGGGTGTAGTCCTGGCTGGACTCTTGTGCTGCTCAAGGTGGATCCATTCAGGCCTTTTAATAAATACCTACTTTATTCTTTGACTCTGTCTAGCCTCTGTTCTAGCTCAGCCTCCACAAGACATCATTACCATGACAGTGGTCACTTGGGAGGGCAGCCTCTACATTCCCACATTTCCAGCTGAGGTCAGAACTTCCCGGACTCCAGTGTGCTGATGAGGATATTTCCAAGAAAAGCAAAAGGCCCCTTCACTAGATTGTTTTTCTTCTGTTGGCACAAGTAATTGATATTGGGTTAAAGGGCTATGTTGCAAGGCCTATTTTAAAAGAATAAATCTTGGCTTGGGAAAAATATCAAACAGCATCAGAACAAACTGATCAAACTTTGTTTGAAGAAAATGCAGTAATTTGCATTAGCCAACTGAAATCCAGTCTTATATGTAGCCAAAAAGGAACCAAAAGCATTCCCTACATGTTTCTCATTTATTTTTACTGCATTTAGATGCTAACTGCAATTATTTTTATTAGACATAAAAAATCCAGACTTGCAAAGTTCATGGAGAGGAACAGGCCAAACACTCAGATACAAAGTGCAGTGTTTCCTTCAGCTTCCTTTGGATCCTGGGTGTTAGAGATCTCCTGTGCAGAGAAGGCTCTGCAGGAAGCCATTTGCAGAGCACAGCAAGGTTTCTGATTCTTAGGTATGATCAATGCTGCACATTCTGGAGTGCCATCTACTGGCATTTCATTAACTATTTACATACTCAAATAGAAAGTGCTCCTGTAACCTCCGGTGTAATCAAACAAGACAGAATCCCAGGAGGATGGTTCCTATGTTCCAAAATCTAATGCAGGGGACTGTATCTCAAGATCTGCTCTCTCTCCAAGAAGAATAATAGAAAAACAAAGGAGAAAATGCCTAAAATTTTTAAATATTAGCCAAGAAATTGTGTATTTTAATCATTCTCAAATGCAAGCATGGTGACAGGAAATAAAATGTATTCAGTACTTATTTCCCTACTATCACCAGGAAAATGAAATTTTCTTTAAATCAAAGCTGAATGGTTTTGTTTCTTGAAACAAAATGTTGAATTTATTTTGGTTCTTTATGCTATATTCTAGTTCATTCTGGTTTCAGAGTTGTGAAATAATTTTTGTCTTTTTAAGAGGGAAATTGCCATAAACTTTTTAGACCAAGCACTCATTTCAAAATCAGAAAATTATTTATTACCAAAGAATATTAAATTTAACATTTTTTGTATTTTCAAAATTCAACACATAAATTTTATTTAATTAGCATAAATAATTTTGAAATATTTCAAAATCCCTAAGTCAAATAATTTTTTTTCCTTTGGTAGATGAAAGGCATGTGATGTTCAACAGAGAATTTTCTGTCCCAGCTGTAGAATGTAGATTTTTTTCTCTATTTAGATTTGGCTAAAAAAAAAAAAAGGAAGGAAAAAAAAGGCAGTTTAGCAAAACTTTGTGTTTTTAAGACAAGACTTGCACATTCTTTTCTGACCTCAACAGATAAAGTTCATTGTATCTAATAAGAGCTTGAACCTTTCCTGCCACATTAGTGTTAGTACGATTCTAACAGGTGATAAAAATTGTAATTGGGAAATGTTTTTGACTCTAAGAGTCCAATTTTTCACATTTGTGCTCCCAGCTTGCCAGCACCATTGAGAAGATGTATTTTATTACTAAGCTCGACCTGTCAGAATAGTGCTGATTTAGTTTGGAAAGTATTTTCAGACCAAAACTCCCAGCTAGATTTGAATCCACTCCATTGCATTATGCCACTAGACCCGTCACTTCAGAGGCCAGGGATGATGTCTGAAAGGCTGGTGTTATAAATGGAGAGAAAAGGATTGTTATAATAGTCTCTGGTCCAAGGCTGTAGTGAAAATGGGCATGTTGAACTAAAGTTGAAATGAACTCCTTCCAGCATTTCTAAACTGATTGAGTGGGTTGGTGAGAGAAAGAAATAGAAGGTCTATTGTAACACTTTTTCCCTCTGTTTTCCTGCTAACACTGTCTGACAATGAATACCCAGGATATATAAAGTTTTCAGGTTCACAAGGGCATGGAAAGAACCTTTGTTCCAGGGCAACAGGAGAAAATGAAGTGCACTAAAAAGTGTATTTCTATTTCCTTGTGGTGTGGGGGTAGTAACTGCTATCTTAAAAATAAACAAAAAAGGTGTAATATGACAAGCTTTTGAAATCAAAGTCATCCTCAATGCAGTCAATAGCAAGCCTCCATTATCTGTCCTACTAAGAAGACTTTTTTTTGGTAAGCCTATAGCTGGTAATATAAAGAGGGAATTAAAACAACAGAAGCTGCTACACAGTATTTTTCTCAAAGCTTATTTCCTCAAAAGGAAAGGGCTTGCAATTTCATCTGTCTAGCCTATGTAAACAAGACCTGATAACAGGAAAACTGTCTTCCATCTTTTTGTTTTATGAAAGAAATGTTTTTCCATATCTGTTGCTTGATCCCAAGCTCTGGCAAAGCAAGACAAAACTCTGCCTAGCCTTCCAAATCCCAGCAGTCCACCCAACCTATTGTTTTCTAGGATTCTTTGGAGTTGTCTAAACATGCAATTTCATTGGTCATTGTTAAATTTTATAATGATTCCTCCAAGCAATTTTTTTATTCCAACAATTCCAGTCCATAAAATTTCCCATCATTAGAAACCAGATAAAACAAAAAACCCAAAACAACACTAAATTGTTTAGTTTAGAATGCTTGAGTTCAAAATAACATTTTAGTTACTCCTCTTCTCATCTACATCTGAAAAGTTCTGTCCCTGAGCAGCTCTGTTCTCTGTCATAGACTGTTATTTGTGCTTTCAAGTAAAATTTTTGAGATTTGTCTATTCCCATGATGACAATTCTAGTTTCTTTCCTTATAAACTGTCATGCATTTCAGCACTCTGCCTGCTAAATTTTCTTGTTTGGCAGTCTCACACTGAAAACAGTTAATCTGTTCTTCATGAGCAGCACTTTTCTACAATAGCTTTAAATATAAATCCCTGTTCAGTGAGTGTTTACTCATTTTTTGTCTTTCTGAGCATTACAATCCTGTTTTTGTAATAAGTTGCATTTTGCTGTTTGTGGAAGACGCATTCTGTGGCAGTACCAGGAAGGAAGCAGACATCTAGTTACTGACATTTCAAGCAGCACTCTTCAAAGGCAGATATGTTCTCCTTTTAAGACAGTAGCTGACAGCTTACATTACTCAGGTAGCTCTTCTTTCATCACAGTTATTGTTCTGTCCTTTAAACTGCTCAGTTATGTGTCCTATGACCTTGTGAGCTAGCAGCTGTTAGTAAAAATGGGAAGAAGACCCTAGCACTGAATCCCCCCTTGAGAATCAGCCCTTGATATCTGGCACCCCTTCTCACTGGCATATTGATTGCATAGCAATTATTCTTGAAGTCTGATTAAGCTGGTGAACACTGCAATTCCATATATTTGCCACCTTACCACACTAATTAGGGAAGAAAATCCAATGTGCCATACATCATGCTGGGTTGTTCTCCTGATCAAACCCATGGTGAGTCTTGTAATCTCTCCTTTTTTATGCTGATCTTCATAAGCACTTAATTGAGCCTCTGCAGTGGCAGTCATGGACTAAATTTCTGTGTTCCTAGCCAAGCCCCAACTGAATTCTTTCCTACCAAGTGAGACTCGGTAATACAAACATCATTAAGAAATCAATTCCAGAAGAAAGAATCATTCCTTCTGTAGCTCAAAAGTATATTTATTCATAATGGTGCCAGTACTTCACCACTAAACAGCCCATAGGTCTCAGTAATTATTTGGATAGAAGACGTCATTTAATCAGACATATTCTTAGCTTGCTTCATGTGACCTATAGAGATGTCAGCAAAGAACAAAAGCTTCAAAAATTCCCTAAAATGCCCACTAACCTCACAAATGTAAGATAAATGTAAGATGACAGTGTCCATATTGGAGATTTTTTGCTAATTTTTTGTGTTTTACTTTTTATATTAAGCCATTAAGTAAAGCAAAGAGGCTTGGGGGCAGATCTGTTTCAGTTCGTTGGCTGTGTTTAGCAAGTGGATTAATTTCCTCCTGCTGAAGTTTTGACTTAAGGACTATCAATCCTTCTGCATCTTGGAACATTAAACATTGCTGCTCATTTTCAGCTCACTTTCTATGTGTGACTCAAATGTTTTCTTGAAAAGTAGATGATTTCCTGGGGCTCTTCCCATGGCATAAGGCACCACCAGATTGCAGAGGGTGCCACAGGGTGGTCATCTCAAGGCAGCCTTCCAGATGGAGAGAGACAGTGATTTGGAGAGGTGGCTGACATCTTCATTGCTGAACTAAATCTTCACCTGCCCTCAGCAGCGGGTAAACTGCAACTGACTGCAGGAGTTGCAAGAGTAAAGCAAATACTTTACCCTTAAACCAAATAAACAACCTTTTAGAGCAATTATTCACTATCCCAATCATAGAATTTATAAACCCCCTTTCACCTAAATATGATGCTATTATCAGGAAAAGCAGTGAGAAGTGCCAGGGACATGCAAACACAAGACTCCACTTTAACCTAAGATATATCCATTCCTGCCTTGTACTATCTTTCCACAACAAAGAGCAAAACTGGAACATCAAATATTAATAATGTTTAGAGAATTAAGTGCAGTTGATCTATAGAGTATATAAAAACCGTAACAATAAGAAGTGCTAATAATTTTAAATAATGGATAGATTCAAATAAATCCAAATCTGCTCATAGGTTTTCTATGAGAAAAATATGCCTAAACTATCCATGTTAATTATTTCTCATAAATTACACATCTGCCTTTAGATTGCTACAAAAAAAGTATTCCAGTATGGTCTGTGACCAACCTGAAAGATCAGTGACATTTTAGGTGCTGCTGTAGAGGTAGAAGGACACAGGTCCCTCGTAAGTACCATACCTGCCAATGCCATATGGATGTCTCAGACACCCTGGAGCTTGCTCACATCAAAGGACATTAGATGCCTCTGTTAAGACCTCTGAAAGAAATGTCAGATATCACATTTGGCCCACAGTCCTCTACCCTGCAGGACATGAGCATGCCCAAATCTTCTGCCACATCTGCCATATGGATGTCCTGGAGAGCTGCACCATGTCACAGGTGCATCCTAAGCCCCTCATCAACTCAGTGGAGCACAAGAAAGAATTTAGCTGACCAACCAGGCTCTTGGAAGAAGACAAACCTTGATCTGAGCTCCAGATATATTGTCTTAGATCTTTTGTACATTGAATGTAGATTTTTCTAGTGTTCCCTTGTAAAGAGTGCACATAGCGTACAGGCAGAAGTAGCAATGGGCAGATGTTTACTGAAATTTAAGTCATTCTAAGATATCCAAACTTTTAAATTTGAGAATGTGATTTTTAGCATTATTTCACCTTGATTATTAATCTCAATCACAGTCTATAACCTGTCCAGCTGGTGTAATTTCTCTAACTACAGATTCAAAAGCCCATTTCAAAGGCATTAATTTTCTAAAGATAAAGTCAAAAAACAACTTAGAAGTTATTGTGAGGCTGGAGTAAGGGGACTATGGTTACTATGGTTAACTATGGTTACTAAGGGAAAATTGATACTTGTGAAGTTTTAACAAAGCATGCCTGGGTAGGACAGGTGATGAATTTCTCTTTAACATTGTAAATGGGGTCATCACTGTTTGCTTTTAGAGTAAACTGTGCTTTCTGCTTTGCAATATCAAAAATGGCCAAGACTTAGGGATGATGCAATTTCTATTTCCAGTTTTGTAGCAAATTAGGTCAAGGCAGGGAGTAAGAAGGTAGCTGTTATTTCACCATGATTTTCTTTCTGTGTTTTTCTTTGATTACCCAAAATAATGGCTGTCTGATCATAGAAAATGCCTTTTCTTTGTAATGTTGCTACAGTTACCCCATTCAGAGCTCAAATAAGCAGGTTAGAAACGGTACCTACTATATATAGTATAGTTTGTAGCTGAAATGATCAGTTTGTACAAGTGGGACAACAGAATTTTGAGTGCAACAGCAAGCCAGGAATATTAACAAAACACTTACTACAGGTAGTTTATTTTATTGTTACAGGATGTTGACTTCAGTTTTCATTAGAATTTTTTTCTTCAGTGCTCAGAAAGTACCACTGATATTCATGCTCTGAAAATTGAGCTTCTATAATGATTCTAGAAAATCACAGATGCTTGATAACTACTGTATTTAAGGGGGAATTTTTTAAGAGCACTGAAAAGATCACAAATATTGGAAGTTTAAGAATTTATCAGAAATCAACTTTTAACAAACTTCAGTAAATTTAAAGTTCAGCATATCAGCCATGTGCAGTTGACTTGGTGTATACCTGGCCAAATACCCTGAGGTGCTTCAGAAAAAGAAGTAATCTTTTTCATTCTATTTATCAAAGACAGCAGCTCTAAGATAGGAACATTATCTGAGTTGCTGTTATGAGTGACAGCAAAAGGATGTCAAATTGCTATTACAGCAGCCTACTCAGCCAGAATGGAATTCCTCATGACACAAAGTCCTCGGTGCATAATAAATTAAACATATGAAAACACATTTCCAAATATTATACTGCTCATATCTGGTATAACATTCCTTGTAAAAATTACATTAATGCAACCATGGCAGAATTTGGAACACCCTCAGCAAACTGAAATAATGTAGCAAGATAAGAGTGCTTCTAAATTTGGTTCATTACTGGACCATAGTACAGAGTTACCATTACCTACAGGCAAAATCTTTTTTGCAATAAAATATTGAAACTTACCCTCTATTTTGAGTATGTAAACAACTCAGTTTGCATTGTATATCACACTTTTTTTTCCCAGTTTCTTGTTGGTGTTTTTTTCCCCTGAAGTATTTCTGTTTCTGAAGTCTCAAAGAATTTTTCTGGAGTTATGATAATGACTAAGTGTTTTTAATTTGTGTCATTTAATTTAGCAATTAGAGTCCTATCATGTAGCAGCACAAAGATACTGTTTTAATATCTCCCCAAAACCATCATCATTTCTATCACATAACGTACTTGCCTACTGTTCAAATAATGGACTCTCTTTTCTCCTTTCCCTTCACTCTCTAGAGAGCAGCTCGAAGTGCAACTAGTTCAGGAGAATTTTAGTATATTTTTCTCTGTATTTGATCCTTATTTATACTGTAAGAATGTGAAGAAGTCTGAATGGGAATTTGCAAATTATTGTCATGGGAGTACAATTCAGTGGCCCTTGCGCTCTTAGATTACCCAGGTGCTATTGAGTAATGTGTGTATGTCAAAAACATACTCAAAATGGAGCACAGCTGGCTGTGCAAGATGCTGGCACAAAAGCAACTGGGTGTAAACAACTTATGAATAAATGTGTGGATATTACAGGAAGATTTCAAACACACAGACCAACACAAACTGCCACCCACCACTGTGACATGGGATTGGCTTTAACAGAGGGCTGGACCCTTCAGACCCCTAATACTCTGAAACCATCGAACAGAATTCTGTCTTTCTTCTGCTCTCCTAAAAACTTAGAATGAGCAAATACATACTTCAGGGGTGTACTGCAATACAGAAATGGGCTGGAAAGATTCAGTGCCCCTGTGAAATGTGGAGGGAGTAACCACCTTCCATTTCCTACATTGCTTTGCCAAAACTCCTGTGCAGAAGCAAAAGCCTGATTTTTCTGAATTTTTTGCTTTGACCACTGTTCTTACCAAGTGTCTAGACATCTGCCAATTATACCAAACATTAACATTTAACCTACAACTATACTGAATAGCTAACAGACTCGGACTTCTCAGAAATGAAAAATATATTCCTTCATAATAATGACCTGGGGCACATAATAGTTCTGTGCACCCAGAGGCTTCATTTCCTGAAATCTACTGAGTCTCAGATAATGTACTATAAGCTCCATTTATCCCCCTCAAGATTAAATAAGGAAGAAAATGTAGTTATTTCAAAAACTAGCATAGTTTATTGAAATTCCTTGAGTTCTATGCAGGAGTTAAAAGAGAACAAGTCTCCTGATAATTTCTCTTTACCAAGAAGGACAAAGTATTTCTCGTAGTGCCATATCAGGATAGAATTACCAGTAGTAACATCACATTAAAAGCAGTGTTTTCAAGGCATTTGACAATTGTGACTTTACTAATATTTACTTACATAATTATGTAGAGATGAAGGAGAGTTTAAGCAAGAAAGGAAGTCTTTCAAAGGCAATTTATTTAGTTTTACTACAAGGATTTTCGGTTAATTGTGAACTTTAAGGTTCTTTGCATGGGTCAGAAATCTGCTCAACTTAATCATTTTTGTCCTAGTCTTCGCTTACTCAGACATATCTCAGTACATCTTCTCTTAAAAGATTTAAATATTTGCATGTTCAAGTTGCTGCATGGAGATGTCTCCCCTAGTGGGCTCCAGGCATCAATCAGTCACCCAGCCCTCACTATCATGCAGGCAGAGCTGTGCTTATGGGGCACTGAAATACAGTCAGTCACCTTCTGGTTTCAACTGAATAAAGGGGGGAAACCTCGATTAATAAGAGAAGGAGGAGGCAGTGATGTCTGGAAGAGGTGATAACCTCCAAACTACACTTATTCAACACAAAAATCGCCAATATGGTGCTCAGTGCATTTTCATAAACCTCAACCTTACAATCACAGTGTCCTCTATTTTGACTATAAATGCTTCGGGATGTATTTACAGGACAAACATACTGTCACAGAATCATAGAATCATTTAGGTTGGAAAAGTCTTTTAAGATGGAGTCTAACTGTTAACATAGCACTGCCATATTCCCCATTAAACCATGTCCCTAAGTGTCATCATCCACACATTTTTCAAACACTCACAGGAGATTTCACCACTTTTCTGGGCAGTCTGTTCCTGACCATTCTTTCAGTGGAGAAATCCTTTCTAATATCTGATTGAAACCTCACCTTGCACAACATGAGGCCATTTCCTCTCATCCTGTCTCTTGTTCTTTGGGAGAAGTGACCCCCACCTGGCTACAGCCTCCTTTCAGACAGTTGTAGAGAGTGATACAGTCTTCCCTGAGCCTCCTTTTCTCCAGGGTGAACAACCCCAGCTCCTTCAGTAGCTCTTTGTAAGACTTATATCCAGACCCTCTACCAGTTTTGCTGCCCTTCTCTGGACAGGCTTCAGCACCTCAATGCCCCTCTTGTAGAGAGGGGCCAAAGAGCCAACACAGAATTTGAGTTGCAGCCACACCAGTCCCAAGTCTAGGCTTGGTTTTTTGACAAAACTTCCATTTTCAGAATGGTTGGTACCTCAGCAACCCAAATACAGGGATCCATACTGCTCCAAAACTTCCCTTTTCAGAATGGTTGGTACCTCAGCAACCCAAATACAGGGATCCATACACAAAGCACAGCAATTGAATCACTGGGAAAAGCCCCCTTGCCTTTCCCACTTGCCAAATCAGCAGAATCATAAGTGGGAGATGCAGAAGAGCCCACCCTGGTCTGTCACTCCCAGTACAGGTGCAGTAGGGTCTGAGATGCTTCTCCTTTCACTCAGTCATATTCAGTACCAATCCATTGCCATAATCTTACTTATTATTCCGACTTTAATACAGTGGTTTCTTTAGTAAGCAGAGATGAGCATTCCCTGAAAATGAGAGGTCTCATTATCTCTGTTTCCAGGTGAGACACAGGAGAGTGGATTTGCAGTGGCTGCCCTGTGAATGATGCAATAATGATTTATGAGGTCATGAATTTGTGGAGAAAGTGGGTTACATACCTAATTCATGATTTCTTACTGACTACTGTCATTTGGGAACTAGAGAGTATCGAGTGAGATAATCAGATGGAAACTCAAAACCAGTGAGGTTCTTCACACAGTCCCCAGGCAAAATTTGGGCAGCACAGTAGGGGTTTTTGGTTGGCATAAAACTTACCAAACCAAACCGTGCATTAGAAAAAACTATGGAATGGAAAATCTATCCTGGAGGACCCTGGACTTCATTGCTAGAGGCTATAAGACAACATCAGAAAAGATCTTTGCTGTTAGGCATCTACTTTTGACTGTGAATAAAACCTTTATTCTCACCAAACCTTTGCTTTGGCCCAATTCATATCCCATGGTTATGCTACACATCCAGAAAATCTGTGCCAGAGCTGTGAATAAATCCTTAGCTGTCCAGAATTTGATAAGCTGAATATATATTTCTGACCTAAATGACAGAAGGTAGAATAAGAAAATTAAGCTGTCAAAAGAGGCCAATTTAAAAGCTAATGCTAATGTGGTGAAGTGGATAAAGGTCACTCTGCACTCTTGCATGCATTTTTCTTCCTGCTCTACTCAGAGCTTCTTTGTACATCTTAGGCACTAATCTTATCAGGTTCTGTATTTCCTTGTCATAAAGGATGATAGCATGCTATATATTGGAAAGGTTTTTCAGGGTTTTCAAGAAAGAAAAGAGGCCTTTAAACCCCAAGGACAAAGCAATTAAATTGAAAATATTCAAATGAAATAAGTAAGCATGAATAAAACAGCAACAGGAACTGAGCCTTTAGAAGTGTTGGCTTTAATAAAAAAAAAGAAAACAATTTTAGAAGGTGTATCTGTCTAGGTATTATATCTCTATGGCATATACCCAAGATTGTTGTTGAAAAGTGTCTTTCACTCCTCCAGCACATTAAGATAAAGTGCTACATCTTACATTTACTACTGGTATATATACTGGTATATAAAAGCATCAGAGGATCAAGAAGATATTTTAAAATGACATGCATTGACTTGTATATTGATACTCAGATTTTTTCTATACCGCCTGCAAGCAAAAATCACAGAACTATGGTGTTTCCATAGCAACTGCATTTTAATAAGGTGAAATTTCCAGTTTGATAGCGCTGAACAAGTAATAATGTCAGTTTCCAATGTTGCAGAAGCTCAGATGTCAGGAAGGTTCAGCATAAAACGCAGGGCTAAAATTGATTCTTTGCAACACCCATCTTTATTGCTATTATAATGTTAGGAAAAGCCAATAAAACATTATAAAAACAGTAATCTTATTTTTCACACACTTCTCATATCATGAAGCATCAACATTTGAAATACGTCAATTTAAAGCTTATTCATACGCCTCCATAAGAAACATCTTGCTTTTACTGTTAGCTTACTTTTCTTCTTTGAGCTTTTACTATACAATACTTCAGGAGAGGGTTCTGAAAATAATTTCCTGGCAGTGGGTGAAAAAGCTCAAAAGCTCATGCACTGGCCATTGGTGTGTACTGTTGTTTATCAGTCAGAACATAAAAGCTCACTAGCACTTTTTGCTGCAAAATCATCCTTCCCTTAAGGTAAAAAACTGAATTCAAGCGAGATTTCTTTTTAAGAGCCCAGAAGAAATGACAAATTGGGACCTGGCTTTTAAAGCAATGGAAGATCTTTCAAAGGCTGGACAGGTCTTTGGTTTTCATTTCAGCCTCTTTCTCTATGTCTGTCATCCAATACAAGCTTTTCTGAGGAGTTACAGTGGCTTTAGGCTGGAGTGACTTGGTAAAATATGAAGCTAAAGCAGAAATTTATCTCCATGACAGGAAACCTCTTCCATGGGTTAAAGCGCAGTGTTTGCAATGTGAAGTGATATTAGTCATCTTAGCATGGCACTGACTCCCAAAAAAAGTGATGTTACAATTCAGGTTGCAGTATGAGGCTGCTCTCTGCAGCCCCTCCCTTCTAGTATATATACCCATGTACAGATTAAAAATTAAAATTAAAGAGAAAAAAAAACTAAAACAGCACATCAAGAAGATGCTTCTTAATAGGAAGGTAGTAATGAAATCACTTATTTCCAGAAATTAAGATTCTAGATAAAATAGGTGCTTAAAAAATCAGACTTGACAGAATAGGACTTTTTTCTGAAATTTCTGTTTACACGATCATTTTTCCCTGTGTTTCACCATGAACCATATGGCTGCATCCATGTTAGTATGCAATCATACCTGGTTGTTTTGTTGTATTGGTGAAAACAGTGAGTGGCCAAATGCCAGTATACATTGCTTTGTTACTGATACATTCTACAGCCTGAAAAACACAAAAATCTCCTTATTAGCTATAAAAGAATGACATACAGGCTGGTATCTTGTACAGAACATTTAGAACCTATGGAATGCAATTCCTGTGTAGTATTATTGTGAATTGAACTCAGGTTTTATTGCAATCACAATCTAACTTGGCCAGAGGTAACAGTTTTTGAAAATTTCACCACCTGAAAGTTGGTATAGTATAAAGCCTCTATAAATTATTTTTTATGTATTTTTATGTCTTTTAGTGACAGATAATTTCAGCCCTCTGTATTCAAATCTCTGATTTAAAAACTAAGTGCAAATGAAGGAATATTTATATTTTACATAGATAATACATTTATGTATGAAAGTAAATTGCCTCAAAATACAGCCCATGTAACCCTACATAGTAATTTCATCTACTTTTTCATTAGTTGCATTTCCTTATTCTTACAGTGACTATTAGCCATATTACAATTAATCAAGAGAAGTTATCTAAAGTGATGCATATGAGAAAATATATCAGCACAAAAGCATAAAAATATGCATGTTAAAGTATTGGCATAATAATACTACACTATCTTGAATAATTAATTGGATTTATTTAAAATTAGATTGTTTTGCATGCAGAGACTCAAATGTCATAAATTCAACAGGACTATAGATGGTTTAGCTCACAAATTTAGACCCAGAATTTCACAGGAATATTGATTTCAGAGCATTCTTCGGGTCATGTCTGTGTTCTGCAGTGGGGTGGGAGTGGCTTAAGAGATGTTGTACATCGGCCTGTGGTGAGGATGGAGCCCCCAGCAGAAGTCATGGAATGTATTTAACAAAGACATCTTGGCATCAGCTTTAAACCAGCCTCAACCTGCAACCCTCTTCCTAGCTGAGCTCTTTGTAAAAGCTGCACCGAGCCCGACACCATCTCTCAGTGGTGATGGTGTGACAGGAGGTGCCAGAGGAATGGAGCAGGAGACAGTGATCCCACATCCATGTACCGGCACCAGTGCAGCTGAGAACTGTGCAGTGCCACTTCAGGAGACACAAACAGGCTTAAATGGACAGTGGCTTAAATGGCCTTCTGAGAGGGCTGGGAGCTCCTGTCCTTCTCTTTATGTGCTGACAGCCTGTTGCCAACTTCTGTACTGTTTCCATTGTGCGACCACAGGGAATTGCAATGGGAATACCCACACTTTGAGATGGCTGGAAAAGACATTCTACATGATAATAGCACTCTGGCACTCTAAAAATGATCTTGATCATTGCTTTGGAAAGAAAAGAAATTTCTGTCTTATTTTTAAAAATCTATTAATCATAAGTGACATAAGGACTACCTCCCACTCTGAAAAAGATCTGTGGGGATAAACTTCATCATCAGGAGGTACCCTGACAACACCCTTGAGAAAGCTGAGGAATGGTGCAGCTCCTGACAGCTTTTCCTGGTCTCTGCATCCAACACATACCACCCAGGATCACTCTGCAACCTCGCAGCAGGAGCAATGGGACAGAGCACTCTGTCTTTGTCCCTTGCTGTCACTACGTGCTTATACACACTGGGGGTCATGGCTGCAAACAGAAATGTTTTTGTCCCCTCTTGCACACAAAAATCATGAGTGGTTTTGTATTCATACAGGAAAATGCAACATTAGGATGCAACAACCCCCTCCTTAGCTGTGATTTAATCTACATTAGTGTGCTCTGATTGATGTCATACTTAACCAATATGGAAATTTATGACATATGAATGGTAAGAAGCAACATATAAATGGTTGAGTGGTGCATGTGACTTATGAACATAAAATATATCAGCCTTCATCGGACTTAGAGAATGCAAAATGTAAGAAGGCTGAAAATGTAACGCTGAGAATGAGAGTGAGTGATATATCTCCTAACCAGAGTCATTCCTGACACCTGCAATTAGATTGCAAATATCCAGCTTATGACACCTTTATAATTCCTGTTTCCAGGAACTCCTGTTTGTAAACCATATTAAAGCTGCCAAAACAGCTAAGCAGTCTGCTATAATTTGAAAAATGCTTTAGTACTAAGCAGAAGATTTCATTTTAAATCACATGACAACATGGGAGTAATTAGAAGTGTTCATGTTCACTGGACCTACTACTAACTGTGATATTTGCATAAAAATAGATGCTAGATAAAAAATGATGTGCAATTTGCTTTTGCAGAATGTATTCACATGCTAAATTTCAAAACACCCAGCAATACAGGCACAGAGAAACCTTACTGTTCTGGTTATTTACTTACACACATAATTGACTTCTCTCAACATTAACTTCTGTGTTATCTGCACTGATTATCCTAAGAAATATATTTATTACAAGAACTTGAAAACAATGGCCTATTTTCTTTCATCTTCCATGGAAAAACTAATGTTGATTGGAAATATCTGTAGCATAGTTGAATATGTATTTGCTTCTAGCTACAGTACAGCAATTTTTCACCAGTCTGACCAGCAGCAGGAGTCAGAGCAGCGTGGGGCTCTAATTAGCAGGGTTCCATGGTATTTATTGCTCCCATTAGTGCAGCATGGCAAACCAGGGCATGGCATTTAAATAGCTTACCTAATGATAGGCAATATGTTTGCAGCAAAATCAGATAAGCATTGAGGAGTCAGAAACTCCTGGCTCTGACTTTTATCCACTAGATCGCACTGCAATCAAATTTCCAGATGTCATTGAATTTCAGAGACTCACAGACAGTCTCATAATGGATTTCTGACTTAGAGATATTTAGATGGCTGGATAGGAATGCTGTGGGGTTCACTCAAGAAACAGAAGAGCTTGGGGCTATGCATCTTGGGGCATCTAACTTGCTTTACACATTAAACTTTATTCTCCAAAGCTTTTCTGGAGTGCCAAAAAGCCATGGTCCACATGGTTCAATATTTAAAAAAAATTACAGCATGTTATTATTATTTTCATAATGAAAAGTGACGCCTTCCTCACAAATTAAGTTTTGTAATACTTTCATCCATAAAATGGTAAGATCACAATAAATGTTCATATCAATGCACTATTCCTGGACACTTGTGGGCTGACATTTGTCATCATGATATTTCACAGAACAACAGGCAATCTAGCAAAGACTGGGGAAAGAATCCTTACAATGAGGGGTATAGGATGGATCACTGTTACCCAATGTTACCCTCATGTAGTTTTCAGAGAAAATGTCTAATGGAGATAGAACATGAGATACAACTCATAATATACAAGACTGGCCAAAATGACTGGTGGAAATTCCAGTCTTTCATAACAGTTATCCACAGGTATTTTTATCAGATGTTAGGGAGCAGAAGACATTCTGATTTTGTTTGAAATAAATAGAAAAAATTTATTAAGGATTCTCTCAAGATAAGATTCATTTAAATTCTTCTCCAAGTTACATGTGCATCAAGCACTTAATATTTTAAATACAAAAATTCAGCAAAAATTACAAGAAATACATTTTAGTAATTATAGGCAAGATTGTGAACAGGTTCATAACCAATGGGACATAAAGTATCTAACAGACAGTTCAATTTATGGGCCTGTTGTGAGCCAAGACTATATTTAAGTTTTATTGTGATAAATAGTGCTCCAGAGGATGACACATCTGCACATAGGTGGAGTTTAATTTGGGAGATTAACTGTGCTGAAGAATTATATTTCAAGAATTTTCTGCCTGTTGGAAAGTTCTATACATAGGCTATTGATCAAGCAAGAGGAATGAGCTCTCAAACTATGCAGGTTTCTCCTCTTTGTTTGAAATAAAAAATGGATAAAATATCAGCTGGAATGTCTGCCAGGTCTTAATTCCACTGAGTTTAGTACTTAATGACTATTAAAGGTAATTTTTCTGACAACAAAAATCAGATTTAATTGAAAGGAAAACTCTCTAAACATAAGAAACATCTCACTCACAGAGATAACGAGTAAATCACTATACATTTTCAATGCCACAAAGAGAAGAAATGTTCAACCTCTAGATAAGAAGTGTCTAACTGTTGTGAAAAAAGCATGTATTTCCATGCAAGGCTGTAAGCTTTTTCTAAGTTTTCCTTGTGCAGTGAGCCTGCACAAAAGCTTTTCACAGAATCACAAAATCAATCAGGTTGAAAAAGACCTCTGAGATCATTGAGCCCAATATATGACCAAACACCACCTTGTCAACCAGACCAGGGCACTGAGTGCCACATCCAGTCCTTTGTTAAACACCTCCAGGGACGGTGACTCCACCACCACCTGGGCAGCCCATTCCAACCTTTGACACCCTTTATGTAAAGAAGTTCCTCTATTCCTCTCTGCTTCCAGTGGTGCTGCCAGCACACTTTATCTCCATTGTCACTGTTGAAATCTGAGTGATCTCAACATCGACTCCTGGTGCAGGAATCCATTACTGAGCTTCCTCCATGCAACAGCTGCTACTCAGCTTTGGCCTCTGGTACTCAACTTCTTTCTGCCTCCCCCACCTTCTTTCCTGACAAGATTTACATGCTTGGGGTTTTTTTTAGCAAGAACTTTTCCAAGGATTAATCTTCAGTTAGTAGAAAGTTACCCAGGGTGTCTGTTGGCATCAGATGGAAAAGAGCTGTTAGCAGGTTATTGAAAATTATTGTCAGCTTGTCACGGAGGAACTCCTGGCAAATATCCTATCTCAGCATCTGAAAACAAGGCACAGAACCCCATTAATTATTCTCTTCACCCCATCAATTTCATGTCTGTCCCCAAAATTGAAGTCTGAATATTTCATTAATGGATTTATAGTCCATAAAAATATTTTAGAATCTGTGAAAAATGCTGTGCATATAGGGGGCATAAATGCCAATATACAAAGGTAGCAGCATCATTGCATCCAACAGGATGGTGGTTAACCATAAGCCCTGTTTCCAGTGCTCTCCTGGATCTACCTCTATTTACTCATCAGCTCTTAGAAGTTCCTGCTGAGATGGGATTTTTTCATAAATGTTCACCATAGAGGGTAAAAGGTAATACCACTACAGTTATAAAAGCATGCTTTAAATACGCACTACACAAATATAATATCTTTTGTCAAACATTAATAAAATGAAACACAGGAAGGAAAGAACACGTGACTGTTTCTCAAGGCCACTTTCTGTGACTGTAGAAAAAGTGACCATTCATTTAAAATAATACAAACTTTCAGTAATGTGAAGGAAGCTGCAACTCTTCTACCTTTTGGTTGTAGCAAAGAATGATTTCTCAAGTACAAAACAGGCTGCCTGAACTTAAAAATCAAGGATGTTTCCCAAACATCTGAAATAGAATATTTAAAAGGTTTACAAAAAAATATCTCTACAACCTCAGAAATATCTTCATAAATTAATAGAAGTAGACATTGCACAAATTTAAAACCAAGACAAACATTTCTCAAGGTCAAAATTGGAAGTTAAATTTCATATATTGAATACAGACTAGCCAGTGAAGAGAAAAGCTCTTGGTAAAAAAGAATGTATTGAGCTTCAGGACAGTACTGATTTAGTATGTCATTTTCTTATATAAAGAGGAAGATTTTAGATTTTAGAATATCAGAGAGAGGCAGTAACATTGATTTTTCCATCTACACAGGAAATTAATTTCCAAGTTTTTCATTAAGTTAAAAAAAATCTGATTTCAGAAAAAAAATGCTTAGAAACTCCAATTATTTACAACATGGATCAGGTTCATTAGTGTTCTGGGTTGTAAGATATATGTGCATTCTATTTCCCATCTGTTAGAGGTTGGGCAATTATCTTCTGTTAATGGGGCAGTTTACTTTATCTCTTCAACAACCAATCCTCCCTCTCGGAAATATCTTCTGTTAATGGGCCATTGAGTCACTGCATGACTGATGAAATTACATAATCACCCAGGGGGAGGAGCCAAGCATTCCTACCTGGATATAATCTGAGATTTGGAACACCACAGCAGCCTTTTCCCACTGGATTCCCAGAGTAGCAGCTGTCTCCTCCACTGGATTCCCAGAGGAAGACCAGACCCATTTACACCACCACGGGACCTTCAGAGGGGAACTGCCCCCTTCTACAGGATCACTGCTCCAATAGAACCACCCCTGCCCTCCAGGAGGGCTGGAGCCACCATTTAATGGGACTGCTGCCCACACACTCACCCACAGGGTGTCAGGTCGTATTCTGACCCTGTCAGTGATTTGGTTTTGTTTGTACTATTGCATTTCTATTTTTAGTTTTCCTAGTAAATAACTGCTATTCCTATTGCCATATCTTTGTCTGAGAGCCTTTTAATTTCAAAATTACAATAATTTGGAGGGAGGGAGTTTGCATTTTCCATTTCAAGGAAGGCTCCTGCCATCCTTAGCTGACACCTGTCTTTTCAAACCAAGACAATTAGGGAGAGTTTATGTCATAATGATCACATGGTTTGCTGGAGGTGCATAACATGTTTCCTGTTTTTAAAGATGTGGAGATGAAGCAATTATATAATCTACATTAAGTTCTACATATACAAAAATGTTTCTACTTCACACAATAATAATCCAATATCTATTTAATAAAAAAGGTAAGAATAACTTTCCTACCCTCCACAGTCAAAATACCCTACACTTTCAAAATGTTGTGACAATCAGCTAGAAAACAGGACTAGACTGATTCAGAAGAAGCACAGAATCATTAGAAATGCTTGTTGGAAGGGACCTCTGGAGCTCATGCACTCCAACTCCTCACTCAATGCGAGGCAAACTTCAGAGCTGGTTCAGGGTACACAGGGTCTCACCGAGTCATATTTTGAAATTTGCAAGGGTAGAGGTTCATAAACCTCTCTGGGCAATTTCCCTTGGGGCTCTCACATCACAGAATAAGCCTACAGGAATATCTCATGTTTACAATGTGCCTCTTCCTGTTCCCCTGCACATATCTGAAAATGAGTTCATCTTCCATTGTGTCCTGTTTTGACAGTGGAGTAGAGCAAGAAGAAGACTTCTCTGCTCTTGACTGAACAATCTCTGTTCCCTCAGCCCCTCCTTGCATTTTGTGCTCTCCAACCTCTACCCATCCTCCTGGTCTTCCACTGGACTCTTTCCAGCCTGTTGACCATGTTGTTTTGTCTATCTGGGGTAGCTCAGACTTAGACATTGTATTTCAGGTGGAATCTCTCCAGTGCTGAGCAGAGGGAAATAAACACATCCCTCAAGCTCTCAGTTTTGTTTTTGCTATGCAAATGTGCAAGTAGCCATTGATGCCAAAGGGGCACACCAGAACATATTCAATTTGTTGCCCATCAGGACTTGCAGCACTGTCCCTAGGCATATGAGGCTGTTTGTTAACAGTGCAGGGCTTTGTGTTCATCTTTGCTGAAGCTCAGGATGCTCCTGTCAAGCTCCCTGTGAATGACAGCCTTTCTCTTCAAATATATCAATAATAACAATTTTCTCATCCATCCCAGTTCTGTGACATCTATAAACCTGGGGAATGAACAGGGGACATGATGAAGATATTCAGCAGTATTGCTCCTGAAGGCACTGATACATGAAGACTGGCACTTGCAACTGACTGCCATCAGCCACGGCTCTCTGAATCCAGCAGTCCAGACATGTCTTCCACACTTCTTATAAGCTACCCAATTAGGCCTTCATACCTCACATTGACTATTAGCAGGAATGTTTGCACTTAAAACCCAGCCATTTTTGAGGTACCACAAAACATATTCCTGTCCTCTCTTGCAGTGAATCAGCTATGACAGAAGTCAGCCAGGGTGTTCAGTTATCATCTGCCCTCTGGTTCACCTTTTTTGCTTTTATTTTTGCGTCTCAAGACACACATACATCATCAATAGTCTTTCTAGGGACAGAGGTGAGGCTGACCTGCCTGTATTTTCCCAGATTTTCCTTGCATTTTCCAAAGATGGGAACTGTGTTTGCTTTGTTTTCCTAATTACTGAAAACCAAGTCATAACACCTTTTTTAAGCCTAACAGACCACAGCTTTGTTCTGTAATTTTTGAGATGCCTCAGCATTTGATCCCATAGACTTGTGTATATCCAGCTGGAAAAAGTGGTCACCAATTTGATTGCCCCCTGAAGTGGAGAGTACTTCTTTCTCCAGGAAGAACATACTATGCCTGTAAGGATTAGGGCAAAGGAGACACTAGCACCTGAGCCTATTCTGTGTTCTTTGTTCCTCCCCAGATAATTATTTTCATATTCATCCTTGGTTGTCTATTCCATTTCCATAAGCCTTCTATCTGCTAGCGGGCTCAAGAGCAATCTGTTGAGCCATGTTGGCCTCCTGCAAACATTGCCTGTCAGACTGTTTAACCAGACTGTTACACCTTGAGGAGACTGACCTTGACAATCTACCTCTTGCTTCCTTTGCCCTTTCAGACAGCCTCTTAAAGGATCTTGCCTACCAAAGTCCTGAAGCAGCCAAGGTTGTCCCTCTGAAATTGGCGTCTTTGCTGTTTGTCTTCTCTATTTCCCTAGGTTCTTAAATTCAGCTTATAGTCACTGCAGTCAGAGTTCCCAATGACTATCATTGGTTGGAGAATGAGTTTTTCATTGTTTATGATCTGCAGAACATCCTTCTCTGTCAGACTGTCTCACAGCTACACAAAATAATCATCATTTATGCCCTGCTTTGTTGCTCTCCTAGCAGATGCTAGGAGTGAGTAGAGTCCCCCATGATAATCAGAGCTTTCAGCTGAGGGGATCCTTCAAGTTATTAAAGGTTTTTCCACCTTCTTCCCTTATTACTTGTGCAATCTGTAGCAATCCCCCAGGTCTCATCTTCACAGCCTGTCTTCCTCAAAGAGCTTCAGTTAATCTATTGCAGAGGTCCAATTGTGAGCTACTTCATAATCCTAATTGTCCTGTTCTGTGTTTCACAGGATAATTTATCCCCCTCCCTATCTCTTTCCCAGGAAGCACACATTAGTTTATTTGCACTTAAGATGGGATCCTTTTTTGCTCAGGTTTTTTGTGAGAGCATAGGATCCTCTCATATAGGCACACTCATCCTATTTTTCCCCTTAAAGCTCAAGGAGAGAAATTCCTCATGGAAACTAACATAGGTCAGCAAGAATCATTACACTGCCTCTGCACCAGTTTCATCCCATTTCTCCGTGGCAGACCTTCCATGTCCCTTGAAGAGCAAATTCCCAGGGTCCTGGAAAATGACTGCCTGAGAGCACAAGCAGCCCCAGCAGCAGAGAGCAATCTGCAGGCTGCACGTCCTGGTGCCCCAGGTGTTCCCTCCATGGCCTGGCTGCCAGGCCTCACCAGCACACAGCTCTTCTGTGAAAACCTGAAACCTGTCCATCTGGAGAAAGAGAAGTGGGACATGAGTGTGGACACTATAGCAACTGTCAAATTAAAAAAAAAATCTCAGAAATAATTTGATTTTCAGATACTGAAGGATAACATTTTCTTTTAAGTTAACAAAACAAATGGCTCCTGCTTTTGCTATGGCTTCATCAATTGTTAGTCCATGACAGTAGGAATGGTTCTGTAATGTGAAAATTTTGTTTTCTGCATATATCCACTTAAAATACACTTTAAGGCTTTATTTTAGAGGGACTAAATTAGCATCTGAGTCAATTAGGTACCTGTTGTACTCTTTTAAAATTAATTTTCTGCCAAGAGGAATATAGCTTTTGCCATTAAATACTGTTGTGTGCTATAAGCCAATTTGCTTAAAAATGCACCAGTTAAACCTAAAATACTTATGTAAATTCATCCACAGAATGCCTTAAATTCTTACTTACAGAGATTTTACTTCTTACTTTTTACACAGTGAACCATATCATTTTATGTTCAATCCCACAGGCAATAAAATGTTTACAGCTTTATAGTTTTTGCATTTGTGTAATAACTCTTTAATTTCATTTCATGTTAACTATGGGAAAGTCCTTACACAGTCCTTTGACAGAATTTTCTTCAAAATATTGCCAAAGAATGACAAAAGAAATTCATACACAAAAACTTTTATTTTTATTGAAGCCAGTAAAACAATTAGTTCCAATTCTGTGATTCTGATTTAGATCCAGTCTAAGTTCTCACAAAAATTTCATATAGAAAGATAAAAAACATTATAGTAGTTATTCTTCAAACAAATCTCAAGTGGAATATATAAGCATTGAGAAGTTCTTCAAAGAAAATAGTCTCACTGAAGGGAAGGGTACAAATTTATTTATTACATTTTGATTTTGTGAATTCATTACAAATTCATGACAAATTTATTTCAAGACTGATTTTTTAAAGAAGAATTTTTAAAACTCAAAAATATCTGAAAAATAAATGTAAGCACAGAAAAATCTTAAAACTATCTCTTGAGAAATAGTTTATTACTGATTTTTTAGGAAGTTGTGTTACTGGGGAGTGTCAGCCTGGCGTTTCAGGTATGTATGTATCTCAAGATTCTATTGAACATTAGACACTTTCAAGATAACAAGAAAACCCTGGAAAACAGTTATGTTTTCCTTGATGAGGGCAGGACCAGCTGTCCACTCAAGCCAGGCAGGCACTTGTTGAATACTGTGGAGGATTTACTGGCTCCTTGAGAAAGTTATTACATTCTTCACCCTTTAATGAGGAATGCCTTTTTGTTACTTTTAAGTATATTTAAGCTGCGTTAAACCATACCTAATTAAAACTAGATTTGCTTGGTTGCTTCTTAGGGGTTTTTTCTAGGTTTTTTCATAGGGTTTTTGTGTTTGCTGCTAACACCTATGCAGTCATCTATCATCTCTTTCTAACAGTTACTGTTCTTCACCATTACTTAATTCATATTTTATTCCCATAATAAAGGTACACATTCACCCTCCTTAAAATATCCAGCACAGGCAGAGCTTATGTTTGGTATTTTGGTGGCAGTGAGCCTTGGTTCTTATAATACTCCTCAGCTTCTTATTGAATTGTTGCATTGAATCAGATTGCATTCAAAGTAGTTCTTTTTCATAGAAGAAGAATTACACTATCAAAAATCAAAATTTTTTTAGCATAATTCAACATAACCATCTTGTCCAAGCCTACTGAAATGCATGTAATAAACAATTTATAACGTGTATAACCTGTTTATTTCTGGTTTCGCAACTTCAAATTGAAGACTTTGCATAGTAAAAATACAATCTAACTCTTGTGTGGCTCATGTGTCTAAAAGTTACAATTTAAGGTGGAGAAAGCCTTTTAATGCAGGAACAGGACAGGCCAAACTATATAGCTTGTATCTGAGACCTCAGATATCCTCTTCAGAAAATTTCACTTGTGACACCTTGGATGCTGAGATGGTAAGTAATTTACTGAAGTATTCCCCATTTCTTACTGCTGATTTCTGTGTGGCCATCTGAGACAGTGTGCAGGATGCCTGCTCTTCATCCAGGAGAAGGCTGCTGCTGCAGTGCAGCTGATTCAGCAAGGCTGGGGCAGCAGCTGTGCCCTGTGGGACAGGCAGAGGAACAGGGGCAGAGACAGAGCCCCCTTCCCACCTGCGGCCAGTGCTCCCATCCCTCTCCTCCGCACACTGTGCCCTCCTCACTCAGCAAGTCTGCATGTGCGCTTGAACATCAGGGAATTCAGAGCAGCAGCCTCACACCAGTGCTTCAGCAATCTGCTCTGCTCTGAAATACGCACACCAGGACATCATTTCTTAAGTGGTAATTGCCATCAGCCCAAGGCAACAAATTAGAAATGGCTATGATGAGGCTTGGTGGAAGGGAAGGAAAGAAGCAGAGAGAATATTAGATGTGTGGAGGTTTTTTGCAGCATATCTAAGCACATCTAAGCAATAGGAAAAATTCCAGAAAACCTCGGGAGAAGGTACACTCAGGCTGGAGAAAGTGGCATAGCTAAGAAATTTAAAATTTTAACTTTTTCATGAAACTGGGGAGGAATGTGATTGATTTACACTCTATGCATACTTTTATTCTACCATTTTGGTGGTCAGCCAGTATTTCAGAAGGCCTGACAAGGACACTGTGTACAGTAGGAAAATTACTTATGGGACATTTGGGCTCAGCTGTTTTTTAGAGTATCTGAATCTTACGAGCAGACAGAGCATCAATAATATATTACTGTCATAAACCACTTATAACATGGATGGGAAATCTTTCTGCATTCACTATCTGCCAGTTTTATTTGCTGATTGTTATGCAGGTCTATAAGATATTGATTGATTTGCCTCTGCAAAACATAAAAGAAGATTAATATAAATACTTCATTATTCAATTTTTTGAGTCAGTAATTTTTTTTTCTTGAGTACTCTGCTATTCAGAAAGGTAAAGTAGGCCAACTAATTTTTTGTCCAAGAAGACCATGCAAGGCAACCATGATCCCTTCTTTCTATGCAAAGAATTTTGGGTCCAAAACCGTAAAACATGACCTGACATTGAGTAAAACAAAATACAGCAAAACATAGCATGGTGATTGAAGAAAAATGGGAATAATTACCTCAAAGAGAAACAGGTAATAGGGTTAGATGTTAGTCTCTGAGTCCTCAGTTTTGCATGACACAAAAAGCAAAGACAAGAGGAGGCTCCTCTCCCAGAGAAGTGTCCCTTCCTCAGCTTGTTTATGTCAGGCTATCCAGCCTCCAGCTGGCCTGTGGTAAATACAGCCTCCACCAGTACTTCTGTTTCCCTATGTCTTGTAGAGAGATGAACAGTAGGCACATGCTTATTTTCAAACGAGGTGCAAGTTTTCACTTGTTATTAGAAGTCAACTTTCAGCTAACTTTAAATATCACCAGACAAAACCATCTGTAAGCCTTTATCTTGTTTATCCTTTTATCCATTTTGGGAAAATTCCACAGTTTTGCTATATAAATTTCCTAACATATCTTGGAGACTGTAAACTTTGATCATAAATTGGTAGAACCTTATTTGCCATTATAAATCTATTTATATCTATATAAATCTACAAGACTTTGTACAATGGGTCCACAATCCTATAGCTAAATTGCTATGCTACAGCATGGGAGCCCAGCTTCAGGTCAACAAATTACATCATGCATATGATGGCATTTAATAATAAGTCTTGACTTGTGTTAGTAAATTGAGATGCATTTCTCACCGTGAAGTGTAACCTCTCTATGGAAGCATTGCTTTTTAGCAGCTGAGCTATGTTTACTGTTGACATATAGAAGCAAACTGCTTAAACACTTTTTTTAGCTTATTGTCAGTTACAAACTGTAGTTTGTTTTCATACATTGTTCCAGCTCATCTCCAGTATTTGCAAAGTTTCAGCAGGCTGGATTAGGACATTAAAGGCCACTGTGCATCCATGGCTCACAACAATTCTACACAAGATGCTCATGAGGAGGAGGGGCAGGCACTGCCCTCTTCTCTTTGGTGACCAGTGACAGGAAGGATGGCCAGAGGAAGGACAGGAAGCCACCAGAGGAAATGGCTTGAAGCCATCTCAGGGAAGGTTTAGGTTGGATATTAGAAGAAGATTCTTCACCCAGAGGGTGTTTGGACACTGGAACAGGCTCACCAGGGAAGTTGTCACAGCACCAAGCTTGACAGAGTTCAAGAAATGTTTGGACAATGCTCTCAGGTACATGTGTGACTCTTGGGGATGTACTGTGCAGGGCCAGGAGATGGGATTGATGACCATTGAGGGTCCCTTCCAACTCAGCATATTCCGTGATTCTCTGATTCTTGATTTTGTGACAAAGTGGGATCATCTTAATCCGTTTGGCTGCCAATTGCGGAGTCAAAGGAGAAAAAATCTTAGTAAAAACTTTTTGATACCCATGTGAACGGTTATAAGTCAGTATTGAGAATTAGATCTTTCAATAAAAACCACTTTCTGGTTATTTTTAGACTGTCACTGTAACTCAAACTGCTGTAGTATTTAGTGCTTTAATAGGGACAAGCTAGATCTAGATTTTAAGGGAATCCATAGGACACTGTTAATCTCAATTGTGTCATTCTCAAGGCTTTGTTGTTACAGGTCTATACGGCCTTTAATGTGTCTGCACTACCTCATTAACACAATATTACTTGCTATTAGCAGGAGTTCTGTAGATGCAGTGAAGTGAATAGAGACCCATTAAAATATATGAGTTACACATCAACACATGCTGGGGCTTACTACTTTCCTTCTACATTCAGCTAAATATCTGCTGAATAGAATACAACAGATGCAGGAAGATATTCTTAATTACAGACATAGAGAATTAATTTTATGAAATACCTTTTTTTCCCCATTTTTTTTGCTTTCAGCTTGACTACAACTTCAAGATCCTTGCTGCTTTTAAAGCCATTTTAATTGTCATGTTTTATTTTGCCAATAAATAGCCTCTCAGATGTTTATTTCTATTTTAAAATGTTAAATAAAACTGGCCACTTTTCCAGAAGAATTTTGTCTTTTATCCATTTCCTTTTTCATAGTATCCATACTCCTCCAGACTTTTGAAATACTGCTTTGCAGAAAGAAAGGCGAGGCAGGCTACCACATCATAATTAACAATCTTAATCTCTAGAATCTGACTTGAAAAGTGAGTTTCTTGTTCTCCTTCCTCTGTGGCGCCTGAATAAAACAGTACTTCAGGAAAGAATCAGAGATTCTTCTGGATTCAAATTGCTGCTATCTCAGTCTGGGTGAGATACACACCAAGATGCAATACTTAAAAATTGTCCTTCCCTTGGTAAGGTCTATCAGCTACAGTGTCTCTTGTCTCCACAGGCTGTGTTCTGTAAATGCTACAAAATTCACAGAGTCACAGAACGGGTCAGGTCAGAAGGGACCACACAGGTAAAACCTCCCTGCACAAGCAGTGTCGTCCTGGAACACACAGCACAGGACTGTGTCCAGACAGTTCTTGGATAGTTCCAGTGAGGGAGACTCCACAACCTTTCTGGGCAATCTCCTATGTAAAGAAGATCTTCCCCATATTCAGGTGGAATTTCCTGTGCCCCAGTTTCTGCTTGCTGCCTCTTGTCCTGTGGCTTGGCACCACTGAGCAGAGCCTGGCTCCATCCTCTTGGCACCCTCCCTCCAGATACTGACAGACATTGATGTCAGTCATCTTCTCAGTCATCTCTTCTCAAGACTGAGCTGGCACAACTCACTCGACCCCACAAGAAAGATGCTCCAGTCCCCTATTCATCTTTGTAGCCCTCTGCTGGACCTGCCCCAGAAGTTCCACGTCTCTCTTGCCCCGAGGAGCCCAGAACTGGACACAGCACTCCAGATGTGCGTCACTAGGGCTGAGTAGAGGGGCAGGATCTCCTCCTGTGACCTGCTGGCACCACTTTTCCTAATGTACCCCAGGGTACCACTGGCGGTTCTTGGACAGCTTGTTGTCCACCAGTACCCCCAAGTCCTTCTCTATGGACTTTTCATAGCAGGTCAGCTCCCATCCTTTATTGATTCTCCCCAGGTGCAGGACCATGCATTTGCCTTTGGTGAATTTCAGATGGTTCATCTCTGCCCATCTCTCCAATCTGTTGAGGTCCTTCTGAAGAACAGCACAGCACTCTGTGGTATCAGCCACTCCTCCCAGCTTTTGTCCCAACACATTCTCCTTGTGTGTTGCATATAGAGCCTAGATGTTCCTCAGTTATGGATTTTGGCGACAGAGATGGTCATGGTTGGACAACGTCACTCTAGCTTAGAGGTACCTAGGTTTCTTTTGCAGTTTTCAGCACTAGCATTCCAGTGCTGCTCACTTCATCTCAGATCTCCTACTTACACTTTCACTTATTAGAGCTCAATTCTTCAGCTAGGCTACCTCATTTCTGGGGTATTTAATTAAGTATTTCTGGTGGTTTTAATATTCACATGTTTACTTGCTAATGCTCACTCCTTACTTAATGCCTTAACAAATGGTTTCTCTCCCTGGTCCAGGTAAATATGAGTTCAAGTATTCATACAGACAGAGAAGCCCTCATGAAAAGAATCCATGTCTGAGCCCAACTTATCTCTGAGTGCTAAGAGCACCTTGCTGGGAAATTAGAGACCATGATTTGAGGTCCTTCTCCCTTTCCCTCAAGACACAAGACCTACAGGTAAGGTTAATAGAGGTCCTGGTCTGATGATCCTATTGTAAGTAAAGTGTGGCCTAATGCTCCAAGCACCACAGTAATGTGGTGTTCATGTTCTGCATATGCCCAGCAGTTAAAAGACTGTAGTATCATGGGGCAGATGAAGGGACGCTACAGAAGAAAGCATAGTATTGTCCTTCTCTTATTACCTCCTCTACACTGGAGATTTGAAAGCAACAGAAGCTTTCATTCATTTTCTTTAACTCCTAGGTGTGTTCTATATAGTCCTTCTGATTTCTAACCTTTCCTTTGCTGGAGTTTAGATATAGGACAGTGGACCATTCCTACAAACACTCCTTCAGTTAAGGTTTTACTTGTCTTCTGTACATTTACTGTGCACTTGTACTAATGCTCTCAGTCCCTTTTGCCCCTTTCTTGTTATTTTCAGTGGATATCTATGTCTCTTTATCTTTTGCCCAGAACAAAGCCAACAGATGCAGGTTCTCATTTATCTCAAACAGGCCACAGCTCCTTCAGTTTCTGTACCATTTGTTAGTTACCCTAATCCCTTCAGCACTTTCTTTTGCCCTGCTATTTCACAGAAGAGTTTATATACTGTAAATTGCTTTCTGTCTCCCTTCCCACTAAGTTACCATCTGTTATGCATTATCCTCAAATGCTATTTGCAGTCCAACAAACTTCCACTAAAAAAATATGGGCCATTTCCCCTAATTTTCTTCTTCACTCTAGATTTGGCTCTGTGTAAAGCATATATACAGCTGTTCAATGCTTGTTGAGAGGTTAATCTGCTACCTCAAGGCTTTAACTTTCATTTCTTTCATCTGTCACTCAGTTTCCTGAATGTTTGCTTCTCTTTTTTTTTTCCAGGATGAAAAGGTGAGGAATAAGCCTACAGTCTCTCTGCAAGGATCTGCAACCTCATCCAGCCTCTACTATTGCCATCAAGTCAGATATCAAGGGAGGCATCCTTTCAGCTTGTGCAGTGAACTCACTTGCCCACTCAGTTAATTCAGTGAAATGTGACAAGCTGTCAGGTGAGATGTATTTCTGTGTTTTAACATTTGCTTCAACAGAACATTTTCTTGCCTTGCCTGTGTGACTTTTAATTTGGTCCTGAACTGTAGTACACAGTGACTTTCCTGTAATGTTTCGGAGATCCAGCCTGAAGCTTTTCATTCTGCCACTGTTAGCTAAATGCTGCAGGGACCCACATGGCCATGGCCTTCCTCCTGCTGAGGGGGGCAGATGGGGCTGTCTGTCCGACCTTTTCCAGCAGTGTTCCTGAAGCCAGCCAGACCACAGACAGCACCAGCACTGCCACACTCCCTAGCTGTTATTCCCCTTTGGACTAAACAGATGACTATTTCAGCCTTGTAAATTCAAGTTTACAAGTGATAAAACTGTACTTCCAGAATCTGTTCAGAAGCTTATTCCTTAGACCAAAGTATTTTTCTGTGAGTTATCTGTATCTCTGCAGTGCAGATGGTACACAATTTGTTCACTGATCTCACCCGCAAGAACAGTGTTCTTTCCCTCTCTTAACTATGTATAGCTTTTTCCTCTAGGCTTTTTACCAGTGGCCTGGATCCCAAAGGTTTCTTCATCTGTCACCTCACCTTCATAATTTTCCCCTGTGTGTTTTATGCCTCACTGATTGCCCTTTGGTATGAGCTTCTTTTGCTTGACAGCAAGGATGAAACTTCCTCCCAGAGGTGATCCTTCAGACCTACAGTCCTAGAGGAGTTCAAGGGCACCACATCAGGTAGGGTCAGGTTCTCACTTCTGAGGGATGAAGGCAGATTTGGGACCAAGTGAGAGAAAATCAGGTTGTCCCTTTTTTTTCTGGGAACTTGGGTACTGCCAAACTCATCACTCTAAAATACTTAATTGAAGAAAACTTCTAACTTCTGAAGATTTATTTTCCTTTTGGAGTTGTTCGTATGTTCTGAGCATGGGAAATATATTTATTTTACATTTACAAGGTTCTATATTGATGAGCCTCTACTCTCTGTTGCCATATTATGATTATGTCAGAAACAGATTTCTTGCCTGTCTGAAGGAAGGTATGTTATGAAAAATGTTACAAAACCAGTGATACAGATGGCAAAGTCTATATGATAGAAGAAAGGAAAAACTTCACAATTACAACTTCTTTCCATCTATTTCCACAGACAAATGTTGTTGACAAAATTGAAAAAAATTCAACTGCTCTTAAAACTTTTTATTATAAAGTGTTATGTTAGAATATGTTGGAATAATGGTATAAGAGTAAATAATAAAATAGATAATGGGAAGGTGAATAACATTGGGACATCTTTTATTTTGTATTAGTTCAGTATTTTTGGAACATCTCTGACATATATGAAGGAAGTTCAAGAATGTCAAGAGTTATGCCATTAGCAATAAATGAATACTATTTTGTAATGCAGAGTTGTCCTAATAAAGAGAATTGCAAGTATGACCTCAGAGAATGGGATTTCAAGGATAGATTTGAAGCATTGGAAGTTGACATTTTGGATTCCCCCTGCATTACAGTTTGGACAAATTTAAATCCTCACGGATATACAAACAATCCCTCTCTCTCCTGTAATGAAATTTTCAATGGATTTTATAGAAACAAGCCCCCTCCCAACATTCATAGTGGCATCAGAGAGACAGAGAAGGTCTAATAGTGACACTTTCTGTTCCTAGTGGAGTTTGTGGCAGAATTTCAATGTTTTCAGGACATATTGTAATGGAATATTAGTATGGCAACTTGCAACAGATTTATTTAAATCCAGCACCTCGACATTTTGAAACTTCAGGTTCTATGTTACATCATAGAACTTAAAATCAAACTTAAGACTTCATTGCCTTTCTAGTCCCCCCTTTTGGCATGTTCTTCAGAATCTGGCCTGCCTCAGGTCAAAGAGATTTTATGAAGTCACAGTTTAAGGAGTGGGCTGTAGAATGCTCTATTGCCCAGAGAGATTTTGGAAATCCACAGTCTTTGGTTCTGTGCCTATCTGACTGGAGTCAGTCATTTAACATGCACTATGCAAGTTGTACATGGCTAGTATCACTTTTCATTCAACACAAGCAACACTGTGCTAACCAGTGAACACTGTTTTCATTGGATATTTAAGTCTTCAGTCCAAAGAAAAGAGGTCTTTCTGTAACTGCAACAGCATAGGGTGCAGTTGAACAAGGCAAAATGCCATGTTCTGTTTACTTTTGCGTGAAGGGAAAAACAACGTAGGAAAGCTGGATATTGACTGGCTTTCTTCTTCACTGTTATGTGAATCTATTCTGGCTGGATTTTTTCCCTCAAGTACCTTTGTATATATACATATATATATATATATATGTATATATACATATATGTATGTATGTATGTATATATATAGGTAGTAAATATGTGTGTGTATGTGTGTCTATATATATATGTATATACATACATATATAGGAGATGATCTAAACAAAGTTATTTACTATAAGTGAGTAAAAATACCACAGCAACTTTCTTGAATTGACCCTGCATTGAGCAAAGGGTTTGGACTGGAGTGACTTATTTTTTGCTGAAAAATGCAGTTTTAAGGAATCCACAAAAACCAAATGGTCCTTAATCCTGATTGCTTTTAAGCTGTGAGCATGCTCACACGAGTGTTTTCTTCAGCTGTGCTGAACTCTGTCCTGTCTTCAGTCTGACCTGAGGCAGGGCAGGACAAGGCGCCCCAATGTTTCAAAGTAAGGTCATTTCATGTTGTTTATGATGGCTGTAAAACTGTCAAATACAACAAAACAACTAAATTGTTTCCACAGGGACTAGTGCCTCTAGAGAAAGTTATGCCCAGAGGATGAAAGTTCAAACTTTTTTGCTTCAGTGATCTGGGTTCTGGGGTGACATGGATGAGCTCAAATCAGATCAGTAAATTATAAATCAACAGTATTATCAATCTTAGTGAAAAATTATAAAGTGAATAGCACTGCTTAGGATATCCCCTCAGATTATTTTCAAGAGGCATGTGCGTGCAGTGCTGCACTGGAGGGAAATGGCTCCCAGTCAACACAAAGCATTAATAGCACTGTCCACAGTCACTTGTTTCTTCCTTCATTCCTGGCATCCGTCACTTGTTCAAGACTAAGTAGAGATGGGCAACATATTTCTACTCCCACAATATCTTGTACCAAAAGTATCAGCAGCAAATTGTCCCCAACACCCACTGATAACAGCATTACCAAGTGTGATTTCCTGGTCTTTGCTGCTTTCTTGGCCCTGTCCCAGCAGTGCAGACACAGAAAGGCTGGAAATGGGCTACACACCCTTCCCTCTCCACTGCAGCTAGGGGTGGTTCTGCTTGCTCGCCTCTCTGAAGTGCTGGAGCAGGGCATAGCTGCTCAATGTGTGGGGATAAACAAGGGGCAGGGGTGAAAGGAGAAACTGAGACCCTAATAGGAAATCTTCAAGAAGTTCTCTAACCCTGTACAGCTGGGTGGATTCCTCAGCTGAGCAGTGGCAAGTGTGCTCTTTGTAATACTGTGGAAAGTTCTGTAACACCACACATCATGGATAGGCAGGCTGCTCTTGGAAGGACATAGACATAAAAACATCAGGGCTATTGTCAGAGTTCACTGAATGATGTCCAGCTCTTCCCAGCGGAAAGGCACTAATGCTTCACTTAAGATTTGCAGTGAATGAAGATTTCTGAGTCAGAAGCTCTGAAGGTACTGCTTGGAGCAGCCCAAGAGGAAGAATAAGCACCTTCCACCTCCTCCCTGACCACACAAGCAACAAGCAGCTGGTTTCATTGATTAAATATTTTCTGTTTTTCTCAATTCCTTGGGTGTTTGTTATTATTAAAAGGAGTCTCTGCACCCTCGGGAGCTACTGGTCTGTAAATCCTAAAGATGAAGATAAGGCTCACAGGCTACAGCTCTGCCTCCTGTAGCAATGTCCTCCATCCAGGGATGTTGCCAGGACTGGGGAAGAGGACTGACTGAGACCTCTGTCTCAGATGCCTTGCAAGGCTGCAAAACTCTGGCTTCACAGCACATTATTTAATTTTGGTTTTTAGGAGATGCAAGGCTCCAGCTACCTTTCCCTAGGGCAGCTGGAATAGCTGATTGATGCAAGAATTTTCTTTTTTCTACATTACTAGAGATGAGGTTTGCTGCAACACAACGCTGTTTTCCCAACAATTGACATTTGCAAGCAATGCAAACAGGCTGTCAATTTTGTTCTCCAAGATCTGGTTAGGATATTTGTAAATGCAAATCTTACAATCTTTAACTTCCACAGAAGTAAGACATAATTAGAAGACCTTGAGGTCAAAAAGGGAACATTAGGCATGATAATATATCTGGGAATATTTCAGTAGAGGAATAAAGTACTGTGTGTTCACTGTGTGATGAAAACACATCTTTGGCAACCTGGGGAACATCTGAAGAGGGTATTTGACTTCCCTGTGCTCACTGTGATGCCAAACTCCTGAGTGTCTGCGGCTCCACTGTGTCCCACAAAACACAGACCCATGACAATAGACAGGCCTTTTAATAACCAGCAAAGGTGAGATTCATGTCCTGGTGACCGAGCAGAGGCTTAGACAGCTCTTAGCATGTAGACTTAGCAATAGAGTAATAGGCAAGAAAAAAGCATAGGGTGCAGTTGAGGCTGCCATGACAACCCCTGTGCTGCTGTGCTGCTCCCCATCCTCAATTCAGCCCTCAGGGGGTTGAATCCCCTTGGCCAGGATTTTCTGGCACAGTTCAGGATTCTTGCTTCTCCCTAGACAGTGTCTGCATTTCTGTGAGGTCCTGTGACAACTTCAGCCTTAAGCAGGTTCTCCTGATGTTTGCATCCTCTGAATATGCCCCTCTGCTTTACAGCCATCTTAGAAAGAAGCTAATAGTGTATTTTGGTTTCTTATGACTTTATGTTTAGGGACCTGATGCATATTTATAAATCTTTGGAAGTCCAAACTTGTTAATATTACCTGCTTTGAGAAGTACTCGGTGCACCTGTATTTTATTAGGCTGCCCCCTTGGTAATTTTTAACACACAGTGAGACCACACAGGTGCCTTGAAGGCTTTCTGAAAGAGGTCAGACATGCCCACATGCCTGCAGGTGGATTGCCTCCCCTTGACCTTCTTTTGTCCTATTTGAGGATGTCCAGTCTCTAGCAAACACTGGGAGGAGCTGGGCTTCAAGGAAGAAACCTAAACTTCACTGAGCTGTGCAGCTGCAAGCAGAAGAAATCTGCTGCTGGTTTTGGCAGGCGTACACTTCCCAGGTGATGCAAAATTGTGGTTATAACACACTTCTCTTCCAAGAGATGAACACATCACTAAACACATGCATAGAATGGGACTGTCTAGAGGAACAAGACTTGAGAAACACTGCTCATTTATAGAAGTAGCTGAAGGCAATCCATGAGAAAACTCTGAGAAAAATGTGATTATAATGTTTTACCCTATGTACTATGGTAAACTTCAAAATTTAAGACAACAAAGACCAGCTGTTTAAAGCTGCACACATTGTCCAGACACCAAAAATTTGGAAAACACTTGGCTTTAGACTATCTGGTTTTACACACAGCTTGTGACTGAGATGCTTTGATGCAAATTTCTGTTATCTTTGTCAAAACAGTATGTTTACAGTCTAGACACATTTACCAAACATTGGATTTAGCCGTAAAAGTGAATTTCTGGAAGCACAGTCACAAGACAAGTGGATGCAACATCAGTGACTTCAAAGGATATGTGTCTTCCTCTAATAGAGTATTATTAGGTAGGTCACATTCTTTTCTGTATGAAACCATTTCATCCTTCTTCTGCAATATATAGTAGCTTTAAGTAGAAATAATTTGCTTTTTCCTCCATTTTGAGGCCCATTCACATTATTTTGTTGAACAAAACAGAAAAAACCCCAGATATTTTGCACATATCATCTAATCTTTCAAATCTCTATCTATTACTTTAGCTGAAGTAATTTCTGTTGGTTACCTTGTCATATAATCATAGAACTGGATCATAGAATCATGGAATGACTTTGGTCGGAAAATTCATTAAAGCTCACTTAGTTCCAGCCCCCAGCCATGAGCAGGAACACCTTCCACTAGACCAGGTTGCTCAAAGTCCTATCCAGCTTGACCTTGACCTCTCCCAGAGATGGGGCTTCCATAACTTCTCTGGGCAACTTGTTCTGGTGCCTCACCACCCTGATGGAAAAGAGGTTCTTCCTGGTATTTAATCTAAACCTACTCTCATTTTAAGGCTTTTCACTCTTGTCCTGTCACTACAGGCCCTTGTCAAAAGTCTCTTCTTCTTTCTTGTAGGCTCCCTTCAGGTACTGAAAGGTCTCACTTAGGTCACCCCAAGACTTCCTTTCTTCAGGCTGAACAATTCTTTCCTCGTGGGAGAGGTGCTCCATCCCTCTCATCACCTTGGTGCCCATCCTCTGAACTTGCTCCAACAAAGTGCTGGGTGCAGCACTGCAGGTGGAGTCTCACCAGAGCAGAGCAGAAGGACAGAATTCCCTCTCTCACCCTGCTGGCCACGCTGCTTTGGATGCAGTCGGGACAAATTTGGGCTTTCTGGCCTGTGAGCAGTCATTGTTGGGTCATGTCCAGTCTCTCATCCACCAACATTTCCAAGTCCTTTCCATCATCCTTCTTATTCCTGAGGGGTTGTAGTTGTGGGAAATGGGAAGAAAGAAGATATCTTGATTTTGATAATCATCACCATGGCTGATGACATTTCAGTGTTATGGCTCAGTGACCCAGGTCCTGATTTCTCCAGAACAGGCCCTCCCAAAATTTCATCAGAAATTGCAAATTAAATGCAAATGGGAATACAGCAAATGGATTTTTGTTTGCAGTTGAAAGCAGAAAGGTCAGAGATGTCATTCATTCCAGTCAAACAGATGTAGGAGGAGCCATACCCCTCACAAAATAACACCAGATTATATTTTAGTGCATAAATTTTATTTGCACAGTAGCAAGAGTGTTTCCCAAAAGGCAGACAGTTTTTAAGACTGTGCTCACATAGACCATTTCCTATAATGAAAGCGTATTCCAGAGAATTTCAGAAACTTGAATCTATTCCAAAGATTTCCAAAAACTGAAAGCTGCAAGAGTGGCCTGGCCAGGGAAAAGCCCACTGTTCTTCTGAGTGCTGCAAGGGAGGATTAATTTCTGTTTGCTGAAAGCAGCTGGGTAGCAAGAATTTGGGCCCCTCCCAGAATCACTGTTTTACAGGGAAAATCTTGTTCTCCAGAAGTCTCTGCTGGAACAAAATTATATATTTACTTAGTTAATTAGTTTATCTCTGAATCTTTTTCCCTGAGCCATTTGAGGTACCATGATTGAGGGGCACTTTAGAACAGAAAAATGACTGTAATATATTATATTAGTTGTCCGGTTTGCATTTTTTTCAATCCAAATTTAAAAAAAAAATCAAATCCTCTTGCTTGACTGTCAACACCTAGAGCATCATTTAAGGTGATTTTGTCCTTGTTCTTATACAGGAGACTGTAGTTTATGAATTTTGGGTTCTGGTTTTATTGTTGTTATTGCTGTGTAGTAGAGCACCCAAAAACCTTGTAGCACGGTATCAAAATCAGGAAGGTGACCATTCAGGCCTGTACAGGATCCGCAGGGCTTTTCACTGCTCCCAGACTGGAAATTCCCATCTGTATTCCAGGCCTTGATTATGTGATATGCTAACCCAAAAAACATTTTTAAAAATCCTCCTCTGCCTTTCCCCCTCCCACTCTGGAATTCAGTGTAATGCGAAAGAAGCAGATCTGTGGCAGCTCTAGCTGCCTACAGCAAAGGTGAGGGAGAAGATGGTTTCCCTTATGGTTGAACTCATAACTGGCTCATCTTTTGCCCCAGAGGGACAGCCTGGTCTGAGCCTTCAGGATTTCTTTCTTTAAGTGTGTCCACACTTTCTGCACCCCTTTGTTTTGTTGATGCTGATGTCTCCGAATCAGCATCCTGGGTAATAATCAGAAGGCTGAATTAGTTCAGGGAGTGTCCTGGTAATACCCCATACCCAGGCCCCAGGGAGGCAGCAGGCTCCCCTGTGAGATGGGTCCACTTCACATACAGGGTCCTCAGCTTCCCTCAGAAGGAAATAATCTACTACAACTGCCCTTCTTTTCTTCCTAACACCCCAGGCTGTGATCCATCTGGCAGAGGAAGTGCACCTGGGAGACACCTCCAGGCTGATTTTTTTCTCTAGTGTCATCTGCCTGACCCTCAGAGGCCCAGGGCCTCTTCTCTAAGGGCACCTGGGAAGGTGATGAGTGCTGGGAGGGGATTATTTTACCTCCCCTAGTAGGGAGCCATTTACATTTCCCCTATCTAGTAGGTCTCCCCCTCCTGCCGCATGGCTCAATGTAATGAGAAGAAGATCTCTGCAGCAGTTTGGTTTTGAGGAGTCAATTTTCCCCACAGCCCCTCAGTTTAAATCCTGTTATGCCAAATTTGTGACTGTGATGCTATGACATGTTTTCTATCATGTTACAGAGATCTCATCAGTCCACAATGAAAAACCAGATGACTCCAGCATTATCAGTTTGGGCCAAGGAAGGGATTAGTTCCACAGGGTTTTGGGTTACCTCGTTTTTCTGCTCCATTGCCTCCTTCATATAAGCTGGCGATTTTGGCAAATGTGAATGCTACTTAATAGAGTAGACCAGTCACACAGTGTAAAAAGTGTCAGAAATATCCCTTTTTTAAAGCAAAATCATCATCTTTCTCTAGTTCCACATCACTTGGCATTTTTTATTTGCTGCTAGAAAGAGTTTTCTTCTTTTCAGAAGCTGAGTGTGGCACTTGACCACAGTGTGAGCATTACTCTTGTACCAGGAAAGCATAGCAAGGGAGGCAGGTCATGGAGGTGTCACAGGAGAATATTGTCATCTTCAGAAACAGCAGTCTCTGATTGTTCCATCGGCCTTATTAAAGATTTTATTCATATAATATCCAAGGATGAGGGAACAGCTTCTGATAAAATAAGTAATAATTCATGGGGTGATGTATCAAGATCACAGATAACAGTATATTTCCTCTGGATGTGGCAGTCATTCAGATATTGTTTGAGTATATCTGTCTTGTCCTAGGTATGCAGGCTAGAAAATTATATTGAACTGTCTAAATCTAACCATGATTCTCATAAAAACTCATATTGTAGTTTATAAAATTTTTGTTTATAGGCAAAAGAACTAAATACAGGCATTTATCAATTTTTATTAAAGAAAAAGCCATTTCCATGTAAAATTAACAAACAAGCTGACATCTTAATCTCTGATGTATTTGATTTTTTTGATCAGTGTTGAAACTTTCACCACAGAGAAGGCATTTTTGCCATTGTAACAGTCAAGAAACTATCTCATATATACCTACATTGTCTCCTTATTCTGAAAATGAAAGATATCATTGCTTTAGCAATCAGTATTCAGTATTTTCTCTTGCTCTCCAGCTGAAGTAAAAAAACAGATTGGTGAATCTGAGTGCAGTTAGAGTGCTATGCCAGGTATTACAGCTGTGTCCCTGAGAACAGGACAAAGGGCTCTCCAAGACTCCAAGGCACACAAAACCTTCTCCAGCAGAACAGCTTGAGCATGTTCCTACACACATTTCTGGGTTTGTTTCCATCTGTGCAATGAAGATCAAAAGAACGGAGCAAATGTATACTTTTGAGTTCTCTGAAATAAATAGACCTTGTAAGAAAGAAGTATTTAAGTCTTTTGCTCAGCTTAGAGCTGAACAATTCTAGAGAAAGCAGAAGGATGGATTTTATTACAATCACTTGAATGCTAAATTGAGTGGGTTTGATGTTTTTAATCAGTGAGTTTATAAGAAATTTTAGAAAAAAATTATTTGTGACATAAGGCAACACTAATAGAAGTATCACCTATGACCTCCTTTTTATTGTCTCAGAAGTTGAACAAGAACCTTTCTATATAAAACTATCTTTCTTTTTTATGGTCTAGTGGTGCAGCAACAAAAAGGTTACTAAGAGAGCAGTTCAAGATTTTGAAGCAGAAAAATATAACTGCATTGCAGCCTACTGTAAGAATAGCTTTCTTTTAACTAAGGTAGCTTTTGGCACTGTCAAATATTTGTATATTAAGGATTTGGACCTTAATAAATGTGATGTACAATAGTAAATTATGAAAAATATCTTTCTACTCCCTGTCCTTATACATCATTTAAGTTTCCAGCATCTCTGTCACAGTATTTTAATGGTCTGTTAGCATTGGGCTTTCATTTTCAGAGCCAAAGAGAGAAGAAATAGTTAAGAATCTTAATATAAATAAAAGCTAAAATGAGGTTACCCAAGTCTTAAAAGCTGATGCAACATGTTAAATTCTAAATGTTTCTCTCAAATCCACAGTGCACTTTAAATGCTACTTGCTTTATACTGTGTTAAATTCTTTGTTGTAAGAAAGCCTTTCCAGTGTTTCATATTCCTCAGTTAAGTGTGATAGAACACAAGGAAGAATGGTTTCCTGAATGAAAAAAATTAGAGTAATTTAGGATTCTGGATTATATAGCTTTCTAACAAAATGTGCAAACATCGTGTTTCATTATTTTTTCTGGGTTTATTATCTTGGTTATGAGGAAGATGCTGAGCATGGAGCAAATCCTTTGGCTCAGCCATTGAGTCAATTATAAAAGTTTTGATTTAGCAGAGGCAGAATTCTTTCAGGGGATTCCAGTCTTAAATGGCATCAGACTGTAAATGTGGGAAGACTCCACAACATTTACTTTCTAGATATAAAAAACTGAAATTCTGTTACTGATTTGAGTAAGACAGATGAGGGAATGGAGAACAGCATTTCAAGGCAATTTTTCTAATATTCTCACAAGACCTATAAAATTTTGAAGTTATGCAATCCAGCAGAAGACTTCAAAACCAGACATGCTCAGTATGAGTACAACACATCCTGTCTGTGTTCCAGCAAATGAATCCCTAGCAACGCAATTAGGCTTTTAGTCACACAAATAACAATATGTACATTCAAATAAAAACTTAGTTTTGAAATACTCTTTGATCCCTAAAATATCTCCAGCTGATAATAACTATATCATTTTATACTCAATAGGAATATCCAGTTAATTTGCCTAATTTTATCTCTATTCCTTCACAAAAAGAAATAGTGTTCTAGATTTTGAATCAACTACATTTTGCATGTAATCTTGGAAAGTGGAAGCGCATGATTTTACAACTTCAGTAAAATAATGGGCCAAGAAATGTACATTTTGATTCATAAATTCATAGTGAAGTTCACAGCTTTTCACTTAGTCTGCAGAAACCATGTAATGACTTCTATTTCTTTCCTTTCCAGGACAAGTATAATGTGCTTCACCCACCAACCCTCCCTCTTATGCTCATTTGCACATGGAAGAAGAAACAGGAGCCCTTTAGATCTATATAACTGAAGTCCAACAATTCACATTTTCCCTTCAACTGGAAATTCAGATGTTTTCTTTTTCATGGCCATGAGGAGATCATCCACAAACAGCACTTTACAGAGCTGTCAGCACCACCAACATTAGAGCCTCTGCCCTGGGGAAGGGAAACACTGAAAGTTCCCTCAGAGCATGCCACATCTTCAATACAAGTCTGCTAAATAGATATTTTCATACTGAATTATTTTCTGATGAATGAATAAGCTTTTTCCAATGAGTCAGTTGAAAAACAACTTTAAGTGATGCGCCAATAAAATTGCGTTATGAACAATCCCACAATTAACACCAGAAGGTTAAGAGTGTTTTAAATTTTCCTCCCTGACTTTTGAAATTATATTTGAATTTTTCTCTCTTGGGTTATCCCTACAGGGCAGAAGTAACACTGCATTTCCACCCTTCTAAAGGTTTTCATGCAATGACATTTACTCTGACCTATGGAAGAGTACCATACCTCTTAATTGCACTTCAGCTTTTGAGCTGTTTAGGAATTTATTTCTCTATTAAATTTTTTCAATAATAGTAAAACTATTAAGAAATCTAAAGACAAATTCTTTTTCTTTTATTTTTGAACGTCTCTATTAATAATCACTTTGGAGTTGCTAAATGCAACCAGAGCAGTCTAGCAAGCAATTCTAGGGTTCATTAAGACAGCAGCTCAGTGGTGTGTTACTTTTATCTTTTGCAATGAGGACATTGCTTTTTGGTTGTTTTCCTGTTGCACATTTACTATTGCCCATAGGTATATTTGTTTAAAGATGCATGTAAATCATACCTGCACTCATGTAAAATAAACATCTAAGGGGAATAGCCACTTTTGTGGCTGTTTCCAAAGCGACTACAAAAGTTCACAGCCCTTGAGGTCATGACCTGTCTGCCTCATGCAAAGGTGCCGGATGGCAGCAACGACCATCATACAGAATCACAGATGCATTTAGGTTGGAAAAGGCCACTAATACCAGTTGTGTTCTGTACAACTATTAACCTAACACTGCCAAGTCCACCATTAAACCATGTCCATAAGTGCCACACATGTGCTTATTTTAAACAGCTCCAGAGATGGAGACCCAGCCACTTCCCTGGGCAGCCTATTGCAATGCTCAACAATCCTCTGTGAGAAATTTTTTTCCTAAAATCCAATATAATATCCAATCTAAATTTTTCCTAATATCCCATCTAAACCTCTCCTGATGCAACATTCCTTCCTGCTGGCCACAGAATCATAGAATAAATTAGGTTGGAAAAGACCTATGAGATCATGAAGACCACACTACTGCAGATGCAGACCACTACTTCTTGGCCACTAGGGGATAGCTGGATCATGTTCAGCTGATGTCAATAGGCATTTCCAGGTTCTCTTCCACTGGGCAGCTTGCCAGACACTTTCCCCAAGTCTGTAGTACTGCATGAAATTATTGTAAACCTTGCACAGAACCCAACACTTAGTGTTGTTGAATCTCATACCATTGTCCTCAGCCCATCCATCCAGCCTGCCCAGATCCCTCTGCAGAGCCTTCCTGCTCTCCAGCAGACTTGGCTTCATCTGCCAGCTGACTGGGGATTGAGGGAGCTCTCAATCCCCTCATCCAAACCACTGATAAACACATTAAACAGAACTGGTCCCAGTACTGAGCCCTGGGGACACCACTGGTGACTGGATGCCAGCTGGATGTAACTCCAGTGACTCTCTGGCCAGAGCCATCAGGCCAGTTTTTCATTCAGTGAAACACTCACTCATTCAAGCCATGAGCATCTTTCACAAAGGAAGCTTCTGGTTCCACTTACATCAAGTGCAATGGGAAGTAGAAGCTCTTTTCATAGACGGCCAGAGTCCTCACCAAATTTTGTTAGGCTATGACCAGCAACGGTGCTTGTTCTCCTGAAGAATATTTATTAGAGTCCTTCAATTCTTTAAAATCCACCAGTGGAGGATGGATCCTTCCCACACAGTCAGAAAGTTGTTCTGCAGCAAATCATGGCTTAATTGCATTGCCTGGTAACAAGCACTTGCCTTGACTTCAGAGTCAGGAAGCCTTTGCAGATCAGGACTCACAGCTATTGAAACTAGTATTGTCTTCTATTTTTTTCTTTTTGCTATGACAGCCTCATGGATGGAATATTTATCTTTGTTTAAACACAGTCTGTATTTATTCACCTGACTCTTTTCATATGTTATTTCAACTCATTAATTTGACTATATTGTCTTTTTGGAACACCTAAATACATTCTGTCACCTAGAGTTATTTTTCTCATATGTTCAACTAGTAGTAACACTAGAAGCCAAGATTGCTCCTTGTTTGTTTCCTTCAAGCTTCAGAAGCAGAAACCAAGCAGCATTTCTTCAGGCATTTTTTCCTGGATATGGACAGACTTGGTAAACCAACAAATGAATTTGCTATAAATAAAGTTCAAAGTTGCCATCGCTAACCACAGTTTATCTATTCCTTCTATGCTTTGTATCATAGCAAGAAATATTTATGATAATCACGCCCCATTTTTATTAATATTAACATTTAATATTAATAACATATTATAATAAAATATAATAAAATATTATAATAAAATATTATAATAAGATAGCTTACAAATATCTTGGGTTCTCCAGATTTTTACTGTACCAGCTAGACAAGTGCTGGAACTTTTGTTGGTAGAAACAGCAAATTAATATTGGTATTTTCACTCCTACAGATTATGTTCTAACCACGCATTTTTAAATTAACTAAAAATTGGCATAGAAAAGCAACCACAAAGTGAATCATACTGGTGTAGTGACAGATTCTTTCCTTAAGATTTCCTCTGAATTCCTTTTTCATACTCTTTATGAGTATACCCAATTCCCTTTATCTGTTTCAAATCCATCGGAGAAGAATTCTTTTTTCATAAAGGTTTTGTTTTCTGAACGTGCTATGTCTCAAAAGATTGAGAATGGGAAATTACTGTAAACATAAAAACATCTGGCTGGATGTTTCTCCAGATGTTTCGTCCGCTTCTCTTTTTTATTTAAAATGGCTAACTCAGAGGCTTATTTCCAAAGGCCCTAAATGATGCAGTTCCTGAGAAAGTAAAGCTTTTGTGAAAGCAGGTCCTAAGAATTTTGAGAGACACATTTTGTTCTTTGCTAAACAAATGTAACTTTTAGTAATACTGTTTTTATTGCCCATTCTCAATTGGGATTGGATCTTGACATATGCCCTGTTTTCTCTGTAAATAAGTATGACCTCCTAGGAGATCCTAGTCCAGCACTGACTTGTTCACCAATATACTCTTGGTTTGTGTATTTCTTTTTGTTGTAAAGGTGACTCTAATAATAGTGTATACACTGAGCCCCTTCTGGCAACATCTTAGAACATCCTCAAAGCAATTCTAGGACCTTCATATTAACAGTTCGCTTTGGTCAATAGTTCTCAGTTTTGTTTGAAATAAAACTTATCTGGGTACATATGCCCTTTTTTCTGGATCCTTTCAGAGTCAGAGTTTTTTCCTTAGAAATATGTGTCTTTGTCATAAGTAGGCATTTTTTCAGATAACCGTTCAGAACATGCATGCTTTAAAAAATGAGATCTAATTTCTCTTTATCAGACTAAAATTCAACTCATTTTTACAAACAACAAAGGATATAATTATTTCTTCCTCTCAAAAGAACTCAAATTTCCCTGTCACAATGCAGAGTTTTGGATGAAGACTCTGATATTTGTTTTTGTTGCACTTCTTCCACTGCCAGCAGATGTTTCAGGGCAAAGGGCAGAGGTCAAGCTTTTTCACGAAACCTTTAAATTTCTGCTACCGGTTTTGTAGAGGCTTATGAGTAAAAATTAGGAAATGCATTTAATAAATCTGCGCAATCTGTATTTCATTCTGGCCTCAGAGTGGCCATTTCTCCATCCAAATTTGTGTGGTTAATCTCTAGGTAGAGTCTATCCTTTAGGTAGCCTTACTCCACACAAGCTAGATGGGGGAATAATACTCAGCGTTTGCAATTTCACATTAAAAAAAGCCCATGGATATCAGGAAATGTTGTGATGAACATTAGCAATAGCATAGTGCCAAAGGCAAAAACATCAGCTACTTGTCTGTCTCTAGCACGAGGAATAACGAGTGATTGCAAACAACAGAAGGAAAATAGTACAATCATAAATGAAGAATAATTTTCTCAATATCAGGCTGTCAATGAAGGAAAGACTTCCATGGAAGACATTATTGGCTGCTGTTACCTCATCCTACTATTTTTTCTGATTTTTTGAGGACTTTCTTGGAAAAGAAAACTCCAGGGATGAAAATAATGTCAAATAACAGGACTGTCAAGAATGAGGTTTTGTTATACAGTTTTAACTGAATTACCCTCAGCTGCTATTCTAATCTTTCTTTGCTTTATTTTAAGTTTATGGTTTACCTAAGAAAAACTTTTTAAAAGTAAATACATCTTCAAGAATGCATTCCCTTTATATGCATATTTTCTCAGAGTCATGCCAGGATTTTATAGCCTATTCCAAATTTTTTCTTTCATGCTTCCTGAATGACAGCAGTATTTCTCTCTGGAGATTTTTGAATGTCCCATTAAAAAAAAAAAAAAAAAAAAAACCAAAAAAAAAAAAAACCCACCAAAAAATGTTGGGCAGTGGTCACTGAACATGTGAAAACCTGATTACACAAAGTCTGCTCCAAGCCTACACAGCTGGACAGTGGGCTGGCACTGACTGCTTGTTAGAAGAGCTCCCTCACCCTCTCCTGAGAATGGAAGTGGATACTGTGAGGACACAGTTCATCCTACAGCTTACAGAAGGCAAAATTTCTGGACACAGGTTTCTCTTTTTTTTTGCCCACAGATGGTCAGACTCTTCACAACACTCTGCTGCCCAGACACTGTGAAGCTGCAGAATCACCTGTTCCTGCTTCTCACAAATTGATTCAACCTGGATCCCATGCCAGAAGTCTGCCATGAATTTCACTGAGCAGAGTTTTATGGCAAGGCATTCTGGTCTTTGATACCTCTACAAAATAAGTCATCAAGACCTGACATAACAGCAGTGGCATGGAAGGTTGTTTTTGTAATATTTTTTTCTGTCTTCATTTAAGAAATCAAGAAAAAAAGCCTGAAGGCTTTTGTAATTCTAAACTTTGACTTTCACCTCACTGTTCAACTAGTTTAGCATTTATTCTCACAATGAAACATTGCTCTGATGTAACAGAGGCCCCACACTGTTAAGAACATGGAAAAACAGCTGCAGCCTGTTTCACTCCTCCTCCTTTTTTTCCCAAAACAAATGTAAAACACAGCATAAATAAGGGATAAAGATGTCACTAAAGAAGGAAATTAATTATGCTGACTGCAAGTGTAAACACAAAGCTTTCATAGAACATAATCCAGTTTTGCAAGGCTCAATTCAAGTCTTTGCTAGTACAGAATATTGTTAAACTTGCTAATGCCCATATAATGCATGTGAAAGCATTATTCCACCCATAAAGGATAAATGCTTTGCTTTCCTGTTGTAGATAATTTTTCCAAGAAAAGTATATGCAAATACATATTCTGATAGTTTTAAAGATGAGCACAAACCGCAGGAGGAGAGATCAAATGGTTTACATCATGGATTGCAAAACAGAAACTGAAAAAAAGCTCTTCTGTGTCTCTAATCCCCAGAGTTCATCCATGAAGCACAATTTGAAATGTATATGAAATCTGCAGACTGGCTTTCAGAGCAACAGACATAATGTGGGACCTTTTATTTACTGAGAACTAAGAGCTGAAACCAAAATATTCATTTATCATATGGGGGTATCACCCTACATCTTTTTCCTTACAGTCAGGCTCTGGTATAATTATCTTATTCATATCAGCAGCTAGAAATTCAGATCTAAAAATGATGAGATAACTGAAACGTTACAAAATTTAGTCTGTAAAGCAAATAATCTGCAAAGGAAATAAACTTAAAAGCAAGATAAAATAAATTTCTTTCCTTTCTCCAGATAGTAAGAATTTAAAAGACTGGATGACAGAATTTGGATTGCTAAATCCAGTATTTGGATGTCAAGTTCCAAAATAAGTTAGAAATTATAACTGTTTAAATCATGACTCATAAAATGTGCAACACCATGCTTGCTTTTTTCTTTAGTCACATTCATTAACAATACATGGATCCTGCATCAAAAAGATACCACAGAAGAGATGTAACTTTATTTAGCTTATTTATAGTTCTATACAAATTAAAAAGCAAATTTTCTTATTTAGCTTGAAAAGCAGCATTTTTTTCTCCTGTGTAAATTAATGTAATGATATAGAATAAGACCTTACATGGTAACATGAACTCAGACACAAAATCCCTGAAAGTCCTACATACATGATTCACATCACATCAAGACAATGGGATACAGTAGAGATTTTAGTTTGCATGAAACTGCATGCAGACACAAGTGCTTCATATTGAGCATTTTTTGTTTTGTACAACAGAAGATATTCCAGGCTTCTTTACATATTCACTACAAAATGTCACTGCTGCAAAAGTGAGTAGAGAGGCAAAAATTCCCTTTCCCAATATGATTATTGTTCCGGATAGTTCTTGTTCTTCATGAAAGAATCAGGCTCAGCTCCACAGTGCCAGCCCCATCTTCTCACATTCATTTAATCTGTTACAGAGGAAGAACAAGGTGCCCATGGCTCCTGTTCATGGTAATTTTGCTAGAGGCAAAACTCATCTAAGAAGTCCCCATTCATTTAACCATTTACTCTTTCACACAGAGACTGACATAAATATAGCTGAAGAGGGATGCAAGATGAATGAGTAAAGCAAAAAGAATGACTAGCTGGCAGTAAGCAGAGATGATTTTTATTTTTTTTTAAATTGGAATTAACTTGGAAAATGTTAACATTGATCTGGAGTCTCAGCACGGTGTTCCCAAAGGCCAGCACCCAGTGCATAGATGCTCATTGTAGGAGATGGGCATCTGGAGACCCTTGATTTTCTACAGGTTTTGAAAACAAATCTCTGTACAGGAAGGAGTCATCTTCCCCTGCTGAGGATTTGGAGGCATGGACCTCCTCATTGAGATAATCACTTCCTCCTTTTTGACTACAGCTCCAAAGTAAGAAGCATGTCAGTCTTTATACCAGCAGTTCAGCAACACAAATGTTCATTCATAAGTAGATGCGCAACTTTTCTCCTACTTTTGCTAAAACAGCAGCAAACTAAGCTAAAATATCCTACCTGTCAGAGAAAAATGCTAAGCTCTGGGCTAGCAGAGTGTCCTGTCCTGGACCATTTTCAGTTGCTCTTCCTAAAGCTTATCCATTTACTGGGTCAATATTCTACCAGGACAAGGTTAAGTGTCAGTCTGAAAAATTCTTGGCCTTACATATTTTTGGCTCAGTATTTTTTGACACATGATACTGCTCTAAACCAGAAAAACTAAAGGACACAGCTTCCCATAGCTCCATAATAAGCAGCCCATTACTTTTTACAATGCTTACCATTATTCTTGGAACCTTAAAATCAAAATAACCAATGAAAGTACTATTTTCCCTACAGTTTCCATCTGACATAGAAAAACTAATACACCACTATTGTAGAGCAGAGCCCTGAGTTCTAAGAGGACTAAGAGGAAGTTATTTGTATCTATAGTGCACATTTGGGCCACAATACATCATTTTGAAGTCTTGTGTGCTGGAGATCAGATATTTCCTAGGAGATACCCAGAAGAGTGTTTGGTGGCTTCTCATATGCCTTCTGTTTTTAAGGTACATGTGACTGTGGGTGAATTGAGTGCAAAAATTCAGATGGCACCTTTCAGTGCTGTACTCCTGGAGGATTTGCAATTAAAAAGAAATATTTTATTGAAATGTTTTCATAGCCTGTTGAAAGCGAGGATAAACTTCACTCAGAAAGGCAGTAAAAATGTCTAGCAGCACTGATGGGTTTTGTGCTGCTTCAACTTGCTGTTTGGATCTCTGGCTCTGTGAAGAGTTTGTACTAATTGCCTGAATGTCAGTGCCATTTATGTTGTAAACAACACTTGAGATGGAGTTGTGGATTATCACTCAATATATTAATGCTCCCAAGGAAGGCATACAAAAAGGCACAGACTTTATCATTGCATTTTCATTGAGGGCACCCCATTGGCTTTAATGATCTTTATAACCTCTCAATCTTATAACTGTGATAAGACCTAAGTCAAATGATATAAAATACCATTATGCTTAAAATGTAGATTTGGGGAATATAAAACAGATAGAGTTTTAGATTAATTCACTTCCATTGCCACAGAAATCTACAGAAGAAGAAATATCTATTATAAATAGAGTAGAAGTAGGAATTATTTGCTTTGATTATGGAATGCAAAGTAAACCACATTGCAATGCACTCAATCTTTTTTACATTTATTGGCTGTAATTTGTATATACTACTCTCTTCCTGTAGTAGGATTAATCTCTCTGTGTGCTCCCCTCTATGTGTTCCAGGTACCATTTCTGTTTGAAAATGTATGTGCTCATAGTCATGCAAAATTACCAGTGACACATATTCTGTGGGACGGAGGAGGGGAATACTTTGTTCCCACTAATAAGATGCAACATTCTGCAAAACAGGTAATTTCTTTGTTCCGATTTTATTTTGACATCTTTTATAATCTTCCTGCAAGTCCTGATGTGTTTTAACCTTTGCTAATACCATTTCTTCTTGTAAGCACTAAATGTCATGCACAAGATTCCCTAACATCCTAACAGAGCAAAGCTCCTTCTGTTGTCCTGTGGAAGTCACAGCTCCATGCCAGTGCTCCCAAGCAGAGAATTGCTCCTGGTCATTCCCACACCACGTAACACATGAGCACATGCCTAGATAATATCCTCATTTCCTCCTGCTACTGGAAGAGTTTGCCTCTCTGTTTATCTTTTACTTATTTTGCTCTTGATAGCATATATTAGCAAGTGTTTTAATATGTAATAATCTCAAATACCCTGATTTCTAAGGAAACAAAGATATCTCCATACAGACATATCTCCATACTACCATTGCTGTCAATACATGGTGCATTGGGGTGAAAAGTTCATCCCCTGTTGCAACAACTACAGTGGTTAAACAACTTTTAGAGCTGTTTTAGTGACAATCAACAATCTGCCAATGTTTGATCAATTTCAGCTTCTGAACAGATTTGCAGAATCACAGAATAGCAAAAGCGTTGGGATTGGAAGGGACCTCTGGGGGTCATCTAGTTCAATGCTCAAGCATGGGAGCAGGTTGCAGAGGATCATGTCCAGGCAGGTTTTTAGTTCTTCAGAGAAGGAGACTCTATAACGTCTCTGGGCAGCCTGTTCCATCCCGTGCTCTGTCATCCTCACAGTAAAGAAGTTTCTTCTCATATTCAGAAGGCACTTCCTGTGTTTCAATTTGTGCCGGTGTGCACTGGAAAGAGTCTGGCACCATCCTTTTCATATCCACCCTTAAGATATGTGTATGTATCAATAAATGATGTATTGATTGCCCTCTGTCTTTTACAAGCTAAACAGTCCCAGTTCACCCAGCCTTTTCTCATCAGAGAGGTGTTTCTAATGATCTTTGTAGCCCTCCACTGGACCCTCTCCAGTAGTTCCTCATCTTTTGTGAACTGGGGAGCCGAGAACTGGACTCAGCACTCCAGGTGAGGCCTCACCAGAGGGGCAGGATCACGTCCCTCAGCCTGCTGGAAATGCTCTTCCTAATACACCCCAGGATACCACTGGCCTTTTTGGCCACAAGGACACACTGCTGGCTCATGGACAGCTTGTTGTCCACCAGAACCCCAAGGTCTTCCCCACAGAGCTGCTTTCCTGCAGGTCAGCCCCATCCTGTACTGGTTATGCTTCCCCAGGGGCAGGATCCTGCATTTGCCTTTGTAGAACTCAGCCCTGGCAACTGGTGGGTCTACCAAGGTGACAAATAAGATAGAAGAAGAGAGTTACAGATATGCATAGAGGCAAAGATGCAACATAGACAAAAGAAAGATGCATTAAGGGGTAGTCATTCAGGATTCTATAAATCCCTACCTTCATTCTCAGGACATAAATTATATTTAAGAGGCTATAGTCTAGACAAGTAAAATATGCTGATGGTAATTCACTGTAGGCTAATGTGAAGTAATAAATTTATAAATCAAACATGATAAAAACTGCAGAAACTTGCATTTAAAAAGTGGCCATACACTAGTTCATAAAAGATTAAACAAGTCAGAATTGTATTTCCCTGTAAAACTAGTTTGGAAGCTTTGATTTTGCTAAGGGATATTGCTTCTGAAAATATTACAAATCTTTCATCAAAAGAAAAATGCATGAAATTAATTCCTATGGATACATGGTTTTCACATATTGAAACAGACCATCTTTATACCAACACAGAAGAAAAACTAACGGAATCAATAGCAATGGAAGTAATGGAATAAAGTTAGCATATTATCATTGCAACAACCATTCATGTGTCAAGTTAAATAGTATCATAAATCATCTCAGGCTAGGTAGCAAGATCTGAAAAAAAGAATTTTTGGCAGAAATAGCTCCAGATAAACAGTGATCAAGAGTTGAAGGCAGTACAATAAAATTTCTGTAAGTTTCAATCTTGATCTTTTCTACTTCTTTATGGACAATGGTTTGTAATCACATAGCAGTGATTCAGAATTATGGACTTTTTCCTAATATTTGTAATCAAAGTATCCTTTTGATGATATAAGCTTTCACAGGCAGGATTAAATGTTTTAGAACTAGAAGGCACTGTCACCTCTTGTTCCTAAAGGCCAATTTCAGTGTACCAGAAAGTTAACAATGAAAAATTGATGTGGAAAGTCATGACATTTCATCAAGAGAGTGCTCTTTTTCTCAGGAAATTGGGCCTGTAAATATATACCATTCTGAAAAGTTCTGCTGCTCCAGTAGCTTCCAGTTTAGGAAATGTTCTTAAATGCTATGAATCCTTGTTCCAGCAAATCGGTTTCTATAAAAACAAGAGTCTTACCAAAATATAATTTCAAAGAAAACAATCTATTTAGATTAGCAATGCAAATCTTGTGATTCTGTCAAAACTATTTATTTCATTTGCTTTATTTCATTTCCTTCTGTCACACTCTTTAGACATATAGGAATGCATAGAAAGGTAAGAAAGGAAAATTTGAAAGCAATCAAATGAGCTGCTATCAGGTTTACCAATGGCATAAAATTCTGTGTGGGGCAATGAAGGCCACATGTCATGAACACCAAGGAGTGTTGCACTGTGGGCTACCCTGCCCAAGAACTCATTAAAATCCCCCATAAGATGTTTCCTCCTATACAGGAATGAAAGAATAGGATTCCATAATGCTTCTTCTCTGCTCTTATCTTCTGTTTCCATGGATCAGTAATTGTAGCTATTTGGGGAAGACCAGTGATCATCTCTTCAAAGCAGAAGTTATGATTCTTAGGATTCAGGGAGAAATGCAGCCACCTTTAACAGGGGAAAAAAATTGAACCTGGACACAAAAGACACACATGCCTGCTGATCATGGCCTTAGGGTGCCAGGAATTCTCTGCTGTATTTAGTACTGGCAGGGGGGAAGGAGAAGGAGAGAGTGTGTGGTTCTAAACTGTGGACTAACATAGCCACCCACAGACCAAGAATGGGAATCTCTGCCATATAACACATCACTTACCAAAAAATGCTTCCTGTTACCAGCTGAACTGGAGCACAGCTCCAATAGTTCAGTTTTTCTCCTGAAGGGAGAAAAACTAGCTCAGCAGAGCAAGGTGAAAATCTCAGAGAAAATAATGAGGTTCTGCCAGCTTCCTATCGACAGCATTGTGTTCTATAAGCACTTACACTGATCTGTGGGACTTGCATTGGACTATTCATGCAATAATGTTCTTTGTGCAAGGAAACAAAACTGGTTAAATGCAAATTCAAACTCAATGTGGTTAAGGTGCACAATCTACAAAACAATCTCATTTTTTTTGTAGCTACAACCCACTGGCTTTCTAAATTATTATGGAAGTATCAACAGCTGTTCTCTCCACTCAACTATTTCATATTGAGCTGGAATGCACAATTATCCATCAGTAATGAGAACCAGCCCTTTCAAAGACTATGAATAAGCAAAGAAAATCATATTGGCAAAACTGGAGATGTAAAAAGTTACTTAGGGATCAAAATATCCCAGCTGTCTCAGTGAGAATTACACATAGTTGATCCACATGAAAAATCACCCCTGTGAAGAGGGGTGAAAAAATATTCTGCTTCTGTGCTAAGGTGAAGGAAAACCTTTGCCAAATTTGAGAGGACAGATTCATCCACCTGCTGGGGTAGAATGTTATTAACATTCACACACACAAAAAATGACAGCTGTTAACAGCTGAAACTCGTAATTTCCTTCTGATTCTTAGTCATCAGGAGACTTTACAGGTAGTCCAAAACAGAAGGACATTACAAGTGCAATGAAGAATTCTGCACTGCACAACATTTTGCAGCAAAACTAGAGCTCTGACAAAAATATCTTTACAATATTTAAAGGTGTGAAATAAAAGGAAAACTGGCACCTTTGCTATACAACAGAAAGACTGTTCAAGCTCGGGTTCAGAAAAGTATTCAAGAATAGTTTATTTTTGACAAGGTTCTCTCAATTTCAGTTTTTGTAACAAGCTATTCAGGAAGGAAAAGGGGGCAAAGAGCACCTAAAAATTCCTTTCATACATTACAGGCCCATTGCTTGTTCTTGACAAGACTTCTCAAGTCCTTTTTTTCTCAATGAAAATATCTGAGATAGAACTGAGATGGGGAGACTTGGACTGCTTTTCTTCCTTCCACTGTAGATCCCAGTGAGGGTTGCATGAAATGTCTTCATCATCAACAGCACCCAGCACAGCACCAAGTGTAACTTAAAAAAAAAACAAACCAAAAACTTTCATATTAAATTTAGAAATATCCTACTTTATCTTACATTAAACATCAGAAATACAGCTAATGCATTTTTGCACATCTTCAGCTTCAGCTGTTTCCAACCTGTTTGCAGGCCACAGAATAGCAACTGAAGACAGCAGAGTGCACATGGACTGCACTGGACAGATTGATTAGGAGGATATCCTGCACCAGATAAGGCAGGTAGGTGTAGATACTTGTGTAGCACAACAACTCATTACTGGACAAAGACAATGGCAGGAAGTAAGCTAAAACTCTCAAGGAAGTACATTTAGGCTGTGATTTAAGCAATCATCAGCCTGTTCTTGAAGCCAAATGTGTCTCTCATACTCCCTGATGGCCACTTCAGCTGATAATTGGAGATAACTAAGGAGAAAATGTGGGCTCTTGCTACTCAGTGCATTCACATATATGCAGTTGAGGGGGAAGATTGGCATTATCCATCTCCTCTGCCCTTGTTGTGCTGCTGCTGATGAACAGCCATTTGGTCCTGTAAGCTTTTCTGGAATTGCCCAATTTTGCAAGCTGCCAGAGTAGTGGGATTTATGGCCAGTGCAAGCTAGAGCTGTCTTGTATAATATGGGGTCATAACTGCTTGGCTACAGGCACTACAAAACTGGCAGAGTGAGAGCTAGTGCAAAGAGCTACATTAGCAAACAAACAGGCAAAAGCCAAATCCATTATCTAGTATAAAAATATGGGCATGGAGATGGGGTCCAAAGGAACACTGTTTACTCTCCATCATTGCTAATAAAAGCAGGAGAGTCCCACACTTGGTGGTTAGAAGAATAAAGAGCAGTGAGTAACTAACTGTTCTTTGCTGCACCCAGCTGGCACAGGACAAGATGAAATCAATCCCTTCGGATAACGAAATTCATAGGAAAACTATTCCTGACTGCAAGCCATCTGTAGCTGTAAATGTTCCCTGAATGGCAGTTTCTATGAGACATGTTTGAAATGACTGAGTAGGTTAGCATGACTTTTTGGCCTGAGATTTCCACACAAGATTTTTAGCTGAATCACTGAACTGGTGCGCCAGTTTATTGACTCCATATGGCATTTGGGTCCTCAGCACATTCATAGCCAATGGATGCCAAACACCCAGAGTGAGACCAGCAAAAACAACAGGAGGAGGAAAACAGCAACATAGCAGACCTAATTAGAGAATTAGGTCTGATTCGAGAATATACTCTACTCCTAGGAAAGGTAAGAGCTTTTTTTGTGTAGCTGGAAATCCATGACATAGTTGCCTTCACAGAGACATGGTGAGATGACTGATACATCTGGAGTGCAGGGACAGGCAAGAAAGGAGAGGCAGTGGAGTGGCCCTGTATTATAGGGAGTGTTTCAGTTGCCTAGAGCTTAGTGATGGCATCAACAGTGTTGAATTTTTATGCATAAAAACCAGGGGAAAGACTAACAAGGCAGATGTCATGGTGGGAGGCTGGTATAGACCCCCCAAACTGGACGAAGAGGCAGAGGAGATATTCTATTTCTACTAGAAATTAATATTTCTATTTTCTGCTGGGAGAAGTCTCAGAATCACTAGCCCTTGTTTTTTGGAGGAGTTTGGTTTACCAGATGTCTGCTGGGAATACAATTCAGCAGAGAAGAAACAGTCTAGGGGTGTGTGAAAGGTAACTTCCTGATGCAGATGGTGAGGGAACCTACCAAGGCAGGCACCTGCTGGACCTGTTTCTTGTGAACAGAGAAGGACTGGTGGATGATGTGATGGCCAGTGATCACCAAGTCATAGAGTTTTCTTTTCTGGTCACCAAGATTGCTACCTTGGACTTTCAGAGGGCAGACTTTTGCCTGTTTAGGTGACTGTTTAACAGAGCTCCTTAGGAGGCACTCCTGATGGGCAAAGGAGTCCTGGAAGTCTGGACCTTCTTCAAGAAGGAAATCCTAATGGCCCAGGAGCAGGCTGTTCCCATGAGCCAAAAAATGAACCAGTGAGGAAGAAGAGTGGTCTGGCTGAACAAGGAACTTTGCACGACATTTGGAAAAAGGAACAGACAATGTGGGAAGACTACAAGGATGTTGTGAGGTTAGGCAGGGAGAAAACTAGAAGGACCAAAACCCAACTAGAATTTAATTTGGCTACTGCTGTAAAATTGTGCTTTAAATAAATCAGCAAGAAAAGGCAGGCTAAGGAGAATCTCCATCTGTTATTGGAAATGGAGAGGTAGTGATGAAGGATGAGGAAAAGGCTGAGAATGAAGCCCCCATAATCCAATAGGAAATGGTCAGGTACCTGCTACATCACTTAGACAATTCTATGGGGATGGATGGGATCCAGCCAAGGGTACTGATGTAGCTGGTGGAAGTACTCACTGAAGCACTTTCAATCATTTACCAGCAGTTCTGGTTAACTGGGGAGGTCCCAGCTGCCAAGGAATTTGCAAATGTAATGCCCATCTAGAGAAGGGCTGGAAGAAGGATCTGAGGATCTACAGGCCTGTCAGTTGCCCTTGGGGCCAGGGGAGGTTGTGGAGCAGATCACCCTCAGTGCCATTCCCTAGCACATGCAGGGCAGCCAGGGGATCAGGCCCAGAGAGCCTGGGCTTGGGAAAGGCAGGTCCTGCTTGATCACAGGTGAGACTGCACCTCAAATCCTGCGTTCAGTTCTGGGCCCCTGACTACAATAAAGACACTGAGGTGCTGGAGCATGTCCAGAGAAGAGCAGTGGAGCTGGGGAAGGGTCTGGAGCACAGGTCATGGCTGAGAGTGCAGGGCTTGTTTTTCCTGGGAAGGAGGATCAGAGGGGGCCTTATCACTCTCTATGACCACCTGTTATAGTGAGGTTATGGTTAATGTCTTCTCCCAAGTGACAAGTGATGGGATGAGAGAAAATGGCTTCAAGTTGTGCTGGGAAGGTTTAGATTTGGTATTAGGAAAAAAAATCATCGTTAAAAGAGTTATAAAGGAAGGGTTATTGGAAGTGGTTGAGTCACCATTCCTGAAAGTGTTGGAAAAAAGTGTGGCTGTTGAATGGCTCAGTGGTGAGGATAACAGCGCTGAGTAAAAAATTGGATGCAATGATTTTAAAGATCTTTTTCAACCTAAACAATTCTATGATTCTATGAAAAGTCTTAAGATACTGTCATGATCTGAGCATGCTCTAATTGATGCCTTTCTTCTGTCAGCAGTGCCAGACTGAGAGAGAGGTGCTCATGCTGCCTCAGAGCTCACTGCTGGCACTGAATTCTCACCCTTGAGTAGAACAAATTTAAAATTCCCTTTTACATGGCAGTGTCCAACAATCTAAGCAAGCTCTTGTGATGCTGGGGAATGAAAGAAATCAGCTTTACCTCTCCCTCTGAAATGAACTTCCAAATCATACTGGGTAAAAAGAGATTTATTATAGAGGTCTGCACATTCATTTTGGCTTTTTCTATTATATTTCCATCACTTGAAAGCGTGCTCCTCTTATCTATATTAAACACCTAAAGCTATTGCAGGCTTTTTATTTAAGACAGATAAAATGGTTAAAGTATTCTATGCTTTTGGTGTAAAGAAAAAAAAAATAGAAACTTTAAGGGCAGCTGCCCGCTAGCAGTGATTGAAACATCATTTTTTCCAGATAAAAGTACCTTTGTAGCAATATTTAAGTGGTTTTCACAAGCAGGGAACACTTTAGTGGTTAAAAAAATTACTAAAACCATTCTAAGAGACAGAGATATTGCAACAAAACCCAAAATCATGAATTTCTTTGAAGATCTGAACCCAAAGTCTTAAATAATGAATAGCTCAAATAAGAATAGTTTTTCTTAAGAGTCCAAATGTTTTTTTTTTCATCTTCTGTTTAGGAAAAAAAAAGAAAACTATTTGGCTGTGAAAACCTTTCCCTTCTTTATGTCTAGATGCCAAATTTGTAGTTACATGATTTATAGCTGTCACGAGATACATTAGTAATGTGCATTAAAGTGAAGCCTCTTGCTCCCCCTTCATCAGTGATATGGTGAATTCACATGTCTTAAATTACCAGCTAACAATGGGCATAAGGGTTTGCTGAGGAGATCTGTAGTTATCCTGCATTTCTGTACTACAAGGCAAGAAGGGCTGCTGTAACACCATGTAATTTGATACACTAAGATTTTTAGAAACTAAATGCCAGTGAAAAAGAGAAAATACATTAGAACATAGAACACATTCAAGAGATATTTGGTTCTTAATCCACTCACAACCTGTTTGTTTAGTTGTGTTGTAGAAAATGTGGCAGGACTTAGGTCTCTCTCCCCCTCTCTCCCCATGCACACAAAAACCCAACCACAACCACAGCCATGCATGGCTTACAAAATTATTTTTATTGATCTTCAATTTAGTGATCTTTGACTTATTATATTACTGAGTTTCACTAAAATATGGCTAATGTAAAAAAAAAAAAATTTCTCTAAGATTTTCATCACTTGCTGTACCTCAGGCAAATGCTCCCATATTCTTCTGTGCTTCAGGCCAAATAATACTGGCAATTTATTCTCAGTTTTTCATTGTAATATAGTGGCATTTTTCACTACAGATATGTGTAATTCGTCTATTGTTAATCTAGGCTATTATCCACAGGAGACTTCTTTTTAAATGGAGGAAGAGGAATTATTGAGATAATTGATACCCAGTATTTGTGATTAGATGGAAGTCAGATCAATGCAGAGATCAAAATGTGTGTTAACAAAGACACATTTTAAACCACAACAAAAATTCACTAGAAAAACATGGGGGGAAAATCCATTAGTTGTTTATTGGAATTTTTGTTTGCTTTACTTATAATAAGAAAAAAGTACAGGAAACTAGGAACTTGCACTTGAAATAAAGCCCAAACTTGTATGTGTTTTGGCTGTGCTTTCATCACTCTTTCTTGGTAATTTTTACCAAGAGACAATAACATGCATTTGCATAGAAACATTCCAGACTTTCTTATCTAGATCCACTAATACTAATTCCTTCCATCACTCATATGAATTTGTTTATTAAATATTTGTTAAGCTTTTCATAGGCAATTGCAAAACCAAATTATACTTGTTTTGACCTTTTTTTGGCTAACAGATATGTCATAAGCAACACTGGACAGCCAAACTATGCAAGACACCTGCACAGACTGCAAAAGCCTTTTCCCACAAAGAACAAGATGAGAGATGCAAGTCTGTCCCATTTTCAAGCCTTATTTAACTGAGAATGAATTCCTTCTGAAAATGTCATAGTCTTTCTTTAAGTCTATGAAAAGTCTTTAAGTCTTAAGAAAACTGATATATCCAAGCCAGCCAGAACTGGGGCTGGAAACAGATAAGTGCATTTTTAAGAGGGCTTTTTCCTGTCCTGAGAACTAGGGAAATAAACAATTTCTGTGACAGAGAAACAAAGCCCTCCATAAGAAGAGCTTGAGGAATAGTTTAAAACCCACCACATAAATGAGATATGTGCTCATGGCTGGGATAAAATATTCTTTGATGTATTTCAACAAGATGTTTGAGTCATAACTGGGAACTGTGATGAATAGCAAAGCAACAGCTAGAGAAGGTCATGAGAAAAGGAAAGGAACACATGCCTGGCTTGGCAAAGTACAAATTTTGTCTCCTGCTACAGCCAGCCTCTACCTCCCTCTTCCTGAGGGTCTTTCACCCAAGTGTAAACCTCTTTAAGGCAACAGGACACTTAAATCTGAGTATTGTTTTCTTCTAATAGCACTGGTATTTACTGAGGTGGTGGTGTGAACTGCTCATGACACTCAAACCTCTATTTCTTTTTGCAGCAAAGTCAAGCACTGCTACGTTTTCTTCCCCTGGATGCAAATGCTGATAAAAAGGGTATCCTTGCAGCATGAGTTACAAAAATTCTGTCATGGACAAGACAGACTTACCTGCTTGTTCTCTTCAGTGAACTAATATAGCAAAGGGAGATGGAGAGAAAAAATAATATGAGAGGGAAGAAATGCTCTCACCTAATAAAAAAATTTTTTTCAATGTGAGACTATTTCCCAGTAAATCTGACAGAGAAACAAGGTGGACACTGCCAAAACACACAAACCAAATTCCTCGCAAAGTGGCAGGACAGTGATAACTTAATTCAGCATGTGCCTGTGAGATCACAGCCAACACCATGTTCCAGATTGAGAAACTGTCAAGATATGAGGTAAGTACTTCTGTTAACACAGGGCAGCATAAAAATGGGTGTATTATTTGTTCATCAAATAATCACAGGGAGCTTTTTATATAAAGGAAAAAATACAATGAAACAAAACAAAAATCAAAGAAATTGGATGGGAAATCACAGTTTGCTCCTTGTGAGAGTACTATATAAACTAGTATAGTTTTTATTTAGGAAAAAAAAAAGATTTACTGGTTCACTTTCATAGTAATCTATTGCATCTTTAAACCAGGACCAAGACAGAGAGTAATTTATTCATGGATCAATAAAAATCAGGTGCTCTTATAAATGTCATTGCCCTCTCATCTCCTTCTGGGCCTTAGTTAGCATTCCTAGTTTTTCACCAAAGGAATTACAGTGTCTCAACACATCTGGCAGACCCAGGGCCATCTGCCACAGTAACAACTGATACTCTGCAAGATCTTCCATGCTTCACAAACCCAAAGTAATATGTAAATATATTATATATTAATTATATATATATAAATGGTGATGTATAGATATGATAATTTACATGCAATGATAGCTCATGATGTTTTGGGCTTGAAGATAAGGAATGTGGTAAATGATTCAGACATCACACAGAAAGTAAGCTAAATAGTTTAACTTGTTCACCGGTGATTTGAACAATGAGATGGATTGAGTGGCTCCTCAATAAGTTTGCTCATGATACAAAGCTGGGAGGAGAGACAAATACCTGAGTGCTGTGCAGCCAGGCACAAGACCTGGACAACAAGCTGAAGACATGGTTAGAGAAGAACCTAACAAAGTTCAACAAAGGTGAGTGTAGGGTTCTTTCCCAGGGCAGGAATAATCCAATGCACCAACCCAGGCTGGAGGCTGACGTGCTGGGAAGCAACTCTGCCAAAAAAGGCCCAGGGGTTTTGGCTGACAACAAGCTGCAATGAGCCAGTATTGCCCTTGTGGCCAAGGCCAGTGGTATCCTGGGGTGCATTAGGAAGAGCATTGCCAGCAGGTCGAGGGAGGCAATCCTGCCCCTCTGCCCAGCCCTGTGTGCAGTTCTGGGCTCCCCAGAACAAGAGAGACATGGAGCTCCTGGAGCAGGTCCAGCAGAGGGCTACTGGGGGATGACAGGGGGACTGGAGTATCTCTCTTATGAGAGAATAGTTTGAGAGAGTTAAGCCTGTTCAGCCTTGAGAAGAAACAACTGAGAGGTAAACTCATCAATGTCTGTCCATGTCTGAAGGGAGGCTGTCAGGAGGATGGAGCCAGGCTCTGCTCAGTGGTGCCAAGCAACAGGACAAGAGGCAATGGGCAGAAACTGATGCACAGAAAGTTCCACCTGAACATGAGGAAGGAACTTCTTTACTGTGCAGTGACCACACACAGGAACAGATTGCCCAGAGAGGTTGCGGAGTCTCCCTCCCTGGAGATATCCAAGAGCAGTGTGGACACAATCCTGTACAACTCACTCTATGAAGACCCTGCTTGAACAGGAAGGTTGGATCACACGACCCAGGTCCCTTCCAACTTTACCCATTCTGGGATTGTGTGAAAAATCATGTTATTGCCTGATCTAGTATTTGGCAACCTCTTGTGTTTAGCATGCCTGCCCCCATAAAATTCTTCCATATCTGTAACTGACCCTAAAACATACTCTGTTTCTATGATGGTTTTCCCCAGACTTGCTGGTCCACAGGCAATAAAAACAAACAAGTAATCCATTACTTAGATTTTCTTATAGACCTGGGGAAGAAAACACATCTGCAGAAAGTGAAATAAGACAGTTTCAGAACCTGTCTTATTGTAAATTGAGGCTCTCTGGGTTACAATTGCGGCAATGAGCAAAAGTGGCTCTGTTTAATTCTCATTGAGTCAAGAATCTCTGGCAGCATTTCCCTTAGCCATTGTGCTGATCTAAAGATCTACACTAACTTCAGTTCTGATACCAGAAGAACTTAGGTCAGTCACCATGACTGCATGCAATCACAATTTTCTAGGAATCACAGTAAACAAGACCATACAGGAATGACTTGTGATTTTCAACACAGGTATTACTTAAGTAAGCTTTGAAGATATCCTATTCATTATTCTGGTCCACCCCAAGCTTGCTTCATTTGGAGAATGTGACAAATGTTGTTTCAAGTCTCCATTGCTGCTATTTCTTCCAAGAATTCTGATCTTATCAGAGCAAGACCATGCCCAATGTGACAAATCACGAGCCTGCATAGCAGATGTTCACTGAATTTCAAAGTCACCTTTGATCAAGCAGCGTGGGTATTGCCAGGAAGAGTATAAGCCTTCTACGAGGACAAAGTTCATATGTAACATCAGGGCCACAAGCCAAAAGAATAATTTTGTCTTTACTCCTCAGGAAACTGATTTGTCTTAATAGTAATCCCTGGTGTGCTGAATCTTAATTACAGAGCAAGTAGATTGCAACATCACTAAAGGAACACATATGGGTCATTAATTTCTCCGTATAAAAGTTTATAGTTTACTCATTGCACATGTTGTTTTAAGGTAGCCGAATACATAGATACAAATATTTTGAGGAATGAGGATCTAGCTATTACCCATGGGACAGTTTTACTTGAAGCCACTGTGACAACAGCTATTGCAGGAAAATTTGAGAATCCTCAGCAACTTCAGACAGCCTGTATAAATGCTTTTCAGTCTGAGCTATAAACAAGTCTCTGTTACTGAGCTACGTCCAAAGCTTGGGAACTGCTGATGGCAGAGCCTTTGCAGCCTCGCCCTCCTGCGCTTGTAGCCGAGGAGCTGGGGCTGCTGCCCTGCCTCCTGCCAGCACTGCCATGCCAAAGGCAGCTCAGGAAGCACCTGAGACACAGCATGCCCCTGCATCTATTGATGGACACACACACATTCGATTTATGTGCCTCTAAAACAATCTTCAGTGATTTAGCACTCCCAAGTTACATGCTCTAAGTCTGAACTTGTGTCACTGAGATCAATTACTGGCAGAGAGACAGAGCCGGGGCAGCATGAAAGCATATTAATAGTGCTGTTGTGCTCACTGACATGTGCAGTTTGATCACTGCCTACTATTGTTCCCATGGCTTGTTGGGACCTGTTTCATATTAGACTGCAAGTTGCTTGAGCAAAGTGTGTGAGTTCTTGGCCATATCTACAGAGCCCTGGCTTGGAGCTTAATTGTTTTTATTAAAAGTAATACATAATAAAATTAGTCACATAACCCAAGAGAACAAATAGCTCTAGGCAGTTTCTAACCAACTTGCTGATGGGAATTTTACCAACAATTCAGCAAGTATTCAGATATTGTCAAGTATGAGATACTTGACAAAAATAAAAATGTCTTGTGCATCACTATCTATGGGCAAAACTGTCCGCGACAAACTTGAAAAGAACTGCTTCATGTGCAAAGGCTTTACTTCCAATTCCTTAGAACTTTTCTAATTGTCAACAGTTTTAAATGAAAGTTCTCTATTCCACTTATTACTTGAATTGTACCTTGAATTGTAACCTAATATTTCAGTTTTTGTATTTCAACCATTTCTGAGAATGAGGTTGGGAGAAGAAAACCCTGATGTTTGGTCTCATATGAAAATGCATTTTAATAGTATTCAGAGTTTTACAATTCAAAAGGAAACATCATGCTTTTGATCTTGATCAAGAACACAAATCAAAGAGTTCTGCTAGGAAACATTTAGAGAAATTTCAATGGAACCTGTGTGCACTGGGAATATTCTTTGAATGTGTATGTTCAATATATGTTATTATTGTTAGAGAATTTAACCAGGGAAAATGAGTCAGGAATCTTTTGGCTACTGTCAATGGTATACACCCCTCGCTAGTCATCAAAAATTAGGAGGATCCAAAGCATGTTGCTAGCGTTGGTATGTTAGTGATTTGTTTGTACTGCTCACTGCAGGGGGTTTGGATTACCTGACCTTTAAAGATTCCATTCAACCCAAAAAATCTTATGATTCTATGAGTATGTTAAAAAGATCAAGGTAACCCATAGTTTTATAATACAAAATTAATTATCTTTCATTTTTTTTCTTTTTCATCTAAGTTACTTCCTATTCACAAACTTATTGAAAAGTGTAGGCAAATTATTTTGTCTTAAGAAAAAGGTATTCAAGTTCCAACCTGATGGAGCTATCAGAGTGGGTAATCTGAAAGTGTACTACAATTATGAAAAAAAAAAATCAATATACTTGTCCTCCTCTGGTCTCATGTTCAAAATTGAAGGTGTTTCCAGTCTCCAGAAGAGCTCTGCTGTTTCTGTAGTAAAAATAACAACAGTTAAAGGATTTTATAAATTGTTGTTTATGAACTTTAATATCTTGTTTCTTGCAGCTCCTTCCCAATAAAATCTATGACTAAAACCAATCACATCTGTCAACATCTCATCATATCTGACTCCTCCTCAGTAGAACACAACACTCAGAGGGCTGAATATAAAGACTGGGGCTGCACCTACTACAGTTAATGAAATGCAAGCAACACCACGATTCACACCCAAACCACTGAACCCTTTTTTCCTTCCCACACCGTGTGCTATATCTTTCTGTATCTGAACAGGGAGTTTTTGGCATGGATAGGGTCTAAAATATTACCAATTCAACACATTAAATGACAATGGGTAGTCCATAAGCCCTGGATACTGGGCCATGCTAAGTGTGCTGATAATAGAGGCAGCCCCATACCCTAAATTCAGTTCTCTTTCCTGCACGCATCTTCACTCCTAACATTTGTCACCAGTATGATAAAGCTGCCACAGAAAGTGACTTTACTCCTGACTGTAGCTGAGCTTGAAAGCAAGAAGCCTGAATGCTGGACTGGACTGGGAAAAGAAAGACACAATGGCACTACATACATAGTAGGACAAAGTATACAAATATTTATATTTTTTTATTTTTGTACCTTTGTGTTATTTGCACCAAGATTTCGCTTGCTTTGGAAAAATAAAGGTCCTGATTCTGATCTTACTGAACATGTGGGTTTGTGCATTGCAATGACATAAGACATCAAGATTATAATTTCTAAAGTTTATATTAGACTATTTCTAGACATGTTAGTGGAAATGGTAGGGTACAGTAGAAGTAAAGTCATAATCTCAAGATTTCTGAACTAAAGTCTGAATTCTGTACTACTCTTTAAATTATGAATAGCAAAGATCATCAGAGTTCCAGATAATAGGTTTTTAGACATAATTTAATTCATGCAAAATATTAACTATCCAGCTTGCATGGTCTGTCATTCTGGAGAGATGCGACAGTGGAGATACTCCGGGTATGTGTTTGTTAGTTTGCTGTAAAATTTAATGCTGAAAGCTTGAGAAAGACACAAGGAGGCTATGGCCAAGCTGTACCAAACAGTACCCTAGAGGGATTTCAGGTGAAATCTCAAAGCCTCTGTAAATACATCTCCATCAACAATTCTATCAATCTTATATAGTCTGCATTCTTTTTTCTGACATTGCTTCAGGGTGTTTGGAGAACTGAGTACAGGTGTTATAATTGGACTAAATGCTAGCAAAACAGATGCAAAACAAAAATGAGCCAGGGTCCTCCAGGGGAGAGAAGCCACAGGAAAAGCAGAATATTATCTTTGTTTCTTAACTTAGTAAATCCTGATCAACACATTCTATTGAAGGCAGTGAGGCTTTCCAATTTTTGATTACATTTGTTTCAATTAAGAAAGATTCCTCCTTTTTAAAAAACATTTTTATGAGTCACTGTAGACTTTGAAGTTCAAGTATTGTCTGCCAAAGAGTCAGAATGCAAAGGCTCAGATACGTCTCTATAGAACTAACTTTCTATCGTATCTCTGGTATTTATAGGGGAAAAATCAGGACATTTTCAGAAGTTCTATTTCTCCTGTGAGGCCAACTAGAGAAGAGCTGAGAAACTCAGCACTGATTACGTTGCACACTGTGCCTTCTTTGCAAAGGTGAGCACTCAAAAAGATAGCTCATGACTGGGCCTAAAATTCATTGTGCCAATAGCGAGACTTCCTATTTTTTAGGCCTTTTTTGGCTGGATTTTCTTCTACTTCTAGGGACTCTTTAGGATCATAAAAAAGAATAACTCTGTATGCAAAGGATATTTGTCTGGCTTTAAAAAGATTCTAGGGAATATAAAATGTATTGTGCTGTTATAATTAAAATCAAATTATAATTTTATGAACTTCCCACATAATATTCATTGCTAAGATAGAAAAGATGCTGTGTCATTGGGAAGGTCTATTATTATCATAAAAAGCACATATAATGATATGCAGAGTTTTGAACACCACAATTCATTTGCCATGATTTAGGATAAGACTGAAGCATATACTCAGTGGGACAAAGCTTGAATGATTTTTTGATTGGCACTTCATTAAATTTGAGGAAAACCAGCCTGTGCCGGTTTTAAATTCAAGAACTGTGGTATGAAAATTGCTTTCTTTTCCTTTAGCTAAAAGGAAGAGAAACCAAGCAGGAGTTAGTACTCTGCTAGTTCCTATAAACCATGATTGAAAATACAAGCTTAATTTAAAGTACAAAATCCACTCTAAAACATGCATAGTACCTCTGTGAGTATCCTGTTGTCCCTTGTTTTCCTTTCCTTTTTCCTACCAAAAAAAAATAAAAATCCTCTGAGGTTGATGATGATTTGGCAAAGGCTTTAAGTTCCCCATCTGGCTCAGCCTTTTCTTCCTCTCTCAGGGCAGAATTGCAAAGGTAACTTTCAATGCCAGACAAATGCTCCCTGAGGGTGCTCTGACAGTGCATGTGTGACTAAATGACACATCTCACACTGCACATTTCAAATTGTGACAACTAAAGGGACTTAATAACATTTATTGCCTAGTTAGAGTCCTCCTCTTCTGTTTGCTCCTTCTCTCTAGACTTCTTTTCAACCCATAAACCTATGCAGAATTGATGGATTGCACAATATTGCTGAGGAGTACAGCTTTTGTTTTAGCAATGGAAGAGGCATTTTTCAAAGCACTCATCCAGAAATTTGGCTGATCACAACAGCAATCTAGGTCCCCTAGGGCATTTCCCTTTTCTTCTATATAAGACAAGACACTGGAGAATATGTAATTTTAAAAAAAAGCCAACCAATTAACAGAAACAAAAAAACCCCAAACCCCACATATGGCAAACGAAAGCAAAGAGGCATGGGAATATTTTGCTTTTGTGACTCATTATGCTCCTGAATAGGGTATGACAAGTATGCTGAAGAGAACAATTGGATGCTTGACTAGCTCTGGATGTCCTGATTTCAGTTTTACTTCAATTCAGGAGTGCACTTCTGAGCTGAATTTTCTGATCATCCTCACTTATCAGTTACATTCACACAGGGACCAGGCTCTGAACACCCACATGAAATTTCTTTCAGATGAAACCAAACCTGGAGTGGGGCCCCACAATATTCTCCTTCTCTAAAATATTTGATCCACAGCCTGCAAAGCTGTAAAGGAAACTTCCCCTGAAGTCCATCTGGTGTTAGTGTCAGACCTTAGTGCACATTCATTTGCTCTCCAAATGCTTCGGTAGTGCTGCAGTGACTGGCACTATGAATGCTGCCTCTGTGGCCACATTAGGATAGTCTGTGCACACACTCATGAGGTCTATTTATGAAAATAAGAAAGACTTTTGCCTACAACCATTCTGGGAAATCAGGCTCAGTGAGAGCTCCCTCAGTGGCACAGTTACGCTGCAAATGCTGCAGTCAGTATTTCAAAGCATATGACAGAAGACTATAGATGAAATCAATAAAGGCAGAAACTCAGACTGTTTAATCCTTTAAGATTTAAAGACTGTTTTTTATTTGTAAATAAAGATATGTCTAACAAAAATTACTGTTCTGAGATATTCAAAATTTGTCCCAATTTTCAATGTTGTTTTTGTACTGGCATACTTACACCTATCTATACTTTCAGGTGGATGAACCATCAATCCATTTGATTTAAAAGACCATTTGTAGACCCATTTTCACAGTACTTCCATATGCCTATAGAGGGAAGATCACAGCAAATTACTAAAAAACCTGATCTAAGTCTCCAGAAGCAGTAAAATTTTAGTTTATTGCCAGTATGTATAAACCCAGACATGATGAACCCCAAGAACAGAATTTGTGGCAAGTATATACATATGAACATGTGAAAATGATCAGAGAAAGCTGGATAAATTACTCTATGAAAGCATCAGTGTGACATTTCACAAAGAAAGTGTAGTTTGGCAGAAGCAAGTATTTCTGCATTCAGAAGAAACTGGAATATGTACATGAGAGTTGCTTAAAAAGTTGTGGTCATAACATTTGTGCCATATTAAAAATGTTTTTGTGAATAAGAAAGCATAGTTGTGCTGTGTTTCTTAAAAAAATATGAAAAGTAAATAAAAATGGAGTCTGTATTTTCACTGCTTTTGGGGACCACACAGGTTAAGAGCTGAAAATTACTAACAGGATTAAGTTAGTAATTTTTCCTGTTAGTAACAAGTTACTAACAGGAAAAGTTTTGTAAAAACCTCTTGGTCCTTGCAAAGAACAGAAACAGAAGACAGTAGAGTAGAACAGCATATCAATGTGCACAGCTGATTAGGAAGAATTTTTGACTCAGGAAAATGTGTAAGGAAAAAGTGTTGCTCTGCTGCAGTTTTCTCAGAGATGTAAAGCCCTAGATTTTTGAGCAAAGATTTGTGGAGCAAGGAGTGTACTGTAGAAATGAACTTGTGCTTATAGGAGGTAGAAAAGGGAAGAATGTAAAAGGTCTTTTTCAATCCAAATATGCTGTTCTTTTCCTTGCTGAAATTAATTTTGTAAAATAGGTCCATAGATACTGATCACTGTTTCAGAGCCAAAGAAGCAAAATCCAACAGAGTATCAACTACAGCCAGGGGGTAGTTTACAAGAGAAGAAATGCAGTTTCTCAGAAATGTGACTGGTTTCTTAGTTCTTTTTCAGAAGGGAAGGCTGATTTTTTTCTCAGAAAAGCTCTAAAAAATGAAGAACGATCAGAAGACTGAAATACACTTTTAAGGATTCTTTAAATATCTTGTTTCAGACATTTCAAACTCCTGACAAAGGCTACTCTGAGAACAGTAAAGTCCCATATTAATATATTTTTCTCACAAGTACTGTAGGCTGAAGCCAGAGATTATGTTAAATTAACCTATGTTAGAGTCTTTAGAATATTGTTTCCTTTTCCTTCAGTGATGCCATAGTAGAGACACTGGTCAATGTAAAGAATAAAACAGGGTGATTACTCAGACTTTTGTGGTTTCAATATTAGGCTGGAACACAGTTTCAGTGGCAAACACTGCTGGGAATAATAGTGCTTTTATCAAGATGAAGAAGAGGACTCCAAAGGTCTTCAAAGAAGAAAAAAACCCTCACATTTTGAGACATATCATATTTGTCTTTTTGATTGCACTCTAAGGTTCATTAAGTGTAGTCAGGCCCTACACTTAGCTCAGGAGTTCATACAATCACTTACACAAGAGAGCAGCCAGGCCTTAGGCACCAGAAAGCAGATTAAGTCTGCATCCTGAACCTTCCCAGCTGCCTTTGTTCTCCCTCTCTCTGCTTTGTTAGGGCTTTGTTTAAATGGAAGTGTGCTATAGGGAGTGTTTCATTTTCTTAAAATTATATTTAATAGAGTAAAATTATTAAATGGCCTTTTGATGAAGATGGCTTGGACTGAAATTCATATCTATTGACTGATCAGGATTAGAGGTTCCAAATAAAATGAGTGGAACACTGTGAAATGCTCAAAGATTATTTGAAGCATTAATTAAGAATTCACACTAAAGTCAGTTTTTCCTGATAATGAAAGGCATCAGTCTATGGAGATTTTTTTTTTTTTTTGGTGGGCTTGCAGCCTTTTTCTTGCAACCTCTTGTTGCTTTTAGGTTAAATTTTTAATAAATTTAGGTTAAAAGAACAAGAGGTTGTACTACAATATCTTAAATTTATAATAGCTTTCTAGAAGGAGAGTTGTCAGAAAAGCGAATGCCACTTGCTTGTCCAACGACAATATGTTTTGTTGAAAACATTTTTAGTAGTGTGTGGAAAGCATAAATGGTATCTCTTCTGGTAGTACCATAATTGCACATCCCACAAATAGTATTTGGTCCTTCAAGTCTCCAACACGGTAAATCTTGGTGATGCATTTCCCCTTAAAACATGTCAAAAGTCCAAAGCAAAGAAAGCCACCACTTTATCAAACATATAATTAGAAATAAATATGACACTTCAGAGACAACCAGAATATTGACATGTAAAAATCAATTTAATCAAATAATAACAGAAACCCGCATTCTTTATAGTACACATCAGTGACTAGTAGAGATAACAGTTAGTGAAGTAGTATTTCAGGGCATGTCTCAATTGGCCATCCAGTGACATTACCACCCCTGGAGGTATTTAAAAGATGTGTAGATGTGGCACTTAGGGACATGCTTTAGTGCTGGACTTGGCAGTGCTGGGTCATTGGTTGGATTTGGTGATCTTGAGGTTCTCTCTCAACCTAATGGTTCCATGATTTCCCTGTCATAATGGCTTTGCTAAGGAAACCATTCCAAATGCTCCTTTCTGGAATCTCACTCTGACCAGGGTCAACAGTTGGGACTATTTGGCTTGGGTAAAAATACCAAAAAACCCAAATCAACAAAAAAACTCAAACATTTTTCCCTCTAGGGTTTATTCCTTGTGGAACAGTTTTTGCAAGGGCAGTGGTGAGTCAGCAGAGGGACACTGAGCACTGTGGCGCAGCAGCCCTGGGGCTCCCTGGTGACACGGTGCACAGCGGAAGCAGCAGCACCAGAGACCATGACACTGGCCACAGGAGCACTGCCAGAGCTGACTGAGATGCAGCTCGTCTCCAGTGTCCTCCACAAGGCTTCTTTACCCTGCTAAGGAAAAAAATTACTCTTCATTCGTATTGAAAACATGGATCCTTTTAATTTACAATTCTATGCATTTTCTATGTTCATTGTTTAAAACTCACCCACCACCAGCATATTAATTAAAACTGATTAATTATATCAATCTAGCTGCTGGCTTGTTTATGAGGTTTGTTATTTACAAGATAGGAAATTAAACTTTGCATAGTGAGTAAAATCAGATTGTTACTATTCCAGTCATTAATTGTATATCAGTTGTAATTTTCATAATGTCAAACATATATTCCAGTTTGCAATTAGTTTAACAGTGTTTGTTTATTCCATCATATCTAGTTTCCTCTTAATTTTAAATAAATGTTTAGGTTTCCTAATCTGAATACTATAACTTCATGACAGAATTATGATTACATGGCCGATAAGGCTTTCCAAGGGAGTGTTTAATTATTTGGGGTAGATTGAACCAAGTGTTCTGGAAGAAGAAGAGAAAAGAGAATACAATATCACTGACTTGATATTTTAGTGTTTGTATGGACTTCACTCACTTATTCTGACCTGGTTTCCCAAACAGCAAAACATGCCTGCTCACCTACAGCCTGGATATTCCATATGCAGAAAGAGAAATTTGACTGGATAACCAGTCCCACACACAAGCCCACTTCCTACATCCATCTGCAGTATCTCACACCTAACCCAGCATCTCACACCTAACCACATCAGTCTAAGTACACTTAGAAAATTACCTACCTTCTCACATTGCCTATGCAAGCATGGGAAAATGAAGCCATAAATGTCCCTTACCCCAGTAGTTTGGCCACACAATATGCACTCCCCATTTAATTGCCCACATCGTTTTCCACTTGAATATGAACTACAACTCAGTCACGTTAAGAGATAAATCTAGGTTTCGCACAGATATCATGCAAAAGCAAAATATTAAGGTTATTTAATGAAGCCTCATCCTCAAAACAGAATGGAAATTGTACAGATTACAAAAAATTAAGAGAAAAATTGACAAGTATTTCAGGCTGTACGATATTAAAATTAATCCAGTTGAGCAGAATAAATTGGCTTAGGAGCTTGATTATTATTGCTTAATGCGAGACAGTAGATCCTGATGGACACTCCTATTTTTATAAATCATATTTATATTTCATTCAGTCACTTTTGCCTGATTTACAAATAATTTTTAAAATCTAATGTTAGACACATTACTAAAAATTGAATAGCTCAGGCACATAATTTGGAAAACTGAGCCAGGAGACTTCTGGATGGAGAGCTTGTCATTTAAGAGTGTGGGGGTTTTTGTCATTTGGCTAAACTAGATCCAGACAAGGTAAGTATCACCAGCTGGGAAGAACAATAACAACAATGAATTTTTAAAACCTTCAGAGAAGTACATTTGAGTATGCACTGACTTGTATTGGTACTTTAAACACAAATAAAACCCGTGGAACTAAATATTCATATGGGGTCGTCCTGAAACTTGCAAAAGTGTGGAAAAGCCTCCACTGAAGGAGTTCAGTTTCTTCTGAAGGACAGTAGGAAACTCCAGCCAAGTTTTATAAGGGCTGAGTGAAACAGCCACAGTAATCTGAATCCAGCAAAAAACCCAAGATGGCTTGTAACCCAGTATTACTGCATCAGGCCATATGTGCTGGATCATTAAAGACAGCTAAAGTAAACAGAAAAGCAGGAAATCCAGTCTGGCTTTAAGAATCTAGAGTGCAATCAGCTACTTCCACAGACTTAGTGAAGTGACCCCGAGCTCAGCAGTTGGAACAATGAAAAATGTTTATGCATTTTACTCATAAATTGTCTTTCACTGAATGCTTTGGGCATGCAAGTAAAATGTTTTGTTTGTCTGTTTGTAACTTTAGGAGAACAAGTATTCTTAATCCATAATAAATATATATTTTTAATATGTTCTTTAAAAAACTAAACACATTAACAAGGAAATAGCAGCCAGTACTGAAATAAATAGGGCAGTGTAGACATGCAATACCAAACCAATGGTAAAAGTATTGACTGAGGTGAAAAATGAACCCTTGCTGGTCTGAATCTAAAATTCTTCTAAGGGGATCAAGCGTAATCTGAGTTTGTTACTTCTGAAAATCCAGTCAGCTTGAACCTGACACAATTGGGAACAGCCAGCATTTGACAGGAGAGGCAGGAGGTTCTCACCTTTGTCCTGGTCCCCTGAGTGTCAGAGGCTCTTTTAGGCTTAAGTGCTGATCCTGCAGGAAAAGGCACCTTAGGAGAGCTGAGGTTCACAACAGCCTTTACAAGCTGATGCCAAGCCACAGAACCACAGAGATCAACCTTAAAACCTGGCGTTAAGAGCTTGGTGAAAAAAAGGAGAAAAATTCTAAAAAATGATGTTTCGTTTAATTTAAAATTTTTAAACTCCTTCTTGGTGAAACAAATTCTCTTCATTTTGGGTCTCATCCTCTTTCTCACACAGCTTTGGAAGGAGTATCCTCATTTTCTTCTTTGCAGCCAACCAAAAAGTCCTGAGAACCTGGGATACTGCTCTTATTTTAGGTCACACCTGCAGTCACAGCCTATAAAGATCTTTTACCAAATGACTAAGCAGAGGTATGTATCTTATTACAGCATAGGGTGTTAATGAACATCAAGAAATATCAGTATTCTGTTTTTCAGTAATTTTTTAAAACAGATATTAATAAAAGAAATGTATTCGTTAATGGAAGAAGCACAATTTTTACTTGATTTAAGGTACATTTAGTCAGCCAACATACCTAGGTGATTGATATCCAGAAAGCACAGTCTTGTTCAAATGGTCTGCTGAAACCAGAACAAAACATCTAAGTCTGAGCAAAAATTAAACATTCTCTGAAAGAAACGGGAACAAAGCTAGTTATTTGTAAGGCAGATCTTATATATTGGTTATATATTGTAATTGTAATAATAATGTTATATATTGGTTATATATTGTTATATATTGTAATTTATTTTGCCTGGAAGTAAGCCTGCCATTTTCATACATCTCTTTGGGGTTTTTTTACCAGTTTTATGCCACTGGCTAGTATTTACTGATGAAATGCAGTCAGAAGAGCTTTCTGTGCAATTGCACTTTCAGTGAAGCAGACAGATCCTCTTCTTCAGCACTTGCTTGCTCTCACACCCACATATTCTGATTCGTATGCAGTGTCTTATCTCTTGCTGTCTGGCCTGTGAATTATGTGTCTGCTTTTATGTTTTCTGCCAGTGTTTGCTCATCACTGGTTGGTCATTTTTCACCTCCTGAGTTACACAGTCATCACTGTTACCACCCGTACTTCCATGACAGAAAATGGAAAATGAAAAGTACATCCCTTCAATATTTAACCCTGCTTGTGCTAAAAGAGGTTGAGGACTATTCGAATCACAACGTGGAGGGTTTTTTCCTGATCAAGATCAATCTAGAGCTGAAAAACTGGGTAATGTTTCTGTGGTGTATTGTTACTAAAATTATCAGAGTAAGCAACAGTCTTGGCCTCTGTCCATGAAATACTGGCCACAGCAGATCACTGTGAGGTTAAGTCTGCTCCTCCATATTCTGGTGCACAGCAGGCTGAGTGGGGGAGAGACAAATTAAATGGAGATGCACACAAGTGTGTGTGAATTAGAGAGCACTGCAGGGCAGCAAATGGCTGCCTGAAAGCAGCAAGAAGCACTTAATCAGAGGGACCATGTGAGCCACAGGAATTACTTGCTCCCTGAGCTGGGAGATGTGACAGCATCTGCTCCAATGCTGCCATTAAGGCACCGTAAACACCCCCCATCCTCTGCCATGCAGCACTGAGAATCACTGGTGAAGTGACTGTCTTCCTGGTATTGCTGCCAAAAATACTTCAAGGGCATGTATGAACAGAGGAAAAAACCCAGCAGCTTGCTTTTCAGACTGAATTACCAGCACAAAAATGCATGCATTTTAATGAAAATTCTGTTCACACAGCCAAGTGTTCAAGAAATTGAAATACCTATGGGATTTCCAGTTGTATATCCTAAGAGGCTTCCTCTGTTTATTATGACTTTCATTAATAAATTAATTGCTGACAAATTTATCACACATTGTGAGCACAGATCTTCAATCATCTTTGGCTGTGCATTTCTTTAAAGCACTTTCTTCTTGACAATACCAGAAAAGTTTCTAGGCATGCCAGAAATAGTAACATTCATGCAAATTCCTTGGCCCCAGCTGAAAGTCAACAGAAAAAAAGATAGATTGCCATTGCTAGTAAAACATCAGTATTGTTTACAAAGGAAAAAGCAGATGTAAATAACTACTTATTTATGAAATGCTGAATCATGGAACAAGATATGCCAGAAACCTTGCCAGGATATATTTCCCGTCCTGTTTGGTTTTTTTTACTGAAAATAGATTGAGAGAAATGAGTAGATTCTCCACATTACAGAGTCTTTGGCAGCAGTTACTAGAAGATTGATCACATGAGAACAAACCTATCTCCATCTGGGAAATGGGTTCCACGGGTTCCATGTCCATGGCAGGAGGGTTGGGACCAGGTGAACTTTAATGTCCCTTGCAGCCTGAAGCTTTGTATGACTGTATTAAATTACAGTTTGTCAGCCCACTTTGCACAGCAAACCCCTGTGGCCACACACAGGTGGGACTCCAGCTGCAGGAGCATGAGGCTGCCTGACCTGACCCCAGGGTCCAGCCAGACCCCTCCAGGGGATGGCTCTGGGGGGAAAGACCTCTCCCCTTGCCCAGCCATGGCTCTAGCAGCCTGTTAACATGGGTGAAACTGAGCTGATCAGAGGCACAATTACATGGTCAACTACCAGGACAAAGCTGCCCAGTCCTCAGAGAGCTACAGGTTTAGTAAGGTACATGCTGGATGGAAATCATGGCTCCTTATTTCCACTCAAGGAAAAAAAGGCACCTGAGGCAATGTCAGAGGAATGCCATATAGGACAACTGCTGAAACACCTCCAGTTAAAGATTAAAGAAGCCCAAAAGCAGAAAAAACAGAAGCTGAAAGTTGCTTTTTTGCATATAGGAGCTAAATCATAAGTTATTTGGCAACTTGTTTCTCAGGAGGCCTCTGGGAACAATCAGTGAATTTGCTGCTGGGAAGTATAAAAGGTAACACATTTACAACTAACACATTCACAGCTATGGTTGCCACTCCTGAAATGGCTGCACAGCCAGCCATGGTCTATAAGCCCTGTGTATTCAGTGCTGAAACTGCCCTTTGTTTCCTGAGAGCTAGAATTAGGGTGAGAATGTTCAGGCAAAGAACATTCTATCTGGTCTGAATTAAAGACCAAAACTGTAGAAACGAACATGCAAAAATTCATTGTCATTTTCTGCATGTGCAGCAGTTAAGTATTCATCCCCAACCTTGTGAGCCTGAAAATGTGCTGGAAGCCCAACTGCACAAAACAACTTGTACTGCTTTACAATATAGCTGTGCAGCTAAACAGTGCTGCTGGTGGGACACTTTTTACAGAACCAAAACAAAGGGCTGTGAGCAACCTGTGGGCAAGACACCTTGGGTTTTGTGCAAGTGACCTGTGCTGCCAGCACTCTTCCGACCAGGGACTCGTTTTTAGCCGTATGGAGAGAGCTTTGCTTCTTGCAAACAGACCCACCTGAAAATGTATGAATCATGGGGTTTACAGAGCAAAAGTCTAGAAAAATCCAGGAATTTTAATATGATTTGAAAGGGTCAGAGGGGACACATACTTGCTTTTTCTCCCATTTAGAAGCTAGAAGTGTCTTCCATAGTCACAGTACAAGGCCTCAATTTTTCACCTTCCAGCTCATTGGAGTGCAGACAGGCCACTTTTAACAACACAGGGTTACATTTTGTTATTAAAAAATATGCGCCTTTCTGGTCATCTATGTCAAATACTTCAAAACAACAAGATAAAATTTGAAAAATTCTCCTCACATGACACATGAATTTTCCTGAGGGCTGAAAGATTTTTAGAGCATGAGTACTCCATTGCCAAATATCACCTTCTGTTATCTGCAGTTTTGGAGGACGTGATTGAGTTCCACTGCCCTTGAAGAGAAAAAAAATAAGCTGTTTTTCTCTAGCTCTGGAGACCGAAACCACTAAAACAACATGGCTTTCTAACACAAGAGCCAATTCCTACAATGAACATCTTGAAAACAAATCCCAAACCTTTCATCACCTTGAATATATTCTAGATTAGGCAAACCTATTTTATCTCACACTTGTTATTTTGACTTCAGAAACATCATGGGTTCAAAAAGTGGAACAGCTGGACAAATAAAAAAAAATATGATAAAAAGGAAAAGGAAATCACAGCAAAGAAAGCTGATGGAATGTCCTATTGTAGAGAGATATGGAGAAATATGAAAACAAGCTCTTCCCTACCCAGCGGGCTGGTTCCTGGTGCCTGGGTTTATGTACCAGTCATGGCTTTTCCAGCTTTGCAAGGGATGCTAACACAGTGAGCCCTTGCCTTTCCTGCCCTCTCTGGCAAGGGGGACAGTCACAAAAGGGAGAGGGTGGCACAGTGGAGGAGGCAGCGAGGCCTGGGAACCCCCATCTCCCCAGGGATGCCTCTCCCAGCTGGCTGGCTCCCCCCTCACTGTGGGTGCCCACTGTGCCTGCACATCATTTCCCACTGCTGCTGTAAGACTCTGGAGTGCTTTGATGCGGGCAGCTGGCAAAGTATCACCTTCAGGAGGTGAGCAAGGGGAAAAAGTCATTCCATGTGCACAAGGCGTAATTCCAGGTAAAGCTCTCTGTGCTGTTGAGTAAACAGTCTGGCTTATCCTGTGCAATTGCTTCCTATCTCCCTGTGAGATAAGGACTGGGGCAGTCCTTTGGGACAGTCACCCAAAGTCTTTTGCAATGCGCAACAGATAGGACAAAACTGAAACCGAAAGAGATTGCATTTAATTTCCTCACTGCTGCCAGAAGCTGTGATCCAGTGTGAAAGACTCTGTCTGTGCTTACACATCCGCATCCTCTGTGCTGCAGGGTCTGGTCAGTGTCTAGTGTTGCCAGTAATTCTTGTTCGGCCTTTCAGGACAAAAGCTCCAGAAAGGAGAATGCACTGAAGCATGGTTTTAGTCTGGGGATGCAATTATATACTTCCACTTCCAACTTTTTTTTTTTTTTCAGTAGCTTTCTAGCAAGTTCTAGAAGTGCTAAAACTTATGTCAAATCAGCAGCATGCAGCTGTGTACATGCACTTCTGAAAAGTGAAAGAAACCTTTGTTCCTGAGCCACTTGTAACCAAAATGCAAAATGTAACTGTGAAAAAGGAATATGAAAACTGCTACACCAGATCTTTACATGGTCTATTATCTTTCATTATGTAAAGGTTAAAATCACAGATTTAGAAGGTTATTTTTCAGTAATTAGAGAAATCCTTTTTCAGGCAAGCAAAACATGTTCTGAACAAATTATTATTGCAAATGCTGTATGTATACATTTCTCCTTTTTTCTTTCAATGTTTTTCATTCAAATTAACTTTTATCATTTCCTTTTTTAAAAAAAAGTACTTCAGAAGTAATAAGTACTCTAAGTACTCTAAAATAACATGAAACTACCTTTCATGGTCCAGCTTTTATCATTCAACTACTCTCAAAAAGATTAAAAAAGAATCTCCCACAATATTTAATTAAAATATGTTACTATTTAAGAGCATGAACAGGAAAGCACCCCTGTCAGATGAAAATCCCTTGAGCTGTTATAAATTTCTTTGATTCAGCAGACATAAAATACTGTAGCATAAAAGTAATTTCATGCTGCCACACAAACCAGTGTGTCATGCTCACATTACTACATATTCTGAAGTAAATATTCACTTGATACAAAGTATATGCTACATTATTTTTTTAAAAGCATGTAGAAATGCATGTACATACAATATGTGGCATTTAATGTAATTACAGCTGAGCTGAATTCTGCATGAAAATCAGGATTCTCCTACATTTCCAACGTCTGCAGGAATAATTTCAGCCCACAAACATCAGTCCCACAGTCAAGAACTCAAAGGAGAGCTTTAAATCAGGGATTCAGTTTACCCATCATGTAATTTCACTTCATTAGAATATTTTTGTTCATTTTCAGTAAGCATCTAAAACAGACAAACATATTTCCAAACAGAGATGAAATCATTGTATACATCTTTACCACCTATCTCTTTTTTTTTATATGCATTGGTAAAGATGAATTTTAAACTTAAGATTGTTTTCACTAATCATTAACAAATGTCATCCTACCTGAGATGTTACTCAATAAATGCATGCTTTAGAATTTTCTAGGGAATATTTATTGGAATATGTATTGATATATATAACATACATATATATATATATATATATATATATATGTGTATATATATGTGTATATATATATATATGATATATTTATTTTATTTAAAACCATGCTTTTTTATAAGATGTATTATATGTACATCAAAGAATCCAAGACAGCTTCAGTTTTCATTGTGTTTTTTTTGTATTTTTTGCCCATTAGTCCTCTTCTATTCCTGAATTTATTAGAGCAATCTTTCAAGGTCTTGTTTATAAATTCCAAAACAGCTTGTATTTTCTTATATCCTTTTAGGTAAAAGCTTTTTTTTTTGTTACTCTTTTCATATTCCACAGAGATTTTTAAAAATTTCAACTTCATCTAATTGCTCATTTAAAATTTTCAGTTGACTTGTGTTCAGCGTTATTACCCATATTTAGTTTTCATGCCATGCAGATAAACTGCAAAAATTCTGGAAAACTCCCAGAAAAAAACAGTTTTATTAAGACCACCAGCAGTTATTGAAGTCCCATTTGTTATAACCATGATCACTATTATTTTGTCCTGTTCCAGTGAAAATTCCCAGAGGGAGCCCAAAGTGCGTGGCAAAGGCTACAAAGGTCTTATTTTAGAACCTGTTGGCAGGTTGCCATCTCTTGGGGACACTATCCAGCCATCAACACTTCACTGCAATATTCAGCTGTCACATCCCCAGCAGGACCAGGAGCAGCATGGGGGAAGTCAGGAGATCCACACCCTGTGGAACCTCGCTGTAGGGGAAGGGACAGGGCGTCCCACCTACCCCATCCCCAACTGCACAGCACAGAGAAGTCGCAACATGTGAACTAGAGCCAGCTCCCTTCCTGGATGTGGCACTTGAGATGCTCTACAGACATCAGAACAATCTGTACCAAAATGCTTGGACTTAAATTGCTTAGCTGGACTTATCTTAAACTATACTTCAGCTACACAGCAGAATGCACTTAGTTAGGTTACAGAGTCAGTGTGGGAGAGCCAGGCTACTGTTATAGATGGATAACGAGATGATTTGCTCTCACAATTAAGGGATAACTGTTGTGTGAATATTAAGAAAACCTTTAGTGATGTATAGTTATGTTATTGTAGCTCCCTTTTCCCCCCTGTATTGTTGCCATCAGACAGCCTGGGCTGTCTAGGCCAGGTACAAAGAAGGATGCACATGTGTCCCTTGCATGGGGCAGCTGGGAATGGAAAAGCTTGGCGCCTAAAGGGTGCAGCATGGCAACACCTGACCTCCAATCGAGTCACAAGAAAGCAGTCTGCACTGATAAATGGCAAAGAAGAGCTGACTGACAGACTTTGGGAGGGGCCAGGGCTGGCTGGTGCAACCCCCAGGGATACAAAAGCATCCATCTTGAAGATGAAGTAGCTGTGTGGTATGCACAAGGCAGTTCCCAGTGCTGTGAATTTTTCCTTCTGTAGTCCTTTTGTTGCATTTTTGTCAAGGTTTAATAAACCTCTTTAAATTTTCAAAGTTAGCAGTTGTTTCTCACACTACGTTCCTACCACTATATTCTGCTCAGTATCCACTATGCTGGGTATTGTGGCATTGCATTTTCATTTCTGCAATGATTCAGCTCTTATCATGTGAGTTTGTATTTTTTATATAGTTCTTCTTCCCCCTGCATTTTTTCATGAGCTTGATTAGAATTCCACTGGATGAGAGCACTGCCGAAATGAAGCTACAGCACTTTTTTAAATAAAAACATTTCTCAATGGTTTTGGCTGCCTTTATAAGAGAAGTTTTAACAAACAAAAGAGAACATGTGTAGCCATTCAATCTATTGTAAGGAAAACAAACAAATAGAGACAAGCTGCTAACAGGTACCTACTACTCTGGCTGTCTCCTCTGCTCACTAAAGTCAGGATTTCTTTAAAATAATATGTATTTTCTTCTTCTCTAAATGAACATGTAGCATGCTGAGTCTTAGGTTCCTTAATTTCACATGTTAACCATCTATCCCACAGTACAATCATTTGTGATTACATAATGAGTATTGTCTGTACTATCATTAGGCCTATACCTCTCAGAGACTTCTAATTTTCACTCTTTGCTTTAGTAAATATTGATTATCTATAACTATTTTTTATATCCAGATGTGCATTGGGAACTTATGCATTTTGCATAAGAAGCTGATTAATAGAGAGCCTTGTACTATAGAGAAGACACAGAGAGTTATGTAGTATAATAATCAGAATGTGAAATTTGGGATTATGTGCATAGTGAGAAAAGTAAATACTGAAAGCAAAACAATAAATATTTTGAAAAGATTACCTTGAAACAGTAACAGATAGCTAGCTTATTTGATTAAATTGAGTGCATCAAAGTATTTTATAGTTTCTGTAAATGAGATGTTCTATGTAAGTACACTTTTAGCCTTAGCGAAATAACAGCCTGAGGTTACTTTTGACTCCCTGGAATAACAGATGACTTAAACATCCTCCTTCACTACCTTTAATGGTTGAATTGGACAGCTTCCTGTCTATCAGAAAGAAACCTTTCCCCATGGATCTCTTCTTTCATAAAGGTCAGCACAGCCTCTTTGCCTTTGTCACTTTTAAAAAAAAAAAGAAGTCAGTAACGTACCAGCATATTTCATAACCCTTGACTTCCTAAGGGTTTTTGCCCTTTTTTTAATGAACCAAAAAAAGAAAGGAGAACAAATGAGAGAAAGCTATTTCTCATTCAAAGTGTTTGCTTTACGATTTTGTAATATTTATATAACAACAATCTTCAAGAAAAAACAACCCACCCATATCAGTATTTTCCAAATATTTCTTCCCTTGTCAGACAAAATGTTATTTTTACCTAACAATTAAGGCACTTGCTAACATGCTTCTCACAGATATTTCTTCCCATGCAACTCATTTTTCATAGGATTGCTAACATTAGAAAGAGGATAAATTACTCTTAAGGGCTGTTTTCAATGAAACAAGCTGGCTGAAGAAAAATCTGTGTGCACTTCCCATTGCTGGGCATGAGGCATTTTAAATGCATTTTGGTTGTATACAGTCTTTCAGCTGTTTGCATTAGCTGTCAACCATAAGTTGATTCTAAATTTTAGCCACACATTACTTGGTGTCTGAGTTTACTAGTAATGCACTTGGTATTTTTAACAATCAGTCATAATTCATACAGCATGCAAATCTAACAGAGGCCTGAATATATTCGTGCTCAGTGTAATTTGAGGGGACACTATAATGTCCCTGCAAATGTCAATATTATTCTCTGCATGTAAATATTCCCTTTGTTTGCATAATCCTCATGGGTATCATGTTTCAGTATTTGGCTACTTCTGGCAGACCAAAGGGCAAAGTGGTGGAGAGATCAGCAGTGACGTACATCATGAGAAGCAGTTGAAAAAAAAAAAAAGCTTTTTGATCTTGGCAAAAGTCACCAAATTCAGTTTCTGGTTATGATTAGGTCAGTTTTACATATGTCAAGTGACGTTTTTAGGAGCCAAATGAAGAAGATACTGCCTAGTGCTTCACTCTTCTCCCACTACAGCACAAGGAAGACTCACTAACAACTCCACCCTGGAGTGTGATGCAGCAAGTGTTTGTACATCCACACACATTCACACCCCTCTACAAGTAAATAAAAACCATACTCTACAATCCAGAACATATCCCCTGCCTAAAGACAAAATTTTTCATTCACTCTTTTAACCAGCTATTAATGCCCCTCAGCTCTGGCAGTTGTGTCCATCAGAGCAGGCTCAGGCCAACGAGTCTGACTGGACAGACACAGTGGATCCCAGGGAGAGGCAGCTGGGTGAGGGACCCCATCCATGTCTGTAACTGAAGGGAGGTGTCAAGAGCATGGATCCAGGCTCTTCTCAGTGGTGCCAAGCAACAGGGCAAGAGGCAATGGGCAGAAACTGATGCACAGGAAATTCCACCTGAATGTGAGAAAGAACTTCTCTACTGTGCAGATGACCGAGCACTGGAACACCTTATCTAGAGAGGTTGTGCAGTCTCCCTCATTAGAGATAATAAAAAACCATCTGGACACAACCCTGTGCTTTGTGCTCTGGGTTGACCCTGCTTGACCAGGGAGGCTGAACCAGATGACCCACTATGGTCCCTTCCAACATGACCCATCCTATGATTCTGTAACTGAGGGGTTTTGGCTCTCTTTCACACATCACTGTCAAATTCTCAAGAATACTGGTTTTTGCTTTGTAAAATCCAGTGATGCAATAAGCAATCATTTTTCATGAAAAAAATTAGACTGTTCTTGCTTGAAATTGTTGACTTTAAAACAACGTCATTTTTGTATTTTGTTCATTTAAAAGTTTTCCAAAATGTTTCATTCAGGCTTTCCTGCTTGCAGACCTGTCTCAGATTTTGGACACTTGTTGATTGAGAAACCTTCCTGGAAAGGCATCTTCACAGACCCCTTAGTGTACAGCCTTGCTCAGTTAGCTCCACATTTCCAGCATGGGATTCCGTTTAACCAGCAGTTCCAGCTGACCTTCTTAAGGGACACTTACTTGCCAAAGGAAGTTTCTTTAGCAATAGTATATTTTAGTATCACTGACTCTTAGATCAGTTAACTTTAATTGCAGTCAATTACAAAACTCTAAGTTGTTCTGAAATCCATTATCGCCCACTATCTCACTTTAAGGGTCTGGGTTTTTTCCACGTAGCACATGTACTCCTAGAAGGATTCCAATTAGAGGCTTTGTTGTTTTGTTAGTGTTTAAGTCAGCAGGAAGTACATCTTCGCAGATACAACTCAATGATCCAAAAACTATTCTTACTTTCTGTTGCAGTGGCAGGTGTTGCATATTTTAATTCCAGTTTCACGCCCACTTTTCCTCCTGCATTTGTTGCCTCAGCTAAGCCGAACAATGAACTGCAGGCGCAGACGAGGGGCAGCATCCTTTGCCCATCATCCCAGCAGGGCTGCCAGGAGTGTCTCAGCACACCCACAGCAGGCTTCCTTCACGCTGCCGGGGATTCCTCTGCACGGGAGCGCGGAGGAAGGAGGAAGAGGAGGAGGAGGATGAGGAGGTGGCGATGGCAGCCGGGGGGGACCGGAGCGTGTCCCTCGCTGCCCCGGTGTGAGGGGGCCCGGCCGAGCAGCGGCAGCTCCACGGTAAAACTCTGCCTTGGCCCCCAGCAAGGGCAGCGCCTCGGGCACGCTGAGGCCGCGGCTTTCCCAGCTTTTCCCAGCGTTTACTGCTGACGTTTTAAAGGCAGTTCTGGCTCCCTCTCGTGGAACGAGAGCCATAGGCAAGGTTTTGCCATGCACTCGTTACACGCTTACATATTCCCAGCCCTAAAGTTTATGGAACAGTAAGATAAACTCTTTCATTAAGCAGATTAAAAGGACCTCGCGCTCTTGATTTCTACAAAAAAAGATCGTTCCTCTATCTGCACTGTCTTCCTACACTAAACCACCACACTCAGCAACATAAGCTCCAATTCTTCATGAGCCTTCAGCAAAGCTCCAGAAGGCTCCTTTCCTTCCTCTGCACTTCCCTGGCTCTGCCTGTCTGACACTCGCCTCCCACCTCCACCTCCTGCAGGCACCACACCTGAAGATGGAAGGTGCTCTTGCCAGAGTTCTCTGTCAGCACACAGCATCACACCAAGGTCTACCTCTAGGATACAGAGCCAATACCAAAGATAATATTTATATTTCATTCTTGGGGTTGTTTCCTGACATGTCCCATTTTTTTTTATAGCATCTCTTCCATATGAGTGAAATAAAAAGTGACACTGCAATGTGGTAAGAATAGCTAATGCCAGATACAGAAGTAATGAGTATTTTCCTTTTCTTCCTTTGTGTTTCGATTCAGCTCTCCATGGATCCATAAAATATGAAGATGACATCATCTTACTAAATGCTCATGTTTATTTGATGGTCCTTCATGATCTGAGGTCCCTTATTCCCTCCATTAAGCAGAAGAAAATGCAAACTGAAACAAGAACTTTGGGGGAGAAAAAGGCATTATTTAGACTTAAATCCTTACAAGAGGATCCCCCATTGTGCTTGGCTGGTGAGAAAATACCTTGCTGTTTCACTTCAACATGAAATTTTCTATGTGATTTTTATATGAGGTATTAATTGGTACGGCATGTCAATATAAGCAACATTTTTTAAGACCAGAATTCCACCATGTGCCATGTTCATCACTGCACTCAAAGTACAGCCCACAACCGGAGAAGTCAAATTTTTGAAGTCACAATTTACAAAAACTGTTTCTAAAAAAGCAAGTTGTGCAGCCTTATAGATACAAAAGGAAAATGATGGCAATACAGGTATAACAGGGTTGTTCTGCAGCAATTAAAATGCCACTCATTAGTTTTACTCTTCATTAATAAACTAAAGAAAGTTTTATATGATGTGTTTTATTTTTGTATATAAGTGGTAATAGATATTGCAACTTATAAGTTAAAAAAGAAAAATCCATGAGACTGTCAGTAAGAGAGGTGTATGACGTTACACAGGAGCATGCCCTAGAAGAGGGTTACTTGCATTATTTCCAGCCTCTGCAGGCCTCCACTGAACTGGTGAAATGTTCCCAGCACAGTAAAATTTTTTTTTCCCTCCACGACAGCAAAGAGAACAAATACATCAGCTGCTTCCTAGGAAAGTGCAGCCAAAATAAGTAAAGTAGGTGCTTCTGGAGAGAGAGTGGACACCTCCTACACCTCTCACACATATTCTCGTCCTGAAAATGTCTGTGTAATGCAAATCCAATGCACAGCAGGCTACTTGATTTTCCCAGGTTGAACTGTTTGGTTAGCCTAATCCTTCTGACTGTGTAAGCACCCATGTCAGCAATAAAGTAAATAATAATAACAATGCTAAGTAGTGTTCCTTGAGAGAATGTAATAATTTTGATTTGAAACTGCTGTAGTAGTGAAAGCTGACAGACATAACAAACATATTTGGAAAGTTCCTGCTCCTCATAAATTGAGGCTGTTATGTTGGTTGCATTTTTCCCTCTTACATTCATTATGTGTTTTATTTTCACTTTCAGTTTTCAGAAAAATAAGAGCCGCTTGTAAAGAATCCAGTTTGCAACAAGTCAAATCTGTGAAAGCACAAATGATGCTCAGTCAATAAGAACTCATTGGTTTCAATAAGACCTCATTTCATTGTGGTTCTTGTGACTGGCCTTTGCAATATTTTCTTTCAGTATTTTGAAGCAGCTCACATTCAGCAAATTCACATCTACAAGGACCTTACCCTCTTACTCAGATGAACTGGAAGAATTATGTGGCAAACACTGATTCTGCCAGTATTGCAGGTTCTCAGCCAGCCAAAGCTCTCAGCAAAGATGACTGGCACAGAATTGGATTTTTTCTTGCAGCAATATTTTTAAAATATGAGAGAATTAAAAAAAGAAAACCAAAACAAAATGAAAACCCAAGTCTGCGTCCTTATTTCACCCTTGGATAAAAAGACAAATTACAAAATGGAAATTGTTCCATGCATAACAAGAGATTAGAGAGAGGCTTGCAGAGGCCTACAGAAATGTCAAAAACAATGCATGTGTCATGCTGAAACCTCCAAAACTCTGATAAAATCATGTTAGGCTTCTGCCCATCATTACAGGCCAAGACAATATTTTCTTTGTCTGCAGGTAATAAAATTATATAATAATTGCTTGTCACTAGGCAACCATTGATTTTAAGATGAGTTATCAGTTCTTGGGGACAGAGCTAAACATAACTTGGAGCTACTGTTAATTCTTTAAGTAATCATTAAAATCAAATGAATCATCTTTTCTCTCCCCAGAAAACTACTCTTTTTAACTCCAAACTTCAAAGAATCAGCAAACACATTAGTGTGGCTTTGCTAAATCTGTTCTTGCTTTTAATTATGTAGGGGATATAAAAGTGTTTGTATCAAAAAACAAAAAGAAAAAAGTGATTATGAGAGACAGACTTTAGTGTATTGAAAATCTTTGCTATAGCTCAGGACTGAAAAGTGCTATTGGCCATTTTATTTTGTCTCCAATAGCTTCCTAGCAACAGTATTTTCATATTGTTACCACACCATTTTTTTAAAATCTTTATTTATCTCTGCCACAACACAGACTAAAGGCTAAAACACAAAAATATGGGGTTTTTTCCCCTTGGTTAGAATACATCTTCAAAGATCTAGCCTGAATTTATTTGTGAACTAATTGCAAACATCAATCACCCATTGGTTTATCTAGCTCTTTCCCACTGTGCTCAGTTTCTAGATTTACCCATGAGTAAATCCTATTCTTCCTCTTTGGTAGGCAATAATCAGCCAGTTCACTTCCTTCTGCTCCAAAGGATCTCTGCTCTCTTGATGTCAACTGTATGCATCAGTTCTTGTCAGGTTTTATTTTTCTTGAGTATGCTCGAGTCATCTTCCTCCAGATCTGCATTCCAACAGCACCTAACACTAATATTTCCTCTCTTCACAGGAAGTGTCTTTACTGATGATCTGCCAATCCTCTCTGCCTAGAAATGAGAAAGTGATCTGGCATGATTATTTCTTAAAATAAGTCCTTAAAGTTCCTTAAAATACAAGCTGGCAAGGGAATGACAACAAACAGTCCTTCTACAAAACACTTCAGACATCTGTACCAGTGAAAGAAATGCAGGAATATGAATGGAAGCCCCTAAATGTAGGAAATTCTAAGTGCGGTTGCCTGGGTCAGTTAGCGTAGCTGAGAATGGACTGGGTAATTGTTGTAGGCTGAATGTGTGGCAGAGTAAGCATGGGGGGAAAACACCCTGCTACCTTGTGCCAGGAGGGCACACCTGAGAGAAGACCTCCAAAGGTCAGCAGTGCTGCCAGGAGAATCAGCTGTGCACACACAGGTAGGTCAAGCAGCAGAACCATTATGTCCTGGTTTAGCATTTCTGGGGAAAGGAAAAAAAGGAGGAAGAGGAACAAGGGACACCAAGATGGAAGATAACACTTCAAAGGAACTGATTCTATTAGACTGGCAGAAAAGAAGTACACCTCACAAAAATTTAAGCAATTGAATCATCTAAAAAAAAAGAAAAAAAGATGAAAGTTAAAAAGAGATCACTTGTGGGTCCTCAATTATCTGAACTCAAGAAAAAGTACGCAATGAAATGAAATGAGAAAATGAAAGAGGGGCAAAAATCTTTTTGAAGCATGAAGAACAGAATGAGGCTGTCCAAAGTACAAAGGCAGATCCATCAGGGAAAGGTCATAAAGGACAGAGGAAAATACCCTGTCTACACATATTGTAATGGGAAAAGCACAGAAGAAGATGGCACAGAAAAGTCAATGTTTATTTATTGTCTACTTTACAGTCACACTCCCAACTCGGTATTTTGCTTTGTATTGGCTCACTGCTCCCAAGTGCAGATCTTTCACATCTTCCTATTGAAATGCTTATTCTCCTTCTCCTGCTCCCAGAACTACCTTAGCTCATGGAGGCTTTTAGCAGTATTTATCCTCAGGCATGCACTACACCCCTCACAGTGCCATGGCACACTCTCCATTACACAGGCAATGAATACATAGGTTAGCAGGGGACACCCTTCCAAAATATATTTTCTACATCTTTGATAGTTTTCTCAGTGACAAGTTTGTTTGAAATCTGAATTCTGGGTCACTCACCCAGCTAATTATACCTTATCTTGGCCATATTTCTCTTGCTGTACAAGCCTGTCATAAATAACACTATCAAAAGCCCTAATAATGCCAAGGCAGATAAAATTTACAACTTCCTCTCTGTTCAAATGACATGTTATCCTAACAAAGAAAGAAATAATATTGGCTCAACACAAGTTGCTGATTATAATTCATCTCATTTTGGTCTCTTAAGTACTTATATATATTTAGAATTGTCATTCCAGAATTTATCTGGAAATTGGAGATAGTTGACTGGTCTAAACCATTCACCTATCGCTACTTTTCCTCTTTCCCTTCTTCCTCTTCCCTATCCCATCCATTTTCTCAGCACTTTTCCCATTTTTCAAGTCTTCAGAGAGTGCAAGCAGCTCTAATTTTCAAACAAATTCAAACAATTTTAATTTGGGCTTGCATATTATGTTGGCTGATGCAACACCCTGCCTCTTGCTTGCTGCTCTAAATTCTCTTATTTGAGAGGACTACTATTGAATAGCTCTCAACAGTATAAATTGCAGACATATCTCCCAACAAAGGTTTACAAAAGTTTGCACTTCATATAAAGTAAAAAACTGAACAGGAATATGTTCAAGTAACCAGTAAAAATTCTATGAAACTTTTACATAAGAATGTATCAGATAACCTATTTAAAGAAAGGGAAAAAAATCAAAGACTGGAAACAAAGAGTGAAAAATATGAATATATTACAGTATTACATTTACATTAATAAGCATCATAATTTATTTCATGGCATATTTTTGTTTTCTCTCCTCATTTCTGAATCAAAGTGTTTGAATAGTCAAATAATACTAATCACTACATTTGCAAAAGTAGAACACAGAGTAGCCTGAGAAAGGAGAGAATTGATGGAAATGGAAGACAAGAAAACAATTCATATCTCATAACAGATGTCTGGTCTTTGACATTTTAGATATTCTCCCTTCATGTTTGCTGATTCATTTCTTGACTCTCTCTTTCCTGGAAGTCTCAACTACTTAGTCACACCCTTAATTACGTATCTTTAAAAAAAACCATAATTTTTACCTCGTGCTGACAGCTTGTCATCTTCCTCCCAAGAACTCATACTGAGGGATGCTGATCTTGAGGTGTATCCAAGCCTGAAAGGATCTGCTTTTGGTTTTCACCTAATTAGCTAAAATCTACAAAGAACTGTGGTACATGAGGTTGCACTGAAGTACTGAAATCCATTTTCATCTACAACTCTTCTCAGTGCAATTCTTTAATTTTTAACCCTTTATTTAAAGGAAGCTTGTCAGAGAGAGCCTTCCTTGTTTGAGAAGAGCTTGAAGGATTACAGCTCAGGGTCAGAAGGACATAGACTCATTTTCCCCCAGAGCAAGCATCCCTACCTGGAACCCTGTTTTGGTGCAAAACACTTCCAGTTCCTTCTTACAGCAGGCTTTGACCTCCTCTCAGGACAAGGCCTCCTGGAGTAATTTTGCTGTTCCCAGTTCCTTGTTCTTTCTGCAGTGAAGGGTTGAGAAATTAAGGGCTAGCCTACAGAAATTCTGGGGTTATATTGTCACTAATTTTCAGGCCTGAAAAGTTGTTTAGAAAGTCCACATCATTCACATGTGGATAAGCCCAAAATTTTGACATTAAAGACAAATTGAGTTTTTATTATATAATAAAATCCTCAATAATTAGGCTAGGGAAAATCTATTTAAAATATATCTCACGTATTGAATGCCATCTTATACAACTGAAGAAGATGAAGTCTAACAAACACACAAAACCCCCTGAAAATCCTGAGAGTAGGGTGGATATGCAAAGGAGCAAATAAAACCATATAAAAGTAATGGTTTGTTTAGGTTTTTGGTTTGTTTTTTTTTTTTTTTTGTTTTGTTTTTTTTTTTTAATTGAGAGAGAAGGTCTGGGTGGCTATAATTTAATTACAGGGAGCATTACCCATGTTTAATAATAGAATGGCAGTTCTCAAGGGGGTTGTATCACAATGAATATACAAAACTCCCTACTTCCATTTGCAGTCACACAGGATCCCTGCCTACCCTGCAGAACTGGATGAGATGCCATCCTGGAAGCATGGAGAGCCTGGAGCAGTGCCTGCTCAACATGATCAGCCAGCTGTCTGAAGGCCACCAACAAGTGTTCTGCACATCAGAAATTCAAAAACTCTTCAAGGAACAAATATTTAGTGCATCCATGTCTACAAAAATGTTTTCTTGCTACATTTTTCAAACCCACAGAAAAATGTTCAGAGATATAAAGGCAGGGAAAGGTTGCCAGAAAACACCATTCCAACATCTGTGCTTCTTTAAAGCTCTGCAAAACTCATACAAACTCACACATGATCATAAATGGAATGTATCATAATTTGTCAGGGCAATACAAATCTGAGGATAAAAATATAAGCACACTAGAGTGTCATTTACTTTTGACCTTTGCTATTTAGAAAAGGGCAAGCAATTTTTGGTTCTGCTCTGTTAGGAAAAGCCATCATGAAGAATGAAGAGCTCTGTTAGGACATTTCAGACATAACCCAAAGCCCTGCTCCTGCACAGAGTGGCGGTAGTACAGCACCACGTACTGAAAAAAACCCAAATCAGGGAGCGAACCTAACTTTCCCTAGCTTTGCCTATCAGGTTGGCTGCAAACTGCAAGGTTTCATAATCCACTCTCACATGTTGATTATCTGATTTGCAACAAAGCACAAATTTATATTAAAGCCACTCCTCCAGTCAAGGCATTGAGTCTCTTTCACCCAACTAGGAGGAACTGCGTATCTTCATGTTAGCCAGCTTGCTGTTCATATCAACCAATGAAACCAGCATTTTGAGATAAGAAGATACAAATCCTTTGGCAGCAATGCTTACAAGATAGCATTAGGCTAAGAGGAGGGAGGCTGCAGAGACAATGTAGTGTGTAGGAAAGTGTTCCTCCTTACACAATACATTTGCTTATAAGCCAAGTATTAGCTGGCTCTAAATAAATTCTCTTCAGTAAAGTACTGACAACAATTAAAAATTTCCAAAACTGACTAAGGTTGATTCTAGTTCTAAAGTTTCGAAGCCTCGGTTTTAACAAACTTATTTATTCTCTTGAGCCTTTGAAATGTTTTCCTCCTGACCACAAAAATCGTTTATTTTTTGCACAAAAAAGGTTGAAATGAGAGTTGTTCAATTCCTATTTAATCCTTTCATTAAAAAGGAAGAAGATCTAATGGAAAAAAATTAGAGATTATAAATTTTTTAAAATCTGCACCTACATACCAAGTGTTACCTGTACTATGACAGGGTATTTTGCACACTGGTCATTGGTAGTTGGTTAAAAATCAATTATACAACAACTTGGAATACATTACACATAAAAGTATTCTGTCAAATGAGAAAGCAAAACCCCTGCTTTTTTGAAGACACTGCTTTTGCAATATTCAAACAGTAAGTATTGGTTATGGTTTAACTATGAAAGAAGCTTTACAGGTCTATGTGCAACAACCACTGCATTATGGCGTGACTTGGTGCTACAAGGAAGTAAGTTATTAAAAAAGTGAATCACTGAAGTTTATAAAAGAAGAATTTATGTCTTTCACTGTCAGCAGTTTACACCCTCACATACCAAATCATTATGCCACCATTTCTCAGAGTAGTAGCCGGTATAGATTTATAGCCCAGAACTTTTAGATTCATTAGGAAGACAATAGGTATCCCAGATACCAATCCACTTCTGCACAGTTTTTTTGTTTGGTTGGTTTTTTTTTTCCAACTCTGTCTTTCCAAGAATGAAGATTATGCATCCAGAAGGAGACATCTGTACAAATATGGCACATTAGGAAAGTTTTGTACATTTGGAAGGAATTAGAAGTTAAACTACTATGACAAGTCACTCAATCCATGTTTGAAGCACATACAATTTCAGATAAATACATAAAACAGGAGGTGAGAGTGCTATAATCTCAAATTAACCAGCATCTCTAAGAATACTTACTAAAACTTCTAGAAGTACACAGCATATCTGACCTTATTAAACTGGCATCTATTGACAGTTTAATTTCCCATATATTGACAGTTTTATTGACATGACCTAAGCCAGAGATGAGCAACAAGGAAAGCTTCATACCCACTGCAGTTTTGTACTGAAGTACAAATCTGATGTGTAAATCATCAGCCATTTAAGTTTCCAAACTGGCAAGGCTACATCTCCACTTATCAGAGCACAGTATTTGGTTTAATCCTTAAAATGTGGTTTTTTTTGTAGCTAACAAAAAGGTAAACATGTCTATGCAGAATTTAATTTTGCAGGGTACCTGGACCACCAAGTTTCAGCTGCATGTGTTGGCTTAAATCTGTCAGACTAAACAAGGATTGCAGAGCACGTCTCTCCCAACCTCTGAGCAGTGCTCCAGTCACCTAAACCATAAGGCAGAAAACAGAATGACTGCTGGACCTTTGTGGTTTTGGAGATGAGACTGAATATATATTCTCATTTTTTTGCAAGTTGCTGAATTTAGGAAACCTTCTTTGTTAAAGACCTACTCAGAATTCTCCAATATGATTTTATATAAGACAAAAAAATAGAAAGGCACTTTTATTCAATAAATCTTTATTCTGGGCTCAATCAGTTTTTTTTTTCCTACAAACACATCTGAAATAACAAGGCATCTTGAAATGTACAATTATTCATTCTAATTAAAAAATATCAGGTGCTTTATGACCATCAGGTTTACTCAATACGTAAGTGACAGAATTCAGAAGTTTTTGGTTTTCTGGGTTTTCTGAACTGTTTGACTTGAAGTTCCATCAGAGATAAAAAACATGTAACAAATAATTCTTCTGGTTTCTAACTAGCCTTTCATATCCCATACGGAAGTATACTAGTATCCCATAATTATCTCCTACTTTGTGAAAATGTAGAGCATTACTGCTACCTAATGGGTCATTTTCTTCAGAGCAAGAGGCAAATGACCTATTAGATAAAAGACAATTTTATCTGCAAGCTTCTTTTTCCATGCCAGAGAAACAATCAGGAGGACACTTAGCAGCGGTAGTTCTGAGTGTTAATTTTTAATGATGGTACTCACTGACAGCAGCACTTGGAGGAAGCAGTTAACTGCATAATAATCACTGTGGTGAATGCCACTGCAACTCAGTTAGCCATACACTTACCAGTTTATCAGCTTATTAATCAAAGGAACCATCTTTCAGCCTTAGCCCTTCTACTGATATTACATTTTTGCATATGTTATTCAGAAACATGTACCTCCGAAATCAATCTGCATCCATGGGCAAATCTGTATTCATTGGCAATCTGTATTCAAGGGCAAAACGACAGTCTCACAGGTAACACAGAAAGGGGAAAGCAAACAAAGTCTCCATTGGTTATTGAAAAGGAGGATAGGGAATCAAATCACTTGTTGATAAAGGACAAAACAAATAATAAATTACATAAGAACAGCATGCAAATGTTTCCACTGTATGCAACACCTTTTATTTTGGCCCTAACTCCGTTGAGCAATGAACACTTTCCATAAAGCTTTTGCCACTAATTTCCAAGCTGCTCCAAAGCAGGCCCTTCTCTCCCACCCTACTGTAAGCACCGTGAAACAGCAAGGGAAGGAAGGCCATCCTTCAACTTTGGCACACACAGGCAGACCCAGTCAGCACTGACAGATACCTGCAAAAGCCAGAACAAATATTTACTACAGATGACAGATCATTTCAAGTTTTAACTGGAACGTTAGAAATGTTTTGTGTGAGCTATGCCAATTTTCTCCTACCTGTGGGCAGCTAGAGTGAACAAGTTCCATCCTAGCAAGTATTTTTCTTCATTGCTTCTCCTTTCAGAAGTCAACCAGCCTGTTTTTACTTAAATTTTCCTAAAATAACCTATCAATAGTATTGTCTGGTTGGGAACAGACATCTTTATTCAGCTTAGAGGTAAAGGGACATAAGAAGAAAGCAGAAGCCAAGAAGATCTTGGATCAAGAATTTTACATATAATTAATGATAAACATAATCAGGGTGGGGGGTGCAGGGGGTGTTCCAGCTTAAAAGCTCTATTCTAGTCTAATTCCTTCCCTCAAAGTAGCCTTGGAAAAAAAAAGATGTTCAATCTTTTTGGTGAAGATACTAGTAAAGGATGACACTTGAGATATCCTGATAATAATAGAAGATAAAGACATCTGGCTTAGAGAAACATGCTTTATTCACTTTTAGTGCAACATTTTTAATCTCCTAATTCTTCAGCATTCATTACAGAGATATGGAAAACTACACCCCGTATGTCAATCTCAGTTGTCACTTCCAAAAGTGTTTTCAAATAGTAAGAAATGGACAATTTAATGTTTAAAAGCACAAGCCCTGCGGAGAGCACCAACAGGCAGATCTCTCCTCCTAAGCAAGGTGACATATTAGCAACTTCCTTCTCTTGGGGCTAAAGTATCCTGCATTCCTGATTGCACCTTAAGCTTTTTCAGAGTGCCTAGCTTTCAGCCTTGCTCCAGAAGTCACCATGAGGCACAGAAACCTGTGCAGCAGCCACTGCACCTTCACACACACTGCTGCCCTTCCAGCCTGCCCTGCTTCGGGCACGTCTCTCCCCTGACTCACTGGTTGGTTTAGCTGCTGACTCTGTCTGATTGCCATGTGGCACGTGCCAGGGTTTCACATGTGGCACAACCACAGCCTGCCCCACACCCAGAGCATCATGCAGAGGGCTGCCTGCGTGAAAGGTGAAAGCCATTCCCACACTACCCACTCCTTGCCCTTCTCCTGTTATTTGGTGCCCCTGTTCAGACAGGAAGAGCTAACTGTAGAGATGTAATTTAACAAGGAGAAACCTATGTGGGAGCTGGCTGGGGCTGACACTGCACACTTATGCATGGCTTTGTCATTTTATTCTCAAACAACTTCTTTCTTTGCTTCCTTTGAGTGCAGTGATGCCAACACATTGTAAGAGGTCAAGGTGCTGAGCAGTGCCTCAGTCTTTGACAGGCACACAAGGCCCCAGGCCACAGAGATTCATCCCTTATCCCTGGGGCAGTCAGCACAGGAAAGTCATGAACCAACCCCACCTCCATGACACCCAGCCATCAGCCCATCTCCTGCCATGATAACCAGACTCACATCTGTGTTTCAGGCTATCTCTGAAGAAGGAGTTATCATCAGACTGATTTCATTCTGGCAGGCTCCCTATGGAGTGAGGAGAACTGAAAATGGAAAAAACCAGGCTAGCCCTTAAGCTTTTCCAAAGGAGATCTCCAACATTTTAATGTTAATGTTGTACCAGAAAAATCATGAACACTTTACCTTCTTGCTATTCTTTTAATATTATTTTAAAAGAAGTAGGAATCTGCCTTATTTATAATCTTCAATTCATGTCTGTGGTGAGGCAAAATAACCAAAAATATTCTCACAAAGTGTTTTTGGAGCAAAAAGCAAAATGCTGTAGCCTTCTACTCCCCTGTGCCCACAAACTGTGCAGAAAATCTGGGAAGGGGAGGTTGTCACATCCCACTGCCTGTGAACGTGGGACACTTTATCATTTCCATGGAGCCAGTTCCCTTTCAGCCCCCTCGGGCTGGCACACCAAGCCATCCATCCCTGGTGCACACCCTGGGCACAGGAATGAAAAGGGAGGGAGGAATCCCTGAATATTTGATAACTTTCTTACCAGCTGGTCTGGCACTGCCTTGCCTTTGGATAATCCTCCTGGTTCAACCTAAGCCTCTCACCCAAGCTGTGCTCCAGGGCTTGGTAGTGGTAACTCCAATCTCGACAAGCCGGAGCACTTCTAAAATTTCTGGACCTGGCATCTTTTTGAGATACTTCTAGAAAAGGGCAATGAACAGACTTAATTGTCACCAGAAGGATCTGAGAGGCAGGTGTCCCACTGAATCCAGACATCCAAGGGAGGGAAGCTGGCATCCCATTGAATTTTCTATAGATGTGCCTTGTGGAAAATGTCTTGATCACTTTCTGAGGCTTATATTGGAAGCACCTCCCCAGGCAAGGAGTAGAAGGATGTCCTCCATTCCCCCCTGTGGGATGGGGCTGTCCTGTCTTGTTCTGATCAATTTCTGACAGCAACTTCTGGTCAATGCCTGGGTAGATCTCCATCTGGGATGGAGACAAGCTTGAAAGGTCACTGTAGGATGTAAGTTTTCTTGACAGGCTCTTAGATAATTTGCCAAGGCAGAAGTTACTGACAATGGAGGGCTTCTTCACAGGTGAATGGCCAAAAAGATCTTTTGACAGTGTCACTCTTGTGCTGAAAATGACACAGAAACAGGTGAGAGGCAGTATTGCAGAAAGAGCAAAGAAGGCTTTATTCAAGAGAACTGCGTGGCTTATATAGAGTGATACCATGCATTCTATTTGACTGGCTAGTTAACAAAAACACCTTTCTCATACTCCATCCTTGAGAAGAACAGAGAGATGAAGTAGAAAAACATTATCTGCAGATTGTTTATACTTAACAAGTTATTTCATTCTTACAACTCCCTGAAAATTCTCACAAGTTGCTGTGAAAATGCTTGCTGTTTCTCTCTCTCTTTGTCCCATGGCATCCACACAGAATCAGGGAGAGGCAGTTTTCCTCCAGGCAGAGGAGCTTAAGCTTCTGGTTAACTTTTAACCTGGTTAAAAGTTATTCCAGAATCCTTCCTCAGGTGGCTTCTAGATGACCAGAAGACACTTGTGACTTGACTTATTACAGCCTTGTGCCACACATTGACTCCAAACAGTGTGATCAGGAAGGACAGAATAGGAAGAGACTCATAATCTTTGACGAAGAAAAATGGAAAAGCTGGTGATTCCCTAGCATTTCCCATGCACTAAGCAGCTCTTGGTAAGCTGTGTACATACAAACAGCCACATGTCAAAGCGCACTGAGAACCCAGCCCAAGAGAAATCAGATGGAAGATGGGAGATGGAGTCCTACTGGGGGGATGACAGTGATGCCCACGCACCATCATGTCCTCCTGTTGTTCTTTGTGCAATCCAGCATCAAAGGAATGTACTTCTGGTATTCCAGTCCAAACTCTCCTATAATGTTGTCTTTGCAGTTTCATATGCTCCACTGTATCAACTGAAACACTTCTTATGAGACAAACTTGGCTTTTAAACAGTTTTGTGACCCATTTGGATAGCACTGGTTTGTTTCTGCTATTTTGCTCAGCTATGGTGAGGCAGCAGGAGCGGGGCTTCAGGGTCTTTGGCTGCTGTGGGGCCAATAGAGTTCATGCAATAGTTTGGGTTGGGAAGTGACCTTAAAGATCATCTTTTTCCAACCTCCCTGCTGTGGGCAGGGACACCTTCCACCAGAGGAGGTCGGTCAATGCCTCAGCTGACCTGGCCTTGCTATCTCCATACTGAGACCCTGTGTGCAACTTCTTCTGGGTCCACTCTCTATTCACCATCTCCAAGTGCTAACAAGCCAAGGTGTCTTGGTTTATACAACAGTAAAAATTTCTTTTATTCCTTTACAAGAGTCAGAGAATTTGGTACTTTCGTTTCATCTGTCTCCTACACTCACATAGAAACTCTTTTCCTAAAAGCACACAAACCAAGGAAGTTCTCATTCTTCTACCTGCCAAACAGTAACAGTGAGCTCTGATTCCCACTGAGGAGAGGTTTACATGCCAGGGAAATGGAGGGGATAGCAATTTGAACTTGTGTCCCAGGTCTGCAACTAGTGGAAGCAGTCCTTACATCTCCTGAACAACTCAGTCCAAATCCATGGAAGCAAAGGTGCTAGTTTATTCACCAATTGGCACTGGGGAGGACTCTTGTCCAGGTTCACAAGCTGTGTTATGACCACCACTGGGTAAAGCATTTGCATTCAAAAAAAACAGAGCAGGGCACAGGAATATTAAGCTGGGGCAGGATAAATGCAAGAAGAATGTCCCATGGATTTGAGACTGGTATTTTTCCCAAGAGTGCTTCAAGTAAGTCTGCATTTGCTGTGCCAGAAGTCCCTTAAGGATCACAACATAAATGTGCAAACACTGTGGCACAGGATCTCTTGCCAGGGTGTTCTTCAGAAGCAGCTCAAGGCAGTGTGTGTGATGTCCCAGTATCTGCAAGGCTCTGTCTCTGTGGAAGATACTGCAGTTCCAGCACAAGCCCTCCTGATTTAGGGGCCCAGGTTGCCAGTGGTGGGCTAGCATTCCCAAAGAGACCCCTAGCTCCCTGCTGAAACCCCCATCCACCTCCTGAAATGTCCCAGTCACACAGTCTTACCTAAACACATCTTCAGCTGCCTAGCACACAGCCTTGCCCTAATCTTAGCCATACACAGACAAAAGGCACTAAATTCTATCATCTGGAGCAGGAAAGATAACAGATAACTCTGGGTGTGACATACAGAGAAAATGCCACAGCTTCTCAGTGCCCCTATAAAAACACATTAAATAAAACATGCGGCAAAATGGAGCTCTGTCTGTGGAATAACTTGTGAATTACTGGCCAGTTATTTTTCCTTCCAAAACTGTACAGCCCAGAATTCCAACAAATAAACCAGGGATAAGAATGAAGAGATGTGTAGTATATTTCTTTAATACCTCTACAGAGGAAGGGGTTAAAAACTGCAGAATCAGGAAGCCTTTACTATTAATATACCAACCTTTATTAGCTGCATCTCCTATTGGTATTGTTTCTTCATAATTACATGCCTTTTTAATGAAAGAGAAAGAGACCCAAATCTTCAACACATGGTGTGACATTCAAGAATATGTTTCTGAAATCACAACAGCCTATTAAAGACCAAGTAATTCAACAGTAGTAATTGAGGATGCAAGGCATGGAGAGTCTCAACAGTCATGTTTAGCTCGAGTCTTCATCACCATTCTGAAAAATGTCACTCTTGAATATTTTGGGAACAATTTGTTAATGAAATTTAAAACAATAAGAACAAAGATCTACTACTGGCACTCACTTTTTTGATCCATTTTCTGTAGGTTAGAATTATTTCAGGTCTTTTTTTAAAGCTAGTGGTGTTATCTCTGCTGAGGCAAACAACACAAACCAAAGGCAATAGAAGTCCAAACATGTCAGAACAAGCACACACATATCCATTCAAATTTAGCCCTTTAAAATGGATGGATAAAACAAAAAACACAGTACCTGCACACTGTCCTTACGAAATACTGTGGCTAGATCTTCATGTAATATATAAGCATACATTGTTAAAAAAAGAAATTCAAGTCTCAGCGTGCACTGACTGTTTTGATTTGCCAGGTGATGGTTATTGGGCAAACTGCATTATTAGATCATATCTTAATTGTAGTTTTTCTCTTTCTTAACCACCCCCTCCCACTGTAACCACACACAGATCACACACTCAAGGAAGAAAGACCCATTTGTAATGGTTTCCACTACTATTACAACATAATTTGTAGTCTTCAACAATAGAAATGTGTTTGGAATTATTTCAAGGCAACTCCAGGCAGCAACAAAATAATTTTAAGAAATAATTCAAATATTCAAAGGGGAAATCTCAAAGTTCAAGTTTCAAATCTGCAAATTAATCTTTTGCTTACAAATAAGCTAGGTACGGTAAATTGGGGCTAAGCAGGCACAGGTTGCAATATTAGGCCCACAAAATCCACACTTACAATAAGAATTCTCTATTTAAAACCATTGTATTCAAACAATTTGTATAGATTTTTTAAAATTAAATAAATTTTACTTTAATTAAAAATTAAAATTAATAAAAAAATTAGGTTTTAAGAACAGGATTCCTCTTCAGGATAGTTTACCATCATGCAATAAAGGCATCTTCTTGATAGTTAAGTGTTCATCTCATAAGGTTTTTCAAGTGGATGAATTAGAATCAAGTAAAAGTTGATAAAGTAAAACCATACCAAGGCTGGAAAGGTATGATTAGCAAAATCAAAAAGCCCTGAAGTTCACAGAATTCATCATATTTAAGTAAGATTTCACACTGTGAAAAAGGAGTCAGGTTTATGTTATGTAGGAAGGACACAGAATATTTCTTCCTAAAATAAACATTTAATCAGAGAGGAGATTTCACAGGAAAAACAACAGAAAAACTAACAAACTCTCCCCTCCAATACCTCTTTCAGATGCAGAAAAAATGTCTTTTAATTAATTTAGGAACAGACCTAAACCCTTCATTGGATCTGTAATTGAACACAGACATTTATTAATCCAAAGCAAGGATAAAAATAACCTTCAGCACTTGTATCACATTTCCAAGATTTAAGACCTGGTAATAATTCCTCAGGTAGTCTTCTGGTTCTAAAAAATTTGTAGATATTTAATTTTACTCCCTATCACAGTGGCTCCAATTAAGTTGCTGTGACTTTTCAGGTTGATTTTCTGGCTGCCTTTAAAACCACCAGTTCTTTTAAAAAAAATAAATTTAAAAGCATATTAAAAGAAAAAAAGGAAAAGCTAAAAACTGGAAGAAATTGAGTATTATTTCAGGGACAGTTTGCCTGAAACCAACTCACTAACCACATTTTCTCAAAACAAATAATGGGCAATGAAGGAGAGGAGAAAATTAAAAAGTTCAATAAATGCGTTTCTGTACTTGTATATATAACATTTTAAAAAGAAAGACCACTAAGACACATAGGTTTACTCAAATCATCAAATCATAAAAAATATTTTATTATGATTTTGGAAAATAAACTCCTTAAAGCACAGCACCAAACTGAAAGGAAATTTCACAACCCTGAAATACAATGAAATTGTCATAATTTCAATAAGGGTTAATATCGGCAATGACTATTGCTGTTACCAGAACTCCCCTCCTCCCTAAAAAGTCACTTATTAAAGTAGGAAAAGTAGAAGAATATGCACTGACAGAAACTAACAACCAACCCCTTCTTTCTTCTCTGACAGCAACTAACAACCAACCCCTTCTTTCTTCTGTGCCTCTCTAAAGCAGGAACAGGATTTTCATATTTTTTCCTGGCTGAAATATTAATTTCTCCCACATTCAGCCTCATCTGAGGCACTGAAACAAACAAGAATCTGCTCAGAACCTGGCGTGGTGAGGAGCACGGTCCCGCTGGAGCTGCCACCAGGCAGCGATGTGACCCGGGGCACAGCCCCGGCTGGGTTTCGGGCACACCCCAGCACCAGCAGACACCGCCCTGGGGAGCTGGGGCACAGCCTGATCCACGCACCGGGCTGGGGACAGAGCCCTGGCAGCCGGGAGTGAGGAGCCTCAGTGCCGCCATCTCCTCACCACCGGCAGCGCTGCCCTTGGGAGACCTCCCCTTCCTCGTGGTGTTTTCTCAAAACACAGTTATTTGGCATATTGCTCTTGGTAAAATCTTTATTGGCATCATCCTGCACAGCAAGACAGGAAGGGAAAGTAATTACCCCTTCTATTCTGCAGCTTGATAACAAAACATTCCTGTGAGTTTCCCACATGCCCACAAATCTTATTTTAATAGTTTTCCAGAAATGGTTTTTCTCTTTAATTCTTGCCAAAGAAAAAGAGATCCATACATTACATATGAAAGAACTGAAGATCTAATTCCACATTAAAACCTGTTTATCAGTCAGTTTGTGTGGTTTTTTCAGTGCTCACCTCAATGACTGGCAAATGATTTGAACACAAAAGGTACCAACAATAATTTATAAAAAGTGAGTGTTCTAGTGCCAGGATAATATTAGGTCCTTTGGTCTAGCCCAAATGCAGCAGATTAGAACTTACCAGACCGGAGCATCAATGAGAGTTTTGGGTGCACAATAAACATAACTCTGAATCCCAGCTAAGTAGGGATTCTCCTGTGGGTTCAGATTTATTTAGTGGAAGGAATAGGGGCCAATATGTCTCTTTTTCTCCCCACCTTCCCCCTGTTAGTTACAAAAAATTTAACAATCAGACATATTTATTCTTAAAAATAATAGCGTAACAGTGGTCATACTTTTCTGAACTCCACCAGTTTGCGGCAACTGGAGCACATATTTTTTATTCCAAAATGACATAAAAATATTTATGGCTTTTTAACTAATGTTATTCAATAATACTAATGGTACTGTAAATTTGCAAGAAGCCTAAAGTCAAATCTGAAGTCATGATCAAAAGAGCTTTTCAAGCTGACAAGCAACATCTGGAATAAGACAGCAACAATCCCAGACATACTTAGTCTTTGGAGAACTGAATCGTAACAAGAAATTATGTGCTTTGCAATCATGTAGTTCTCATGTAGCAATATCAGTATTCTGGTAGAGGTTAATATGTAATGCCTGCTTTTCTAAGAATGAATTTGACCATGTCAGCATGATCTCTAAATTTAAACTCGTTTGGAGAAATTGTCCTCAGGAAATGTATTGAATGTGACATATGTTCATACACAAACAGCTAAAATTACTGGTGCCTTTCAGTTGTTAGATACACAATTTGCAGTACTCTCTTTTATGGCTTAAAAAGTTATTTTCAAAAATAGTGTGAAAGAGAAAACTACACACATTTGCAGCAAAGCCCTGTGTTGGACTACATCTTTCCAGAGACTGCTTATTTGGTATCTTACTTAGTCAAATTATCTACGTTATAAAGCTAATATATCATCTACTATTAAAACAGTCAGCTCTGTAAATTCTCCAGGTATGAAAGTGAAAAGGGACACCTAATGCCTTGGAAATTCTACAGAAATATTTCGGCTTTATTCTACCTCTAAAGGTTTTACCCACAGCCCCAGACAAGCTGCACCTAATTCCACTCCAGAGGAAGAAGTCTCTATTACAGCTCGGCATCAACTGCGTTTTGCAAAATAGGTAAAGAGATACCAGTCATTTAAACAAGGTAAGACTCAGCTGGGACAGACTTTTATATGTTCAGGACTCTTTTCATGATTTCTTGATTAAAATGAGTTGTTAAGACAATAGTCAGATAATCAACCTTAAATTCTTTCATTTAATTTTTCAACTGGTTGGTGTTTGGTTTTTCCTTTAAAAACATACAGAATTCTTCTGAACACTCGAATTTGATCTTTTGGCAGGTAATCTTTTCGGAAAGAAGCCCCAAAATAATCCTAAATAACTAAAAGAAACACTTTGAAAACCAAATGAATATAGGGATTTAAGATATTTTTAAAAACACGTAAAAGTTACAGACAAAGTTTGAATATTTTGCATACAAATACATCAAATACAAGTTTATGCCACGGTCCAGGGTTAGGTCACATAAGAGGGATTGACTGGATCTAAACACACAATATGGGGCAAAGTACAGATTACACCATCTATTTGACACTTTGACTGAATAAAAAGTTTCCCATACATTTACCAGACTTCATCTTAAAAAAAAAAAATCAAATCCTGCCACTACTGAAGAAAAGAGCAAAACTCCTGTAAAAGACTCCAGCACCACCTTTCAGTCATGTTTTCATTAATGCATTAAGCTATTATACTGGCTTCTTCCATCAATTACATTATTAAAAGAAAAAAATTAAATTGAAGCAATTACCAGTCTTTCTGATGTTTCAGCCAGAAAACTAACATAAACAAAGAAGTTAAAAAAAATATTTTGCACCCTGACAATCTGCATAAATGATCTCATTTTGTGAACACACACGTACTGTTGTAAGAAATTGGAAGAACTACCTGCCTAGAAGGAAAGTTGATTTTGGTGACACAGTTTTGTGTGACTGGAGCTTCATAGTGCAGCGTTTTCAAAACATTTGACTATTGAAAGTGCAAGTCTCTAAGTACCAGACCACAGAACTGATATTCACAAATTTGTTTGCATTACACCAGGTGCTAAAGGTGCTAATCTCCCCCCATAAGAAGAGTCCTGTGGCATTCTCTGAGTGGCACATGCCAGCAAATTGAAATGCACAGAGATGTTTTCAGACAATATTTGACAGAAGAGAAAACAAGAAAACAGTAAATGAAAACAAGCAAAAAAGCGACACTTTAAGACACAATAAGAACTAGATAATTTAGCCATGAAAGAGGAAAAATCCTTGTTCAAATTCAAGAACTGAACACTACATCACATCCAAGCTGGCACTCATTTAAGGAACAAGCAAGCACAGGCGCTCCTTGTGTTGATACTGATCCCTGTTCTCTGCCCAAATCGTAGTCACAGGTAATCATTAGTGAAATCAAGCAGCTCAGAGCTGAAGGGTGGAAAACCTCCTCTCTCTTGAATCTTGACAGAATACTTCTGAAGAAGAATTGACTAAATTCTTTTTCAAAGAAAAAGAAATGAGAAATGTATAGCCAATCTAAAGCAGAGTCTAATTCACAGACAATAAAGGGGACGAAGGACCTCCTCACACAGGAAGGAAGCAGCACAATTTCAGTTCAAGAGAATGGGAGGAAGCCATCCTGAGCATTCCACATATTTGCTCCTTAATATTCTCACCTCACTCTCTATCTCCCCTTAGAAAAGCACTCATGTGAGAAGAAAGAGAGGTTAGGGAATCAGCTCTCTGTGCTCATGCAGAGCAGGAAAAGTGATGCAGAACTCAAAACTCAGAAAGTTTTTGGGCAGGATATGTGAAGGGAACTCTACTAAGATATTTAATACCCTGTTTTATTCCAAGCCTTTTGAACTGCACATGAAAATTTTTGCATTTTGAATTTACCAAGAAAAGCACATCTTTCTACATGTTTGCCTTAGAGAATTTGGGTGTCTTCCAGGCTGAAACACCTTCCTGAGCCATCCACCATTCTTTCTCAATCCTTTCAGATTCCACAAAATGATTTTGAGGGGGAAGAGAGCAGGAGGGTGGGGGGGAAAGGGTGCAGACGACAAACTGTGCAGAAACCGTCCATCTTTCGCTTCTGAGCCCATGCCAAGAGCCCGGGGTAACCCTTGACCGGAGACAGAGCCCTCTTGGCAGTCCCGCCTTCCACAACCCCTCCAAGGGCAGCTGAGGGAGCGAAAGGGCAGCGCATCGGCTTTCAAGCTAAGCCGCTCCCCTCTGAAAAAGACACTCCACAACACGCAGTGATTTTTTTTTTTTCTTTTTTTTCTTTTTTTTTTTTTTTTCGCAAGGATATCCTCCCCGCGGATGAGCGGCTCTTTCCACGCGTAGTGCCAAGATCCATCCTTCCCTCCCCGGCCGCACACACGGCACTCGCTGGGCGTGTAGCCGGGGCTCTATGTAACCCCGAGCGGCACAGCCCCTCTCCGCCACAGCCGCTCTCGGGGATGCCGCCCGCCCCGGGGGCCGCGCCGCCGCCCCTGCCCGCCGCCGGCCCGCGGGCAGCACCGCCGCGGCGGAGCAGAAAGTGAAAGTGCGGCTGCCGGCGGAGCCCCATGGGAAAGGCGAAGCGCGGCCGTGCCGCCGCCGCTCCGGACAGCGCCGCGGTGCCCCCGGGCGGGCGGGCGCCGGGGGGCTGCTGAGCCCGGCCCGGCCCCTCCCGGCCCCTGCGCGGCGCTCCGCGGGCTGCGGCCGTCATGGCCCACGCGGCGCCGCCACTATGACCGCGGACCCGTCGGCGCAGCTCCCCGACAGCCTCCGCACGGACCATGTTCCATGGTAAGGAGCGCGCCCCGCACCGCACCGCCCCGCTCCGCTCCGCAGGAGGCGCCCGCCTCACCTGCCCCCGGGCCGGCCGCGCTCCGCTCCGCACCCCGGCCGCGCTGGCTGCTCACCTGCTCCGCTGCCTCCGAGCCGGCCCGCCCGCTCTGCCGGCGCGGTGCTTCCCGGTGCCTTTTAAACCCTTGGTGACGGCTGGGGAAATTCCCGGTTTTGCTTTTTTTTTCTCTTTTCCCCGTAGAATGAAAGTAAAAGAGTCCGGTTCCCATCACGCCTGCTGCCGGGAAGGGCGGCTCGGGAGTGGCAGAGGCAGCGGGACAGCGTGGGGCGGGGGAGGTGCGGGAGGCACTGCTCCGCGCCGGTCCGCGCTGCTCCCACCGCCCTTCCCGAGGGCACCTGCCTTTCCATGGGCACCTCCCTTCTCGTGGGCACCTGCCTCCCGTGGGCACCTGCCTCCCGTGGCCACCTCCCTTCCCGTGGGCATCTGCCTCCCGTGGGCACCTGCGTGCCGTGGGCACCTGCAGCCCCGCGGGTGCCCGGGGAGCAGGTGCGGCGCAGCGCCGGGGGTGCCTCGCCCCCGGGCGGGAGCGCTCGCCGCTCGCCCCTCCGCACGGGTGCAGCAGGACCAGGAGGGAAAAGAACGGCAGTGACCCGTCCCGTTCCCTGCGGGAATTGCGGGCTGCGGAGAGGGAAAGGGGACAGAGGGAGCGGCCCCCGCCGAGATTGGGGTTGTGAGACACAGGGGCTACTGCGAGGATCCCGCTGGGTGCCGCCGAGGACGTGCCCCCGGGTATATGCACAGGAGAATGTTTTAACGTTAAAAAGCCAAGAGGTTTTGGTGTTTTTTTTGTTTCCTTTTTTTTTTTTTTTTTTTTTTTTTTTTAATATGTGGAAATACTGGAAAACTAGCTCTTCCTGGATTTTCTAGGAGAATTTTTGGGGCTTTCCAGATATGACTTTTGAGTTTCTGGGAGTTTACTGGAAAAATGGGTTTTTACCAGTAATGCTGTCTTTCTTTTGAATTGCTGGCCATATGGAGCGCCATAAACTCCCATTCTTTCGAAGTTACCCAATTTCAAGAAAATCCCTTTCAATTTTCAGTCTAGATCTCATAGAATTTTTTAATGACACATGTCTAATATTTTTTCCAGAGGACTCATTTAGGAATGTCTGAAAAATTTTGATTACCATCCTGCAGTGGCTCAAGGGACCTCATGAGTGGGCAACATGTGATCAACTTTTATTCTGTAATTTCCTCATTTAAAAAAGATTGGTGATCTGTACAATATTTTATCTCTTATCTGTACTTGTTGCTGGGCAAGCCAAGTTTAAAGTGATGGAGTCAGATTGTTTTAATTTAGAGGATTGCTATTTTCGTCCCTTCAAGTATGTTTGTGAAGCAGCATATCCAAATTGTTTGTATTACCCTACTGGTGAACAAGCATTGCAGTTCATCTTTTGCACTGGAATCAAGAGGTGCAATGGGAGATTGGAAAAATGTTGCCCTATTGTTGAGTTCTTCAATGTTTTTTGTGTCTTTTAAAATACTAAATCTTAGTCCTTCAAACTGTTAAATCATTCAGCAGAGATACAGTTAGCATAGAGATTTACAAAGATAAAGCTCTGTGGAAGTCAGGTGTGTCCACTTGGAGCTTGAAGATCATAATAGTCACCTTACAGAGTTTTAAAATTTACTACATGTAGCATCCATTTAAGATTCACTTAGCCCATCAGGTTAGATTTCTTGAGACATTAATAGACCTCGGTTGATCAGTATGTGAAAAGGTCAGAAAATCTACTTTTCAACCCATGAAATTTCCAATTAGAATTTCTCAGGCAGCTTGCTCAAGAATTCTGTGATTCAGCTTGTACGGGTAAAATTTTTCCAGTCCTGTTTCTAGGACAGAGGTGTACATAACCACACGTTCACATGCAATCTATCAGAAAGAGAAGGCTTCACTAGTCACTATGCATTCTTCTTTGAGGATTCAGTCTGCTGTGTGTGGTGGGAGCTGGCTGGGATGGGCTGTAAGGGACTGTGTTTCTTTTAATGGCAGTGAGTATGTGGTGTGCCTGTGGTTCTTGCATTGCAGAGGATAAGTGGGTCAATGCAAACTATCGTCAAGTTTCATTGCTGTTTTATTAGTTGCTCAAAATTGCTCTCTGAGGCCATGATTTACTAGTGATGCCCAGGTCCAGAGGTGCCCATCTCTTGAGTGCTGGACTGGCTGTACCCAACAGCCCATGCCTGACAGAGAGGAAGGAAAGCAGCAGCTGGAGCCAGGGCATCCCCTCTTCCTTTCCTGGCTCCTGTCCCACAGCTACTCTGTGTGCAGTTGTTGTTCTTACTCAGTGGTGAAGATGGGCAGAAACACTACATACTCCTCCAGGAACTTGCTGTGATCTTTGCTAGTCCTCCATCATAAATTTCTACCTTTGTTTTTCCCAAACCTTCAATTTAAGCATTCTCCTAGCCAGACTAGCAATAGGCCAGAGTCCAGTTATTCCTGATCATGTATTATCACGTACTCGGTCTCCTTCTTTCCCAGCACCAGGTGAGTCACCTGCGGCCTCCTGTCAGTCTCTTCAGGCTCTTTTGATGTTTTGGTCTTTTTTCTCTGCCCATCCTCACAGAACACATAGTTTCCTGGTTGTCATGCAAAGACAGAAGACCAGGGGTCAGAGCAAGGGAAAGCAGTCCAGTACAGGGACAAAGAAAGTGATGGGCAGTGAAGTTTGCTCAAAAAGATTGCAGAAATCTTGTGGAGAAGGTTGTGTTGCTGCTTTATCTCATGTTATGGCCAGTAAGCATGGATTTGTACATTTGGTCAGCCTGAAAATGTGTTTAAACACGCTTTTGTTATGGAGGTGTGTTCATGGGGATTTGTAGAAGTTGTCAAAGGAAAAATGGACAGTCAAGATCCAGCTGCAGGTTAAGACACTTGAATGTCTGAACATAATATGATTAAACACTCCTCTACATGTGTCCAATGTGGTTACGGTCCAATAAAATACCATGTGAATTCAGTCAATGCTGAGGATGAATTCAGCCCAAGCAGTCACCAAGTAGCTGGTCAGCTCAATAGCTGTAGTCTCTTATCTTTCACCATGACATTTTCTGAAAAATCCCTTCGCTAGGATTTTTCTCCTGAGAAGCTGAGAAGCCTCAGAAAAGAAATGTAAACAATAATTATCTGATTGCTTGGAATGTGGTCTGGAGGTGGCTTACCAACAGGTGCATCTTTGATTGGTTCCATGTGAATTGATTTTAATTAATGACCAGTCCCAGTCGAGCTGTGTTGGACACTCTGGTCAGTCATGGGTTTTTCTTATTCATTCTTGTCTAACCTTCTGATGTCTCCTTTCTCTTTCTTTAGTATAGTTTTAGTATATAATTTCTTTTAATAGAGTATAATATAAAATCATAAAATAATAAATCAGCTGTCTGAGAACTTGGAGTCAAATTCTCATCTCTCACCTGATCCTGGGGACCCTCAACAATGCCACAACACTTATCCACACTGGCTGAATCATCTTGTGGTATGGGGGAGTTTAGACACCCAAAAAGTGTCTTAATCTGGAGATGAATCCTTCCCTCTAGCAAGGCACAAGTCATTTGGTTGTACAAAGATCCCTTTTAAACTATTTTAACAGATTACAGAATGTATTTGTTAATACAGCACACAGTCTGTGACATTAACTAACATGTACCTTACTGTTCTTACAATCCAGCCTTTTTTAGATCTACCTTACCAGTTCTGCCACTTCTCCTTGTTCTGTCTCCAGTGAATGCATCTACTTGTGCAATGGGAAATAAAACAACAGAAATCCGTGTGAAGTATGAGAATATACTAAGTCACGACATCAATGAGCTGGTAGGTAGCAGCTCTTGGGCTTCCAAAACATGCTGATTATTTTTAGATGCTAACAATTATTAATAAAAGTTCTAATGTTAAAACATGATAAAAGACCAATTTACAGTCACACATTATGCTGGAATGGTGGTTTTGTTTGAGGAGGTGCAACAATTCAGTCTCTTTAAAATCTCTGAAATCTGTGGATAGTGCCTATTTGCATGTACAAATAATGTGATACAGTTTTTTGTGCCTGTGCATTATGTAGACACATGTACTATTTGGCCATACATCATATATTTGATTAGAAAGTACTTTTTTCTAAAGTAATTTCATTACTACTTCTCTTTATATGATTTTATCAAGAGAAGAAAGCATTACAGCTGTAATTTGTTCTACTACTTAGAGTTCTTGACTGAAGTTTTGTGTTGTCCATTGAATACAAATGCACAGTGGCACAAAATTCATATGACAGTAAAAGTTTGTTTGTGTCCTAATAGGTTTCTTTGTACCTATTAATATATCTTATTTAGCCAAAACAAATTATCTTTTCTAGATGGCAGCAGAGAAGAGCTTAACATTCTCATGTGTAAATCTCCTCCATTATGGCTTTATCAGCCACATTTATTATAGCTTTGCAAAATAGTTTCTTAACAGTTTACCAGTCCATGCCCAAAATTTACCTTACAATTCTTCCTCATGAATTATTAGCAATTAAATTAATCTGTCAAGAACAGTTCCATGGGGGAACACTTAAAACAGTTGTATTAGTAGAGGCATTCCCACAAAAAATGTGATTTTCCTGACAGATTGTCACTAAATGAGAATTCACCATACTGTTGCAGTCTTAAATCAAGATCTATTTGCATGAAATACAAATAATATGCAACCTTTTTCCAAGGGAAAAATCAGGGAATCATTGCATTTCTTCACACGTATGAACTACCACCATCCTTCAGAGCATTATGGCAGTGGTCTCCAACCCAAGACACATCAACCCTCATCTGGAAACAAAATACCTTTAGGGTCAAGGAATGATCTTTTAACATTTTGATCATGTTATGTTGGTTGAGGATATGAAGAGAGAAGGGTATTTCTCTGCAGATAAATGACTTTATCCTGAATGAGGCATCAAATTTAGAGAGAATATTAATGGCCATATTAGAATAGAGGAGTATTCCCTTTAGTTTGCTGTTGTATTTCTGACAAAGAACAAGTATTCCCTAGAGAACAAAACCAAACTCTCTTGGTGAGCAGTTAGAAGATAGCTGACCTGTAAGAGGAAATGATACGAAGGAATAACATCCTCTGGGAAGCAGATCCTGCTGCCTTCTGGTGCTGGGGATCCATGAGGTGCATCCTAGCCCTGCTCAGGGAGGCTGGGGGACTCTCCTGGCCTGGATAGGGCAATGCCTTGCCACTGTCCTATTGTAGGATGGAGCTTGATGTTATATATCAAAATAAATACATAAATAAAACCTTAATGAATTAATATTTGTGAAAACTAATGGGAATGTACTGAGCTCTGAAGCTTTTACTTCCTAGAAGACATACACAAGCAACTACTATGTAAGTTTCTTAATTTTTTCTGCCTTTACTTTTCACTGTTTAAGAGAAATTAAGAGTTGTTTCCTGCAACTGCAGAGCCAAAGTCAGTAGCTTTCAGTTCCTCAGCCAGATGTTTGGAGCAGCTGTGGGTTTGCTGCAGAGCAGGATAGTGAGTCATATCCTAGATCTCTGTAAGGTAATTAAATTTTCACTAATGCCTTTTCTGAGCTCAGGATTTCCCTTAGGTTGGTTTAGACACAGCCAATGAACTACCTTCAGATGTGGTTACTGTACATTATACTAAAGGTGATCTGAGGAAGCTAGAGAGGATGGGAAAATCTCATGGAAGTTAGCAAATAAAGTGACAGATCTATAGCTTCTGTATGATTATATATATACATATATATATATATGTAATTATAAATTTTGGTGCTGTGACTGGAGCAATACCTGTTGTGGTGCAAGAAAAGATGTGCATTAGCTTCCTGATGTTTGTGGTTTGGGCTTTTTAATTTGGTTTTGCTCTTTTGTGGTTTTTCCTTTGTCAGTGAATATTTGATTCCCTACACTCTTGGTTTTAAAAATGCATTTTGGATAAAGTTCTGTTTATCTTGGGTGACCTTCTGAAATTCAGGCAATTTCTGCAGAAAAACTTTAGGAATTAACTGTCTGATGTGCTCATACGCATGGCTAAGTGAAGAGATCTAAAACAATACTGTTGTGAGCTGCCTTTTTTAAAGCCTTTTGGCTTAACTGGAATGTCTGGATACAGGCTGAAGACAAAGTTTCTATTGAGTTGACTTCCATTGTCATCTTGATGACAAGTGTGAAAGTGGAACAAAAAACTACAAGAGAGGATAAAGTGTTGATAAAATATTATAATCAGGCAAAAGACCATGTGATGTTGCTTAGGCCATCTTCTGTTATTACATATACAAAGTGGGTGCTGCCATCTGTTTAGAGCTGAGACATGTATTTATTGAGACAAACATTGACAAACACTGTATTCAATGCTACAATTCAATTGTAAGATTTAAACATTGCTCTGTGTCTCAAAATTTCCAAAGAACAAAGCAATTTAATAGAATGTGAAGATTTAAATTGAACAGATTTGTGTCCATTTCTGGGCTCCCCAGTATGAGAGAAATATGGAGCTACTGGAGAGAGTCCAGCAAAGGGTCATGAAGATGCTGAAGGGACTGGAGCATCCCTCTGATGAGGAAAGCTGAGAGAGCTGGGGCTGTTCAGCCTGGAGAAGAGAAGGCTCACAGGGATTTCATCCATGTGTGGAAATAACTCAAGTGAGTGGGCAAAGAGTGCAGAGCCAGGCTCTCATCCACAGTGCCCAGTGATGGGCCCAGGGGCAGTGGGCACACACCAGCACACAGGAGGTTCCTTCTGAACATCAGGAAAGAGCTTTTTACTGTCAGGGTGACTGAGCACTGACACAATACTTCCATGTCTAAACATATATGATATTTTACAGGTAAATATGTCTGCAGAGAATTATGACTGGTGCTGCAATAAGAAAAAATATGAAAATATCAAAGTGTTTTTCTGCAATGATACTGAGGTAAAATTTAACTTTTCAGAATGTAGAGAATACAAGCCCAAGTGAGTTCTTTTTACAGTCCAGGATAAAATAGGGTGATAGGTTAGTATTTGGTTTTAAAAGTCAAATCACAGTATTCAGGGTGGTTTGTTTTTTGAATCTGAAATTATATGTGTTGAGTAAATTGATATTTTAAACATTTAAATATTAAGCAATTCCATATTTAAGAAATATGGGGTTTTATTGCCTACTATGAAGATTCTTCTATATTTTTTAAACAAAATAGATACTTTTCTTTTTACCAATGGAAGTAAATATTTCAATTTCCCAATCTCTTTTTAAAATTTTTTTACAGAAAGTTTTATTAGCTAAACTTTTCACTTCAGACCTGAAAGCTTTACAATAGTAGTTTGGGCAGATCTCAAATGCCAGAAAGCACAATTGTCAGCTGTTGCTACAGATGTTTTCACGACTTGGTAAAAGGACTGCCTGCATAAATCATTTGTTTTCCTAACTGCATCAATTGATTTGATTACAGCTGTGATTTCTCCCTAACATACTTATGCTACTATTATTACTACTAAAAATTGCTGCTTTAAATATCTCAAAAAGATGGCAGGTAAGTCAGATTACTTATGTATTTTATTGAAAAAGATGTATACTATGAAAACAAGAGAAACCAATAGTAATTGATAGAGAGTTTGGGGTTTTTTAAAGATAGACCAACATTGCAAATAATTAATGGTGCACAAATGTTTCAGGACATATTTTCAATGCTCTCTTGACAGGAAATAGAATCACTACAGAGCATGGCGTGCAACATGCTCAGGTTCTTTTATAAGCAGAGGATCAACAAAGCCTTTAGACAGAAAGCAGCATTTGTCTCATGTGGGACATTACAAGTTCTACAGTGTAAATGTGAAAGACGTAAAAAAGAAAAGGTGAGTTGTACTCAACTTTAGTGAGTAATAGTTTAACTACTTGCCTTATTTTCTAGAGCTCTTCAACACAGACTGCTCTTCAACACATCTGCCTCTAAAAGATACAACCATCTTGCACATGTTCCATGCCAAAGGAAGTTTCCTCTGTATAGTATTTGTCTTGTAATAGACATTAAGCCCAAATCATCTGGAGGTCTATGGTGAAGATACCTGCTCTGGTCCAGTGGTGAACTGAATTTCACTAACTAATTCTCCAGTGAGAGACAAGGACCAGACATGTGCAAAGAAGGCATTTAAACTTCTCTGGAGTATTGTCAGAGTTGTGACTTCTCACTAACTCTAAGAGTAATGTTTAATTTGGTTTCTCTCAACAAACAATTAGGGTGAGATTCTCTATTTTCTGTAATATCTTTGGTCTTTATTTTAACCACAATCTCTCAAATTCAACAAGAACAATTGGGTATGATAATATTTAGGTTTTTAGTCTTTGGCAGAATCTTCTTTTTGAGGTGCTACTTAAATGTAGCACAGTGTTCTACCAACTGCTGTAGCAAAGGAAGAATGTTCTTTTAAGTGTGGCTCAGTGTTACCTATTGAACACAAAAATATTAACCAGCATCAAAAAGTCTCCTCATAGGCACCAAAAATATAATGTTTAAACAGATGGATTGAAGGCTTCATTTAGCTTTTTATTTTTCTCTTTGAAGTAGAGAGACAGCCTGGGACACGATCTTCAAAGAAATGTTGGTGTTTATATTTTGCCTTGTTACCTCTGGTGAATCCAACATTTGCCTTACTTTAAAGGTATCCCAGTCAAGTCACAGAAGTCAGTGTCACCCTTGCAACTTCTGCCTAACCTTATGGATTCCTGCTTTTATTTAAAGATTTAATTTTAATTAAAGTAATTTAGAAAAAAAATATGAGCAGTCATTGAATATGAACAAGAACTACAGTAGTTTTGTCTGGCTGAGATCTTGAACATTAGAGCACAGCATCAGCCCCTTTAACTGTTCTGTCTTGTTCCATTGGTCTTGACACATACAGTCAAAGTTTAGCTCACAAATTAATTTTCTCAGTCCTTCAGACAATGGAGGATAAATTTTAATCTGTGATGGAGGATGTACATGTTCTCGGTTGGACACGCTTGTTTCAGATGTCCTTATTTGCTCTGAGTTAAAGCCACATTCTCACAGTCCCATGGGCAGGGTCTCTCCAGTATTCAGGTGTAAAGCAATTGGTTTCCTTTGAAAGGTGGCTACAAAAATAGAATAAGCAGTTCTCAGATAACAATTCAATCTGTTCTCTTTCAGGTTTGCTCAGATGTATTTAGTTTAGAAGATACAGAGACAGGTGAACAGTCTAAAAAGAAATGTAACCAAGAAGTTTGTGAACTGAAAGAAAATATATCTAGCCTTCGATCCTGCTGGAATAAATTTGAAAAAATAATTTCCAGGTGATTCCAGGTGAATCCTGCTCTTTTCTTTCAAAGTGGCATTACTTGGTACCTTTGCATTTTATATGCATTCTTCAAGTAAACTTGCTCGCTTATATGAACACTTTATGCCAGAATTCTGATGGGAGGCTACTGTACCTTGTTCCTGGAGATGACAGAAACAGAAATGGCTGAACCAAGCTGCCGAAGTCCGAGAAGTGGAAATATAAGACCAGCATTTGAAAAAAAGAACTCTGCAGAAGTCTGTGTCCACCTTTTGTGCTCTGGAAACTACCCTGAATTTTCCAATTCTTTGAGTAACTTTATAGTACTGTCATATGAAAGCAGCCACTTACATGTCTACTGGATTTTACAAAAAAATCATGGAATCTGCAGGTGAAGAAAAAAAGAGTATGAAAAAGTAGCTGGTTTCTTTATATCTATGCAAAACACACCAAGGATCAAAAGTAACAATTTACCAAAGCAGCAGATTATCTTGGATATGTTCTCCTGACACAGAAGTGGTTTTGGTGTGGGTCCGATGAGTCTGCTAACTGATTTGGGTTTGGAAAAACAGGGAAAAAGTTAGCTTTTTGAAAAACTGAAGAAGGGTACTGATTTTTGAGAGGTGCAGCATGCCTCTGCTGGCTGAAGCACAGGCAAGACTGAATCCTGTGGAAGAAGAAAAAGATGCCTGAATGTAAGCTGTTCAGTTGACTGGAAACAGCACTACACTCATTCATTTTATCAACCCAGTGTTAGCTGCAGGAGGAGCTAGAATTCCTTAGCTTCAGATTGTGATTTCTCATATGCAAATATTTTATGTAACATGTTTTAAGATGTTAGGCAAACATGACTTAAAATATGTGAATATTGTCAGAGAATAATATATTGGCATTTAACTAATAAAGTGCTCATATTTTATTTTGAATAAATAGAAGTATTTTTATAGTTATTACACTTTTGCAGTTTCTTACTTTGATATAACTCCTTTGGTAATAAAATATTTGTCTTCTATGAAATTGGGCTGTTCACTTTTTGACTACCATTACTCGTTTTTTAGGTTTTATTCAGAGATAGTCAGTCATTTGAAGCCCAGTTTCAAGTTCTTATCCTGAAATACCCATTTCTTAGCTGCTTGTAACCTACCCAATTTAGGTAAACATTTTCATACCTGCCTTGGACTGAATACTTCAGGAAAGCTTTAGTTTAGTCAGCCTGTTGTTTCCTGGTTTGAAGTAAACTAACATAAATTGTTTTATCCGTGCTAAAAGAATTTTTCTGTAAAACTACTCTGTAAAAATGTTGGTATTCAGAACAAACACCCTAAAAACCAGTAGGATGTGCTTCAAAGACATGTTTGCTCAGTTGATTGTAAACAGCACTAGTTTATGTATTTTACTGGAATAAGATTGCTGTACTGAATCTGAGAGGGAAGAGGTTAAGAGCAAAGCATGCCATGCTTTCCTGAAATACACCCTCTCCAACCCCCCATGTATTTATGGTGACGATGAGGCAGGAGTGGTAGCTTTGTAAACTGTGACTGAGAATTTCACATATCCTCTAGCTCTTTGTACAAGAGATAGCAACTTGCTCCAAACACCTTAAAAAACTGAAACCAACCCCAACCCATAAATCTTTTATGGAACAGGGAAACATTTCCCAGTATCAACTACAGATAATGTAACCACAATTGTAAGGACTTCACTGGAAATCCTTTCTTCTGAAAGAGGACCCAGGAGACTGCGGATTCAGTTCGTCTCCGAGACTGAAGAACAGTTGTTTTGCTATTTTTTTGGAAATTCAGCAATAGTTCAAAGCCAGCACTTATTTCCTAATAACCATTTGGCAAGCAAAGAGCAGTGTGAGTTAAAACAAAAATACACAGATGCAGTATTAGCTACTACAAAACTGAAAGGTCAGTCAGTTTAAGTTACTTATGCAGCAGTCCACAACTTAAGTCTTGAGAGAAATAAAGCACTTCCAGGACTACCCTGGGCCAAAGACCAAGGGTAGATCCAGAGCAGAAATTTAAATGAAGTGATTATGAAATTGTGGATTTCTTCTGATTACTTCTCTTAATAAATATCCTGCCTGTCTGATTTTTGTTGCCAAATTTCCTGTTCTCACCACTTACATGTAAACATTAACTGCTAAATGCATTGACTTGTGCTCTTTGATTTGTTCCTTCAATTTGAGAACTTCCTCAGGTTTCCTGAACTTACAAATGTGGCACTAAAGCGCTTTTCAGCAACTGGCAAAGGAATGAAAACCGTGCATGGTATCAATCACCATCATGCCTACCTCCCTGCCACCTTCACTTATGCATTTAGTTACTTATTTGGCCACAGAAAAGAAATGAGTAGGTCAAAACCATGGTTTAGAAGTACATGGAATTTATGGGAAAGTGTCAAGGATAAAAATAGAGGTATTTAAATGGAAAGGATTTTCACAATGTTGTTGCAAGAGGTTCAGGTTTGAGACCATCTAAAGAACCTGCACAAGTCCATGGGACCTGATGTAATACACCTGTGGGTTCTGAGGGAACTGGCAGAGGAAGTGTCCAAGTCACTATCCATGATATTCGAGAAGTCCTGGCCCTCCAGTCCCTTTGGATGGCATCCTGTCCTTCAGCTTGCTCAGGGTACACTCAATCTCACTGTGTCATTGATGAAGATACTAAAAGAGCACCAAAACAAGAGTCTTAAAACAAGAGTCCTGAGGGATAGCACTCAATACCAGCCTCCACTGAACAGTCTACCCTTCAAATCTGTATCTCTCCAAGTACATTAAAGAGCTCAGTAGAAGGAAGTTTCCCCTAAAAAAAGAATGATAAAAGGCATTGATCTCTATTCATCCATATTTAGCAAAAAAAAAAAAAAAAGGCAATCCAAACCATTATTGAAATTTCTGCTCACATAAATGAATTTCTGAAGAAAAATATAAACAACTTTCCTTTTTTTCTTAATAATTTCATCAATACAACAGTGCTCTAATGTCATGAAGGAGAACAAACCCAGATCAAGCTAACTATCCCTTACAGTTTTATTATTAAGAAGAAAAAAAAGAAATACTAAAGATGTCGCAGTGATGGGCTCTACATAAAGTAAATTCTCAGTATAGCTGGGGAAATAGAGGAGATAGAGGGTTAACTTTATATAAGCAGATCACACTGATTTAAATATCTGGTATGTTTTTCAAGGTGACTTAGGAATTCAAATCTCATCTCACTCAATTAAAACCCCTATTCTTTTTGTACCTGAGATCAGACATCACAATACGACTGAAATTATATTACCTACCTGTATGCTATGTTATAGAAGGTAATTTTACATGAAATTATATTACCTACCCGTATGCTATGTTATAGAAGGTAATTTTACATTTGACTACAAAAAATTGCACATCACAAGAAGCTTTATTGGCATATTTGCTTTATTGTTAACAAGTGCCAAATTAGCATTAGGTGGTGATTTACATTTATTAATTAAAACAGAACTGACACTTTAAAATAAACATAGTATAAAAAGTAAGAGGCAAACAAATCAAGGAATTCTGGCAAAAAAAACACCTCACTGGATGGTCGCAAACAAATATTCCATGTACTGAGGGGCAAGGCAAACATAATAAATGCAATGGTGAAAAAATTAATCACATCCAACACATGAATGAACACACAATTTAAAAATGCAGAACATTAATAAATAAACTTATGAAGAGAAACATTTATGTGTCATATGAAGGATGAACACCAAGAGTTAAAGCAATCAAATAAAGTAGGTTTTGTAACAGTTGTACTGTACTCAGCACTTTACAGATCCCACCCAAATCCATTCATGGTTCTGCCAGAAAGCCAAACTGAAATACAGAACTATGGTAAACCATGCACTTCTGTTTAGAACATGGGTTCAGTATTCAGCCATATTAAACTGAGCATTTCATTTGCTGACTAAAATGTTTAGATTAGGAAAATATAATTTCCCTATTGATTATTTTTGTTAAGAACGAACACTTATTAAGAGAAAATATGAGGAAGCTGCTTTCTGGCAAGATGAAGTAGAATGGGACTGAATAGGATCCTCCAGAAATGTATATTATTCTGGACTGATGTAACACCAAAAAACCAAACCCAAAACAAAACAAAAAATGAACTAGTATGCAAGAGTAATCTCTTATACTGTGAATACTGGAACGAAAGAATCAACCAAGTAACTACTGAATTCAGCTAATGAAGTCTTTTACCTAACACTTCTTCCAACAACACAATTAGGTCACTCAAACCTTACTTAGCAAGATGGAAAAAAAACAACCAAACCAACCAGCAACAAAACAATCACAAGTTAGAATAAGCTGTACTTGAAAGGCTATTAAACTATTTTCACCAGTCACTGAAACAAATTTTACCAAAGATGAAAATTCCACCTTCTCATACAACCCATTTAACTATTCGTAGCTTAGTCAAACTGGATAGAAATAAAATTGAAAAAAGTGCTCTTACTAAACACAATTTCTTCAGCCAAGATTAAAAACACTCATAACAGGTTTGTTCTTTGCAGATATACAAAGTCTATGTGATGGAAACTAGCACTTCTTGTGACCTTTGTAATACATAGACAATACCATTCTATTTTATATGCAGACTGTTTACACAGTCTACATCAGTGTGCACGTATCTTGTTTATTTAAAGTACTGCAGTCACACCTCCTCCCTCCTGCTGACTCGGTAAGCAGGCATCACCGAAACGCTCTCCCTGCATTTTGGGCACCAGCTCTCAGCTGTGATGGTGAATTAGGAGCTAGTCCCTTGCAGATGGCAGAGCACTTCCATGATGCATAAAGCCTGGGTCAGGTGTTACAATACACCCTGTGCCTTGCCCTGCTGTGAAGGCACAGGACGTGTGGCTGCACTGGAGCAGCCGCTGCCCCAACACGCGGGAGAGGCTCAGAGCTGGAGCACCAAGGAGAGCTGCCCCTGCCTGACCCCCTCCCAGCCAGGGAACGCTCAGGCGGAGCTTTCCCCCTCCCTCCAGTCTCTTTGGCAAATTTGAAAAATTCTGCCTTTATGTCAATTTCATAGTTACAACATGAAATGGGGGTGAAGCACTTCCCTGTGCCCACCTCCCTGCAGTGGTGTGTAATTATTCATATAAATACATATTTTAATTACTGTATATTTGGAGATTCCAGTTCTGAAACTACCTAGGGTGTGGGCATCATGCATAAATATAAGCCAGTGTAAGGTACATTATATAGCAATTAAGCTTTATGCTATGCTGTTTTTACTACTGAAGCTGGCATTTTTCATAACTCCATTGCATTTTATCAGCATAGTTCCAATGATCTTGCACTACTTCCTGGCACAGAGAGGTCCTTCGTAAAAGAGAAAATCACAAAAGTAGAATGGGAATGCAAACTCCCTCAAGCCAAACACCAAAAGCAGTCTCTTCTTTTTTCTATAAATGGAATTTTACTGTTGACCTTTTACCCCCCCACCTTCTTTAAAGAATGGAAGAACCTTAGTAAGAACATTAGGAAGATAAAATGGCAGACAGTAAATCTGTCATAAGGTTATACACTGGTATGGGAATCATCACAACGATTGCATCACTATATTTCACTATAAACAGACAGTGCATAGTTCATGTTTTTTCCTCCCATGAAAACCAAGGCATAAGGGTGTAGAGAAGACTAGGGCAAGAGGGTTTGGATGTAGATCACCAATAAATTAAATTTGGGAACTTCCTGACACATGTAATATACTAAAGATTGAAAATTCAGTCCAACTCCCTGAATTTTTTTTCTTTAAATATAAAAAATTTGTTTCCCACATTCAGTTCTTTGGGGATGTAATGAAAACCAATCCACTGTATGGTACAAACATCCACTGAGATGAAATTACACCGATCTGTGCTGATACCTTGAGTAATACAGGCTAGGGTCTGGAACATCGCAGAATTCAGAATACTATGTCATTCAGTAACAAAACCAGTTGATAAACACAAAATATATTGGGCCTTGTAAGTTTTACCATACAGCACCAAACTACACAGTCAAAAAGAATTTCATTGTCTGCTTATATTTACTGTGGATTACAACACAAACACATTATCCAGTTTTACTATCAATAGTCAATTTTGTTTCATAGACCTTCTTTGTAGGGCCAGATAAAAAGATCAGTCTTAAAAACTTTTTTTCTGTTCAGGTTAATTCCCTATCTAATCCTCATGATAAATCACATAAGTGTAAATGAAACAAATTATGAGCTCCTCAAGTAATTTACTAAATGCTGCATTGAAAGCAAAGAATCTCACAGAAGCTCACAAAGCAGAAAATACAGTAACTGTATGAGTATTGATTTGAAATTAGGAGATCTGCCACATACAATTCAAAGGAGAAAGAGTCAATATGTTTTTTCCTGGAGTTACAATAATCCTGGAAAACCTGAAAGATATTTAGTGCTGTACTAAATATTCCCTTTGTAGAAAGTATTTTTAATAAATGGAAAAATGCATTTTACAGCAGAAACAACTGCAGCTTCATCAGGCAGGAGTAAATTCACTATCTGATCAAACCTGTTCTGGATTGGTATCTTTGCTGTTGGACTCTCAGCTCACAATACACCAGTCTGCAGACCTCCATGGCCCAAGTCCAGGGCAAGATCTCCAAAGCAGGCTTATCTAAGTAAAGAATGTAGAATTCCAGTTTTTTCTAAATACAAACATGAATGTGCCATAATATGGATCCTAGAATCTAAACTCCTAGAAAATAAACTGGCCAGGATTTGTCAGTTCTAAATATCATTATCAGTCATCCATCCTATCATGCTCAGTAGCCAGTTTACACCAATTGTGAAAAGATTACACTGAATGAAGTATAATTTATTTAAAAAAATGTATAAAAAGTGCAAGATATTCACTGAACTTATTTTAAAACATGAATAGCTTGTGGCCTGCAACAAAACTACATAAAGTCTCTTGAATCACTCACTCTTAGATTGGTATCTGCTTTGAAGATGTTTTTCTTCAATTATGCTTTCTTCCAAATTGGCACCATTGATAACCACAATTTTTGAGAATGTAAGCAAGGACCATAAAACTATCATGGAGCACTACATTATATTTTATCTAAGTTGTAAAGAAATTAAATTAATTGAAACTAATGGTGTTTGTGAGTTGAAAGTACCAGTTTCTGACAAAAAATGTATTTACTGTGGGAAAGGCACAGTTAAGTTATTTCAGATTGTTCTGTTACAAATAATGAAGATGGTGCAAGTACTTCAAAGCAAAACTTCACAAAATAAATTACAACATTAAGATACAAGTTAAGTGATTTGGCTTGTGAATGGTTTTATTACTAAATGTGTAATTTAGTAATTTACTGAGTAATTAGTAAAAAACCCTACAACTTTGAGTCTCTTCCCTTCTTCCCAATGGATTAATGTGAAGTCTATTACTAACTTGAAGAAACTGCTGTTTTGGGATCAGAAATACATAAAATTACCAAAAAAATTAAAATTCAGGTATTGACACATATAGCAGTGAAGCACAGTTACTCCCCTATTCATTCAGATGTGTAAGCTGTGTTATTTTCACAGGAATAAGAATAAAAAAGACTCACTACTTACATCAAGACCTACTGCTCTAATAGCATTCCTTTTTATAGAACTATAATTTTTTTGGTATTGGATACATCAAGAAGGCTGTTTTCAAAATAAGAGTTCAACATGTAGGTAGGATAAGCATAGACTTCGACTTTGCTTGATGAAATGAGGGAAAAGAAAAAAACTAGGAGGACCTTTGGAAACAGGTCAAAGCACAACACCTTTAGATATGGTGGAGCACAGAAGGAGGAAGACAAGTATTTTGAAACAATAGGAACTTAATAAAATGAATAATAATAAAATTAATACCATATTTTTCCTTATAAATACATAAAAATATTAACACATTTTTACTGAAAAACAGAACATGGAAAGCCACAAAAAGAAAATCTTGCCTTTCTTCTTAGATGCAAAGAGAATTCTCAGGTAGACTTTCCACTTTGATTCTTTAAAAAATCCTAGGAAGCAACTGGAAAGTCCAATTAACATATTACTGTTAAAGAGTTTAAAGATCTAAACTTTTTACACTTTTATCTAGGAATTTATAAGGAGTTCCTCATGTTTTTTTCACTTAGAACACAGCATCTAAGTTACTGTCATAGATGAAAGAAATGCCTCCACAGAGAAACTTTTGAAGCCCAAGTTTTTCATGGCTAGTTCCCCATAGGTAAGCATTACCCTACATAAGAGATTTAAAAAATCCTTTGCCTAGTAGGATTTACAAAGAAAAATAGCATTGAACCTCTTCTGCTACCAAGGTTATTTAAAGCATTTTTACCTTACTTTTAAATATTTTCAACTAAGAGTAAAGAGTATTTCCTTGAATGGCACAGTTTTAGGTAGCTGCAATTTTATATACAGTATATATAATTGATTATAAATAACTTTGTAACCAGAAGATTGCACTCAGAAAATTACAAAGTGATGCTTTGACTTTTTCAGCATGAAGTCTAACTGGATGGAGTACTCAAGCTTTCCATGCACAGTACATAGCAGATGTTCCAATTTCTTGTTTCTGCTTTAAAGAATGTGTTCACACAGCCATTCTTCGAATTCCACACTCACAGCAGAACTTTGCCCATTCCACTGGATACTTCGTTCCACATTCATGGCAGAACTTGGATAACTGCACAGGTGAAATTCCTTCGCTGCTTTTTGCACTTCCTCCATTCACTGAGGATGCGCAGTCTCCATTGTCATACCCAGTTTTCCCATCAGACCTGAAAATTCCCAGATGAAGAACATTCTCTGTTAGTCAGTTCAGTATAATAATGTAAAATTAGTATAATCCTTGCAATGAATATAGTTACTGTTACTGTCATTTTAATTCCATCACTTCCTATAGAGAGTGGTATATTTTATATACAATGCTACCCAGGCTCCCATATGTATCTCCAGATACCCACCTTCCCTGCAAGAAAATAAAAACCACCAGAGTTTGAGGAGCAGGATCAAATATTTCATTGACTACTTAGATCAACTGGAATGTTTGAAAACTTAAAACTTAGCTTGTCAAAAAAGGAAGACTAAACCAGCAATACAATTTTCATCCTACCTTTTAAAAGGGCAAGACAATTTGTGTGCTTAGCATGCAGATTTAATTCAGTTTCTACTGAAATAATATTTGGTTATTTTTTCAACAGCTCCCAAGCAGTCTTTCACATTTCCAACAGGGAAAATGCACATCTGAGACAGCTGATGACAAAGGCGTGCTGTCAGATGATAAACATGCAAAATATATCGAGCACCTTATACAAACCAAATAATATTGAACATCAATTAACTGCAGAGAAGAATATATTCCCTAACCTCTTTTGTGGTAGGTAATCCCCTTTAATGAAGGCTCTATCAATGACAAAGTCCACAAAGTCAAAAGCTACCTTAAGTGAATGTCTGAATTGCTAGTTTTCCTTCTGTTTGTCAAAGCACCCGTGCTCATGGTTCTTGCCACACCAGGAGGGGTTGATGTCCGGGTTTTTGTTGCGCCTCTGAAATAGAAGAAATATCTGATGTTTTATACGCACACAGAGAAATACATCCAAATATATATGTAGATATATACACACATATAAAAGTGCATCAATCTACACATTAGTTATCTGTATGAAAAATAACTCATTTCCTACCAGCAGACAGAGGAGCTTTGGCACAAACTTGCATGGTTTAAACTGTTATGAATTGAACCTTATAATGACAAGCTAAATGAAACAGTAAGTCCCTTCCTGTTCATGTGTCTTACTTACTAACAGGTAGATCCTGCATTATTGGTTGCTCAGTACATTCTAATGTCTACCTTGACAAATTGTAAGTCACTTTTTAGGACTGGCAGGTCTCTTAGGGAAATAGAGAGCAGATGACTGCGGCTTTTAATAGTTTAAGATCTGTAGAAAGGATACCATATTTTCAATACTTTGTGACCAATATGAAGTGAGTGAACAAGACTTTTTTTCTTCTTAGATAATGATGTAAATACTTTTTCTTCAAAGCACAATTATATTTATGAATATAAGTAGAAGAAGAAAGTGTATCCAGGTGCGTATTAGGGCCTCAATTTTTTCTAAACTGTCACAGTGTTCATGAAGTTGGGATCAATAGTATGACCATACAGATATGGAAACTGCTCCCCTCTGGACTCATAAGTATTATGAGAAGTCAGTATACAATGATCAGCACATCCCAAACACTGAGAATATCTTGCTGCTGGCTTTGATGAGTAGAGGAACATCAGAATACCGCAAGGAGCACTAAGAAAAATAAATTGGAAGGGGCATCATTTTATCATTAGTGATCAAGGACAGAAGTTTTCCTCATTGCCCAAAAGAACTACAATTCACTGGGATTTCTTCTTCTTTGGCAAATTTTCAGACTATGACATCTTGTGCATGACCAAATTTTTCTGTTCTCATTCTTGAACACCAATACATAAATAAAATTTAAGTTGGGACTCACTCAAGGACATTAAAAAAAATTAAAACAAGACTCCATAAAAAAAATTAGTCACCGAGAGACCATTCACTCCCTTCAGATAAACCTAACTGCTCCTTTAAGAATTATAAACTGCCTGGTCTTGGTTTGGTTTTCAAACTACATACAAGGAAATGCATTCAACTCCAGTAACTTCAAATGCAACGCTGACACAATTAAGGAACATGTAATAACTCCTTAATTATAGACATGCTGCATAAAACATTTCCCCCTTCATATCATGCACATGGAATAAAGATGGCTTTTCAGCTCCTTCTATCACTTCAACCAGTGGAGAAGTGATAAAATAATTAAGCACAAAGGTGGAAACCAGCAACTAAATGCAAGATTATTTAAATTGAAATTATATCTAACTAAAGTATTCAAGTTTAAAAATAATGGCTTCTACTTGTAGCAGGTACAGTGGAATGACCAAAGATTATGGATCACTGGGCAGAACACTAACTTTCTCCATTAGTTTCCCTGTCTGCCCCTTTATTTTGCAAGGAGATTCTAAAGATGGACTTAACTGAAAAAAAAAAATTGTGCAGACTGAAAAGCACTACATCAGCTATATCAGAATTAAACTTAGTAGTAGTTATGTCAGTCTTTCAGGAGTTACAGAATTCTAGAAAGAAGCTCTAAATGTAACCTAAGTTACGCTGCTGTGATGTACAGATGCTCAATACTCATTTTGTGCTATTTTCCCCATCTCATTATACAGTGAAGAGGGACCTTTGCTTAAAATTGAGTAAAACTCTTTAGAGCTCCATAGTAGAAAGAACATACTGGACTGTTACTTTACCTGTTATGGAAGACAGAAAAGCATATAAAGAAAAAAAAGAACATTATGGGAAACATAATAACACAGAAACATTATGGGATCATCATGGATCAGGGATGATCACGCAATGAAGCTAAGAATAGAATTGTGCCTCAATTCCTGTTCAGACAGTTTAAAGTAATTATTCAAAAATTATTACTGATGCCGTTTTCTCTGCATTTTCACCTTGGGACCAACATGCTACTTTTTCAAAACTAACAACATTAATTTCCTAAATTGAAGTCTCTTCAGAGTGTACTTTGAATCAATTTTTAACATTATGTTAGGAGTCCCACATATTTGAAATAAACGGATGTGAAAACCAGTCCACTATTCTTCCCTGTATTTCAACTGTATCAAACACCCTTATCTCACTAAGTACTCTGAAAATTCACATGGTGCTTTTGTACTAGGTGTATACTAAAGAAATGTCAGAGAAATCAGTGTCTTAATACAGCATTCAGGCCACTGAGCTGGGGAGGGGAGGACATCGAAATACTGAAAAGCAGAGTGCAGAGTCCACCCTGTATAAAGGAGGCAAAGTCTCATTAACAGATAAAACATGGTTCATTAAAGGTTTAACAGGACATCTTCATTCCAAGAAAACAGCTTCTTGCATATTTCTGCAGTCTTTTTCCACAACTAGTTTTCTAAAAATATACAAGAAACCTAAAATATGTTTTCAGAACAGAAACTTCCCTTCCAACCTTACCCCTTCCGTGATTTCTGACATTTTTGATGAGCAAATGAACACAAGGAGTAGGCTGCCACTGTCTACAACTTTACTCAGTCTAAATCTGGACACAAAATTAGCATCAGGTTTCATGTATGTTTGGTGACAAATCTTGAAATTGCATCCTTAAGTAACAATCTGATCTCTAGAGACAGTTGCCTTCCAACAAAGTCCGGTATTTTTGGTTATTTCAACTTGTCCCACCACAGCTTGTTTTCTTCTGATCTGCCCCATCTCTGCCTTCTCTATATCCTAGTCCACTTCTGTTACTTTTCCTGTTTGGTTGGGTTTTGTGTTTTGTTTTTGAAAAGATATATAAATTCCTGCTCTACACTGTATCGCATGAAGTATGAATAGAGCCTGACAGCAGATGAGGCTGTGTACGAACACCAGCAGGAATTCCTAAAATCTAGACATATTCTGAAGAAATTTATTATCCACTTTCTATTTTAAAAGAAGTAAGATTGAAAGTGACTACCCTTCCTAAAGCAGCTCATGTTGTACATCTAGTTGAATTACCACTGCTTGCAAAATAAAAATCTGAAAGTAATTTGTAAAAGAAGCCTGTATTTTTCTATGTATGCATGTATGATTTGGTTGAATTCTATCATAAAACACTGATATATAAATCTTGCTTCTTAGAGTGCTTTCAGATATCCTTAACAGTTGTCACAGTTACCCACAACAGCTCATAGTTCTGTGTAAAGTCATAAATAACTTTCTGCTGACTAATGGCATGCGTCCCAAAGTCCAGAAACCTTTGCCATAAACTGCAACCACCCACACAGCTATGCTCAATTTAAGAAAGTTTAGGAACTATTCACACTTGCTGAATGCTGTTGGCATGCAATATACTGAATAACTTATTGCCTGTAAGCCAGATTTAATTCTTGAACTAAGTAGATACTTGAGTAACAACAGGATTGTATGAAGAGCAGAAGAAATGCCTATAACTTTTAAAGAATTTTTCTTGAGAAGAAAAATCAAATCACTGCTCTATGCATAGGGCCTGTTTTAAGCAATTGTAGTAATCCACCAAGCTAAATTTTCAACATCTTAATAATGTATTACAAAATGAAAAACGGAGCTAATTTTTGATGGTTCACAGGATTTATAACTCTAACCAAACATGCAAAGGAGCAAATAAAAACAAAGAAATTCTGTTTGTCTAAGAAGAGCTCCCATTCTTTTTATTGCTTTTGATTCTTCAAAACCAAAGTCCCTGTCTCAAAGATACTACAGCTTTGGTTACAGCATTAAGAGATTCAGACACATTTCTACTATGTAAAGCATTCCATGTATGTGCCATATAATTCATTACTTATTTCTCTTTTAGAATATTAAAATGCAGCCTATTTGAATTTGGCATCTTCCAAAATACAACAAAAGCTTAACTACAATTTAGTATCTATTTCCTTTCTAAAAGGTTAGAATAATTGGAATAACCTTCCTTCCTAACTTAGACCTTATAAAGACTTCTGAATATCCAGAAATTTTATATGAGGTATGTTGGACTTAACCAAAGACTTCACCTTTCATTACAAAGTCTGCATTCCTCATATTTTTGGATCATCACAGCTACCTTACAGATGTAGGAGTTAGAGAAATATTTGACCTCAAGAGAATAAAATTACAATTTTACTTTGTCAAAAACCAGTATAGTTATCAGGCATAAATGCTTACTTCAGCTTTGCATCATGCAAATCAGTTTTAGCTCGGGTTTAGAAAGGCACCAGTTCATTACTTTTAATCTGCAATCAAGATGCAAATTTGTTACTTTTAATCTGTAATCAAGCACTGACAGAAGAAATCAAATCTGAGGGAAACCTTCATCTACCCTGTCCTATGAGGCTGTTTACCTCACTCTGATACTAATGATATAATCTACTCTTCTCCCACAGCATTTATATGGAGGGCATACTGGCAAGCTGGTGCTCATCAAGGACACACTTTTCTCCTCAGGAGAAACATTTTTGCAAAATAGATAAACCACACTGATTTGTAATACTCACTTTACTGGCAACAACTCATCTGGCCTTTTGATGGTACTGTCTGTTTTTGTATCAGTGTCATAAAACCTTTGCAGATCTCTTCCAGTTCACAGTGGTGGGCCTAACTTGTCCATCTTACTATTAAAATATATAAAGGGGTGTCTCATAAAGATAGTGCTATATTGCTATTCAAGTTATGCAAAAAAAGAAATTAAAAATACTCACAATTCAACAGTTATATTACCAAAGAAATCCCACTGACTTAAAAATAAAAAAAAGAGTACAAATCAGACTTAAATTATCCAGCAAACAAAAGGGTTTCTTATTGCTTTGATGAGGAATGGATTTCATAGACATTGGATTAGGTCTCCAATATATTTTTTAAAATTCTTTTTCCAACAAAACACTAATGCCAGTTATTCTCAAACTCTGCACAATTTATTCACATTTTGTTTCTTTAAAGAACAGCTTCCATGACATGATACAGCTTTCCAGCTTTCATGCAACACATCTAGAAAAGGGGGCTCATAATTACAAGTCACAATAAATTTAAACATTAGAAACATTTAAGAGATGTATTTGTACAACTCTAGAATTAGCAAGATGAAAAATTTTTCCTTTTTCTTTTTTTTTAAATTTGTAATAAGAATAGAAGACAACCTGAAAGAAACCCAGCTTTGTTTTAACAACAAAAACCTTATTCAAAATAGATAATACTATATACACAGCCAATAATTTAATACTTATTTTTTAGTATTATGGATAACATTTCCAAACCAAAAAGCATAAATGAAAAATCAAATTTTCAAAACATTTTTAAAGAAAGGCAATCAACAAAATAATAAAAAAAATCCCTCACATCATCATAAGGAAAACTTTTAGCTTTTCAGAAATTGCAACTTAGATTGGAAAATCAGATCTTCAAGTTAAGTTCTGCATTTTTATCATCTAATCATCATAAAGTAAAACCTACAAATAGCATCCCAAACAGATGCTGTAGTTCAAACCAATTAACTCCTGTTTGACCCAATATATACTCTCTACAAACTCCCAAGAAACTGAGAAGCAAGACTGAGGTCTTTGACACTGTAAGACACATACTCCAACCTAACAGGATTTTCTTAGTTATTTTTGAACTTTAACAAATTATCAGCATAATCTGTGAACTCCAGGCACATACTGAATAGGACATCAAAGAAATATCCTAGAAGCCATCATAATACTGTCAAAACAAAGCACTACAGTATTCTTTCACACCTTAACAAAACCAAAAAACCAAAGTTGACAGCGCTTTCACATTTTGATGAAAAAAAAAACGTGATTACAAGAATTTTTGAAATGCAAAGATCTTGAAGACAACTACTTACATATCCTGATTTCATTGAACAAAGTCCTGTAAGTTACAGTCTTCATAAAAGGAACAAACTGCTTTAAAAAGATAATGCTTTTAAAGGTTACAAATGCTTTATGGCAAACATGTAAGTGGAATTTAAAATTTACTGTTATTGATTTGGTGTGCTGCTCATATTGTATTTCAGCTGTAAGACAGTAGTGGATGTATCACTAGCAGACATGATTCCCACAAGGGAAACATTAACATTAAAATGTAGGTTTCATCCCCCAAATAAAACAAAAATTAAACATTAATTTCTAAGGGTTCATTTGCCATATTAAAAAATATAATTTCCAAGTCTCATTACAAAAACCCAAACAAACATACCTGTTCACAAATGAAACATGTACAGACAATCTGTACACACAAAAGATCCCTGTCTGGTCACAAACGGTGTCCGGTTCTGATGGACAAAACAGTTTGCATGTGGGTGTGGGGTTCACCTGTTGGCTTATCCTTAGGTTAGGAAGAACCTACGCAAGTTTTTCTCCTGAACATCTGATTACTTCTGACAGCCATATACCTCAAGAAATGTAAGACACCACTAACCTGTATACTGTAAAAAAATGCATGTCAAACTTTGCTTCATAACATGATATCAAATTATAAGCCTAATGACAGATAACTTATATAGAATTAATTTTCCTTTTTTCAGTTCTTCAATATCAAAGGATAAAAATCTATTTTCATCCAAATGAATGAAGATTTTCCTACCGACTACAATAGTCATATGCAACTCCTCGCTCGCTTCTGTATGACCCAGAAATGATGCCCTTATGCAACACTTACATTCATACTGGAAGGATTGTCTGCGTCCTTTCTCTGTCCAGGCAGAAAAAGAAAACTCACAGCAGAACTCAGCTGACACATCCTGATCTACTCACACAAAGCCTGACCGGCACTAGCACAGCTTATGTTGATGATACTGTGCTGTGTTCTCTCAGTAGTCCTTCACTTGGGGAGCAGAATGGGAGAATTCAATTTTTTTTAAAAAAAGGACTGTGCACAGTGAAAATAACTTACAATAACTGAGGTCGTAAGTTAGGGTTTCACTCCTGCCTGTACACAGTAACAGTGCCAGCTGCTGCTGCGATGCTGCACACAGGCAGGGATTCAAAGCTAGGGTTCTACTCCCACCCGTATACAGTAAAAGTGTCTGCTGCTGCTGCTGCGGTGCTGCACACGATCTTTACAGGCAGGGATTCAAAGCTAGGGTTCTACTCCCACCCGTATACAATCAAAGTGCCTGCTGCTGCTGCTGCGGTGCTGCACACGATCTTTACAGGCAGGGATTCAAAGCTAGGGTTCCACTCCCACCCGTACACAGTAGAAGTGCCTGCTGCTGCGATGCTGCACACGAGGTTTACAGGCGAGGATTCACAATAAGGGTTCCACCCCTGGCCGTGCACAGTAGAAGTGCCTGCTGCTGCGGTGCCGCACACGAGCTCTACAGGCGATGGATGGGTAATTCCGAGCTCCCTCCCTGGACCGAGCTCCCCCGGCCCGGCCCGCGCTGCGCCAGCGCCACCTGGCGGGCACGGGCGGCACCGCGCGCTCAGCACAGCGCCCCCTGCGGCCGCTCCGCGCGTCCCTGCACGAACAGCGACCGCGGCCCCACAGAACGCAGCGGTGTCCTCATCACTCGGTACGCAGAATTCATCCTTGATACTGCACAATAAAATTGCAATTCTACTGTTAAGCTTCTCTTCTATTACGTCTCTGGGAAAATCCAGAATTACAAGAATCTGGGCAAAGATGGAAGGTTACACACTGAAGTAATACCAAAAACAACCAAAGTTACAGCTTCCCTTACTGCAAACTGCAGGAACTTGTCTCTTACAGCAAAACCTGAAATTTAACCCGGTCAAAATAACCAGGTGTGTAGGCTCTTTAATATTTGTCAAGGAGAAAAGAAAAAGTGATTGATTAACATTCCATTTAAAAGATTGCCTTTAAAAATAAGCCCACACAACACAGCTCAGCAAATTGTTTCACTATCAATTCAGAAGAGCACAACATCTTATCCTCCAGCATAAGCTCTGTCTGATTTCAGTGTAACAGAATCCCAAATCTCACACTAAGGCTTCATTCTACTGGTTAAATCATAAATGTAGTAAAAGAAATAGATCTTGTTTAATCCTACTGAAGGGCAATGTTCAAAAGTTCTTCTATTTTAGAAAGTAATTCCAGCTGCACTTATCTATAGCCTAAATTGTAAGATGTTTTAGTGTTTAAAATCTGCCACTGCAGTATTAATTACTTTCACTCTCATGCAGGACATTGACTATCAGTGTGACTATCCCTGCTTTGGTAAAGTTCTGTAGGTATTTCAAGAGAACCATATGTATTTCCCCTTCATGCCCCAATACTGAGGCAGAAGTTGAGATGATTAAGGCCAAAATTGTCACCAATCCAACAAATCTAACTTTTCCATGATGTAACTGGCTCCTACACCTCTTTGCTTCAATATAACTTCTTACAAATTTGTCCCCAGCAGTGAATACAATGAAGCTAAAAAAAGAAATGCCAGGTCATAGATGCAACACTTAGGAACCAGGCACATGTAACAGCCACCTGTGGAAGGCTGGTTAGTACGAGCAGCAAATGCCAGAAGGGCAAGTTGGAAAACAGAAGACAATAAGTTTTTCAGAAGGACTGCAGGCAGAAACACATTCATCACACCCATACTCTTTAAATGTGGAAATTGTGTAGGCAATTGAGGTTATAAGCCAAGCTAACACTCACTGTCTTTCAGCAGAGATCATTATCTGAGAGCTGTGCCAGCCAGAAGCCATCTATTTGTGCTTAGCAGAATGCATAAACAAGGAGAACCTGGGCAAACATCTCCCCAGCTGCTATTTGGCTTCATCATGTCACAGATTCTTCTCCAAGCAACAGTGGAGAAAATGGAAGACTACTGAAAACAAAGTCCAGTAAGAAAATGTGGAAAACTGCCAGACTTATTATGTCAAGATACAGAGATGCTGTGAGTTTCTGGGGAATTCATAAGGCTGAGCAAAAATGTGAGCTGAGTCACTTGCTTATCTTGCACCAGGCTGGAGCAAGGCTTAACAACTGAGTGATGCCTGGGGTGAGGCAGAGGTCTCTCAGCCCAGTGGTGTATCAGGGAAGCACAGGAGTGCTCCCAGACCTCAGTATCAGCCTCACTCCACCTTAGCCATCCACAACCAGCCTCTGTCACAAATCTGCTCCTTTGGGAAGATGATGTGAGATGGTAACATCCTGACAGGAGTAATGCCAGGTGGTCTTCACTGCTCCCTCACCTGGGTGGAGGATGATGCTGAATTATTAAGGATCTGCGCTGCCTTTGTTACAATCAATTCAGCCAAAGGTATCCAAAGATAATTAATACATTGAAAAAAATGCCCCTAGCAATATGGAAATGAGAAAAAAAGCTGCTTCTCCACCAACAAGGATCACAGTAACTGGTAAGCAATTATATTTGACTACAGTAATACCTCCACTTTTCCAAAAAGTCTAAAATTGGTATTTGAAATCCTCCATTTTTAGAGTATGAGAACATCACTTTACTTCATAGACAATGGCCTTGCTTCTCTCTCCCCTCCCCAAAGCAGGGATGACTCTTTGGTAAGATTTGTGCCTCTGGCTGCATCAACAGTATAGCTGGGAACTGTTATAGAACATTTTGGAGATCTACTTCATTTATCATCAGCAATCTAACAAGAGTCAGTGATCTGCTGCTTCAATAAGCTACATTATTTGTGAATCTGGAATTGTAAAAGTTCTTATTGAACATAACTAGCCACAGTGCCTAACTGGTTACAATCAGAAATGAAGCCACGCTGCACTCAGCCCCTCTGACCTCTGAGGAATGGCTGGAACACCAGGGGGTTTATTTTCTACCAAATTTCATATGCTTATTGCAACACAACTGACTGGTAAAATTACATAGAACTTCCTTGTTAACAAGTGAAGATCAAAATTGCTGCATCCTCACTGATATATACAGACTTCAATTAGGAACGTTCAACAGGAAAAAACCCTCCCCAGACAGCTGGATTACACCACTGCATTCAGAAACATGCCTTCAAATTATTCCAGCTGACTTTTTTTACTGTGGTTTGTAGACCTGCTTGTTTGCCACTCATCAGTAGGTGCTAATTCCACTTCTAAAAAAAATGGAGAAATAAAGAAAATCACTGAGCAAGGGGCTGGGATTTTCTGACAGTCACAGCATAGATGCCTACAAATGGTAGTGAAGCTGACTAGTGAGACACCAGGAGAGGGGAGAAATAAAAAAAGAAAGACATCTATCAACCTTATGAACTCTACATGTGACCTGTGTCTGAAAGAGTGATCATGAGTAGACAGAGCAGGGAGGGACAGAATTGAATCCTGATCTGACAGGGCATTAGGAGGGAAGCATGACAGAGCTGTAATTCATATTCATGCATAACCTGTAAAATTTAAGAGTGATAAATTAAAAATCCCTAGTTTTCTGTAATTGCTGTCCAACCCCACGAGTTTTCAAAATGTCCTTTTTCTTCCTCATGAGCTTAAGACACTGGTTTTCTTCACATTATACTGTCTTCATCAATTGGATACTCATTTTTATAGAAATAAATCTTTTTCAATCACCAATGTTATAATTGCAACCACTTTTATGTTTTGTGTTTTCAGTGCTCCTTGGTGCTCCTCAATTTCTCTTCAATCCCCTCCACAGATTTCTCTATGAGATTCTGTGAAATGTCTACCCCTCCAGCAAAGCATGAGTCACAGCCTTGATCACAACAGCACTTACACTGAACAATAATAATCTTCATGTAGCACTCCTTGCTGCTGTAAGTGCACTGGTTTTGTCTTATTTGTGCTCACTAATTAGTTGCCTCTTAGGAAAGGGAAAAGAGAAAGTCTCCATCCTTTTGTGCTAAGAGAGAAGATCCTGTCACAACTGCCTTCTAGTCTATGGCAGAAACCTCTTTCTTATATTTCCATGCAGTGTAGGAAATTATGCCTAATATTTTCTGCTTTTTTAGGACCATTCACTTTTACCAACAAAAAATTCATTACTCCAACCACCTCTGCCTATTCTTTCATTTTTAGTATATTTTATTTTTATCTCTTGACCTCCTTTGTTGTTAAATCAACTTGATAAAACCTTTGCCTTCTCCAATGTTCCTTAAACATTAGCTATATTTACAGATAAAGGATAAATGCAAAACACTGTACTTCCAAAGCTCATAGGAAAAAAATAAAAAGTAAGTGAACCAAACCACAAAGACTTCTAAAACTAGAACAACATAAACATGAAATAAAGCTTAAATGACAGTATTAGATGGAACTCACCCTGCCTGTGGGTTCACCGCTCCCGGTGAGTTTTTATGACCTGGTGATAATGTCTGAATTTTGCTCCCACTGGATCCAGATGAAGACAGTGCTTTACTTGAAGAGACACCTTGCAGTTGTAAAGCAAGCACAAAAATATAAGAAAATGTAAGATTTTGCTGCTGAAATGATACAATTTATTAAAACATTTTAATTGCAAAATTCATAACAAGAGTTTTAGAAATACAGAGATGTGAGTCAGTATCAAGATAATACAAAAAGAAAATGTTTCAGGAAATGTATAGAAAATAGGTAATTGAGATAAAGTATTTTATTCTAAGAAAAGATACTGTATCTCAATTACTTTGCTCAGGAAAAAAAGGGAGAAGAAAAGTCAAAGTATGTACAAACAGAACATTTTTGATATCTGATGATATATGAAACCCAAATTAGACTGCTGTTTGCATCATTCTAATATACATGCCTTGACTATGTATTTTCACCAATTTATGATCATATTCAGCAGACAAATTAGTTACAGAATTAAGCATGAGAGAGATCAGTTTTTGATACAATCATGCATTACCACCCCAAATGATTTTTCATACTCAATCAAAAAAAAAAAAAAAGACCTGGTATATAAACCAGAATCCTAAGTGCTCAAGAGTCTTTTTAGACAGATGATAATCAATGCCCCTTCCAAATTTATTTTAAATGAGATTTTACAGACCACTATATCAAATAAACAATCAATTTTTACTGCATAGTTTGAGAATTATTATTTAGAAAAGACATGGAACAATTCACAGCATCCATTTCATACCTACAACAGTTTTGCTAACACCACTTGGCTGTGGTAAGCGTGACGATGGTGATGGTGTTGATCCTACAGAAGGCATCTTCTTAACTGGAGCAGGTTTGTACTGTAACAAAATACAACCTAGAAATTTAAGCAATTAAATCAAGCTATCTCTATAACACAACAGGTAGTTCTTTCAGGTACTGTGGGAGAACAGATGATACTAGATGATACTAGCAGGAAACATTCCCTAACTTAGTGGTTTTGTTAAGATTAAAAGCATCATCTCATTATCAATTAATTTAAAAGCGAATACTCAAAGGTAGAATTATTTTTGTCTTTGAAATCCAAATCTTACTTTCACCTGTGTGGTCTGGACCAGTCCCTGCACTAATTCAAAATACTGTGTAATACACATGAATCCCTCTAAAGCCTCTAATTAACCACTATACTGCTGTCAGTTGTCCTGTAGTCAGGTACCTTTGTCTGCCCCTTAAGCAAGTCTTCAACTGAATTTAGAAACTAACACAACAGAAATTCAACTTCCTTTACAAAAACTGCATCTCTCTTTCCTCCTGTTATCTTTACTTGTTATTTGAACATTTCTCAATTACATTTATGACTGGTTTTCATTTTGCAATTGCTGCCATCTGACTTATGGATCTCTGCAGTTTAAGAAAGCAAAAGCCTCATTCATGCTTAGTGTCTAATTTCAGAGTGCAAATAATAAAATTACAGAATTAAATAGTTCATTCTTTTTAAAAGCAACACACTATTTAACCAGCTTAATTTGCTATTGAATGCAAGTTACAAGTTAAGAAAAGTGTTTTAGCTCACCTGAGTTCGAGCAGGAAGCTTCCCTTTGGTATCAGCTGCCAATTTCCCCTTATTGGTAATACGTGCAGCTTGCTCCTTACAGAAATTGATGTGCCTGTCAGCTGCATTTTCATTAAATCTCCTCTGACAGTATGGACACTGAATGTAATCTTAAAAACATAGAAATATAACATTAATAATCTATTTTAAAAATGACAGCGTTTTAAAGTCTTTTAAAGACCAGCCTCCTCTCCAGGGGAAATGATAGCTTTTTGAATCTGAAAATGAAATACAGATTGCAAAGTAAAAGCATATTCTGATTTGATGGATAAGAGTAGCTGAGGATTAGAAATAACCTAAGCAAAATCAGAAACACTTTAAGTGATGCTATTGTGCAGAGAAGGTAGCCAAAGAGGTAAAAGGACATGGCACAGAGATCAGCTGGAAGGAAGTAGAGAAGAAGCTAAACAAACAAGCAATCAAAAATTTAAAGAAATTATTAACAGTTCTGTTTGTTCAAGATACGGGAATACATTAAAACTTTTCCCACACAAGCAGCAAAAGACAACAAATCTGTTTTTTCTGACAAACTTGAAACAACTGAGAAATACCAACTGCAATACTGGAAGTGATCATTATAAAAAAATTAGAAATTTAACAAATAAAGAGAATCACAAGAAAATCAGCCAAAATAAGGAGCTATCTCTAGAGAGATGCAAAAGAAAGTAACCAGTGGCCATGTTACTTCTGCAAGATTAATTTAGTCACATTGCAAACAGCATTACACACATGAATCTTACTCTCATTGGGGATAAAACAGAAAGAGCTACAGAAATGCTTAATATATTAAAAGATACATAATCTGTACACTGGAAATACACACCTTAAAATACAGTGCCCTTGGAAAACGATATGTTTGGACTACAGTTTCAGACAACTGTGTATTTCAGTGCCCAGAGATATAAATGCTGTATGCTTTGATTAGACCATTCAAAACCATGCAAGCATCAAAAAAGCTTGACATCAGCAAAGCAGGGTAAATTAATGTGTTTCTAGGTCATTTTAGAAATGTATTGAAGAAAATGAGATGAAATCCAACAGTCACTGCCTCCAAAATTACAATTAGGTATCATAAAATCTAAAATAAGTTTTGGATTACACGTTACTAGTCCAAATGCAGATCAGGCTTAAATACTTGTTCCTTTAAATATTCATAAACAGTTTTGACTAAGTTAAATGATGTAATGGCCACCAAACCATGAACTGCGACCCAAGAAGTGTGAGCTAAGGACAGAGGAAGAACACAGAGAAGTGACAGCATGGGAATCTCATGGGGTAACAACAATATTTTTTTATTTATTTATTTTACATATATTCTGCTACTGTCAGAACACTTGAACATCAACTATACCTTAGGAGACAAAAAAATCCAGAAACAGAACTGTAATAGATATGTAGATAAACCAAAATTATTCAAAAGAAACAAAAAAAAAAAAAAAAAAAAAAAAAAGGAAAAAATAAAAATAAAGCAGCTGTGAAAGCCCTTAGATAATATGCCATTATTGGCTAATGCACAGTTCAATTTCCTCAGAAATCTTTCAAAGCCCACAAATGTATCAGACTAGAGAGGATGAATGTATACTTTCAGGAATCAGGAATTGTTTCATCCTTTTGTAAACACATAGTGCCAGTCAGACACTTTGCTCTCTGAAAGTACTGCTCATACTGTCCAGAAGAACCTCTAGGATTCAATGTAAGCTTTATAAAACAAAAATTAATCAAAATAAGAGGGCAGTACACATACAGTCAAGTTCAGGGTGACTTAAGGTCCTTCTTAACCTGAGGCCATTCTGCACTTTCTCAGAAAAAGTGGAAGAAGAGATGAAAGATGCAGCAATACTTGCCAGCTCAGAGCAGTTAAGTAGAAAGTATGAATATGAGACTCTTTCCATTAAAAGGAAAAAGACTTGCTGCTTATTAGAAACAAGTGTGCCCAAGACAGAGCTGAGTAGGAGAGGAGGGATACACATGGTATGTTCACAATCTTCCCACTCTCCTACATGATAAGTAGAAAAGGAGCATCAGTAGCTGCTCCTGCTGTATTTGTGAGAAGAATATGCACTGATCATTTTGTGCATGGTCTCTTCATTCCTGGTTTCCTCTTCCCAAGTCTAGCCCACTGCAGTGGATTGAAGCAAGGAGACTAACAACTACAACTAGACAGATTATAGATATGCTTTATAGATTATTAATGATTCTTTCCATGATCAAGCCTTGTGATTCTCATCCACAGCATTTCCAATTGGCTTTAAGATGGCTTTACTTTTTAAAATTAGTTATATGGTTTTTCAGGATTTTGAGTACAGAATGATGAATAACACATCCTCTTAGAATGAATGCATCATTACAACCCTAATGCTGGACTAACACATCTTCTGCAAAGAAACAGGGTAGAGAACACTTCACATCCTCACTTGACCACAGAGATAGGCAGAAGTAAACACATGTTTTTTTCCAATCCTGCTGGAAATAGCCATTCAGCTAATCAAATGGTTTAGCTCTTAGGACAAGAGGAAGAAATTTATTCTTCAGCCTATTATCATATCCCAGAAGTTAAATGAAAGGTGTATTTCCTTCTCATTCACATCAAACTGCCTGAACACTTTACCCAGGCTCAGTTCAAAGATACCCAAGGACTGTCCTGCCCTTGCTAACTCCACACATCTCACATACCAAAAACACACGAGGCATTAAGGAATACACTGCATACATTAAACTAAATGTGAATTCACCAAGAAATGGCAGAGATTACATTTGAAAAACACAAAAGTGCATTCCCACAATGTAGATATGCTGTGGGTGTCAGTTAATCAAAAAGGCAATCTGCTACTGCTGTGAGCACAAACAAGGTATTAAACAATTTGTCCAGCCTGTGGTGCACAAGACAGTAGCAAGCTGCAAATTTGCCCCAGCTGTCTTTCGACACATTAAAAACAAAGTCATGGGCTTTGAAATCTACACAGGGTGTGAGCCAGCCAGACCCAAAGTCACAATCCAGCATCGGCACAGGGATAGTAAGTCATCTTCAAGAACTTGTGAGTGTTGCATTCCAACAAATTTGTTTTCAATTCAAACTTCTTCACATTAACTTAAAAATCTCTAAGGAACTTGACTGTTTTACATACCAGGGTCATATGATGGTGGAGGTGGTGGAGGGAGTTTTCCACCGTCTTTGAGATTGAGTCCTTTGGCTGCTCGTATAGTTGCTATAAATTCCTCATGCTTTCGTCTCCAGTTAGAAGGTTTTTTGGGTGGTTCTGGCTAAGAGGCAAAAAAATAAAGCTTTCTATATTTGAAGTTTTTACTTGAAGCTAAGTATGCACCTTATTTTAGCACATAACATCATAGTTAAGATTTCTTCCAAATCTTAGTTGATCTAATTAACACGAACTGGCAGCAGAAATAAGTCTTACTAAAATGCACACATAGTATGCCTAAAATGCTCATATTCAGAGTAAATTATAACATACCCGTGGCTTAAGAGGTTTTACTGTGGGAATGTCAGTTCCTTCTGCTCTCTGTCGGCTGGAATCGAATGTCTTCCTTTTCTTGGCAGAAGTTTTTTGGCAAATGGGTCCATGCTTTTTCTGTAAGCAGAAGCGAAATAAAAGGAGAATACAGAAATTAGCTTTGAAAACAGAACTTATTAACACATTATTTCCCTCTTTCTTGATAAAAATATTAGCAAAAAATCCCCAACTCTTGATGAATAAGCTCAGACTGTTTTCCCTCAAACATTTATGCCAGCCACTACCTTTAAAACAGAACTACAGGAATTCAGAGATGTATATAGAGAGTCACAAAACCACACGTGATAATGAAGAAATGTTGAAGGTATCTACATTTGCTCCTTACACATAAAAAACTGATGATAGGTAGGCAGCTTTTGGTGGCCATTTGAGTGGCAAAACAAATCACAGGTGTCTGAAATTCATATTCACATTTAAGGACAGGCTGATTTCTATTAGCAATGGAGATGACAGTCATCTCCAGGCAAACAAAACACTTCATTTACTAGCTGACACTTAAAACTGCAGAAGACAAGGATTGATTCTGTAATCCTAGAGAAGATGCTTTTAGAGGCATGTATTTCAGAAAATGATGGGATCTTAAAAGAAAATTAAACCCCTTCTAAGGAGCTTCAAACCTGAGCCAACTGGAATCAGTAATTACTTGGGAGGGGAAAAAACACAAAACCCCTACCAAAACAAAGCACCTAGATCCATTTTATTTAGCTATAGTAAGCCCTGCTTAACTTTCATATCAACTTATCAAATCTAAAAGACAACAGGGCTCACACCACTTACCAGTGCTGCTGGAAAGAAAGTTCTTCCACAAATCTTACATGGCAACAGATCTCCAGTTTGCACTGCAACCTCACCTTAAAAATAAAACATACTTCTTTAAGAAAATTTGATTAATGACTAAACATTATTTCAAAAAATGCTAACCTCATATACACTTAGCCATAATAACATCTGTTACTGTAACACTATACATCCTTTGACTTGTGCAGAGGCTATGCAGATGAGAAAGGCAAAAATTATACCAAAGTCCTTAGGTACTTTTGGAAGCTGTCAGGCCCAGCAACACGTCACCAGCAATTCTGTTTACTTATAATACATAACTCTCCTCCCTTAAAAGGATGCAGATCAATATGGAACTAAAAAATCCCTTGTAAGTCCCAATGACAGCTGAAATACACATCAAGAATAAAGCTGGTTAGTGGGTATTTCTGTGCCTTTGGAAAAGATCTAATTTAGTATCAAATACAGAAAGGACACATTCCATGATTTATTTTGCTCTACTAAGACAAACTATTCCACTTTCCCTGGTAAAGAAAACAGTCTTGATGCTGTTTTTACTATATATTTTATTCAGATTATTACTGATGATTTACAGAAGTATTTCTGATGTTGTTACTCAAGCTTTGGTAACAAAAATATAAACAGCACATTTGACATACAGCAGATCCACAGAACCAGACAAAAGACCAACAAGTCTAAGTATCAAGACCTGTGCAAGCAAATATATTTATATGGCATGCATTATGCAACAGAGTTGTGGCAGAGACAAAAAACAGCATCAATTATATCCAGTAGTATACCAGAGGAATACAGAGATGTTTTTATATCATGTATACATCAAGAAAGAAGCAGTCAATTTGGATTATGTTTGAGATGTACTAGTAGCTTTCTCTGTACTCAATCTGACTATGGCAGACAATACAACTGCCTCTATTAACACCACATTAAAATAAAACCACTGCAAATTGACTTGTATTTTAGGTGAAGCAGCATCTTAAACTAACAAAGTTATTAACATAGCAATGTTCAATCATTTCATCAGCTTTTGTTCCCAGCTTCCCAGTACAAAACTGTTTTCCATCTAAACATACACATTTGCTAACTGTGTGACCAGTCCTAAAAAGTGAATCATTTAATTAAATACTTCACAGCAAACATTCAGACAGCCATGTTTCCCACTGAGAACCTTTTTTGCCAAAATGCAAAGATTAAAACTGAGTAAAAAGTGTATTACAAATAAGCAATTATTGTCTATTTCTGATTTTTTCAATTCCTTAAAGCAAATTCACCTCCAGTAACTAACTGTATGCAATGTAATAGTTGTATGAACATACTACAGAGCACAATGCATTTTAATAATCATAAATCACATGAAAAGTGCCGTTTAAAACATTTAGTCCATACCTTTAATTAATTTATATACCTTTTTCATGTAGATATGAATACAACTATCCTTACCACAGCACAGCAGGACTGCACTGACAGTAACCAAGTTCTTCAAATGGAAACCGTAATCAAGTTTCCTTTTGTGCCATCTAAATAGCTGTGCATTTAGATGCACACAAGTATGAAAAGTAGGAAAAAAGCAAAACAGGCAGATGAATCTTGTTTTTTTTCTATTCATGTATTTGAAGTGGACTTGAATGCGATGAGGATTTACTAGGAACTTGTTTATTAACTGTATTTTTTCAAACTCTTTTTTAAAAAATCACGTTTGAAATTTTTTCCATAGGTCTGTTTTCTTAAATCCACAAGCCTGGGCTCATGAACACTGGTACAAAGCTTAGATGGCTGGGGATCTGCCCTCACCACTGATCTGAATGAAGGGTAAGCAGCAATGATTTTAACCTTTTCTCAATTAGTTCACTCAAAAATACAAAATATGCACAGATTTGTTTATTTTATTACTTCATTCTTCAGACTCCCTAGCACTCTTAATAATGATAACCTACATCACTGCAAACTCACTTTTGCTAAAGAGTTCAACTTCTTTTTATGACATCATTCTGATAGAGCCCTCAACTTTGCAGAAACAAGTGGGAGAGGCATTTTCCAAAAATATGAAGTGACACTGTTTGTGTCTTCAATAAATTAGCTGAAATAAATCAGAATTAGTGGTCTTGATACAAGGTATACAGTATGTGATTAAGAATTTGGCTGAGAAGAGAATTATTTCAAATATCTGCCTTTGTAAAAGAAGCTACATATCACACAGTTTTCTTCTGTGTTGTAGAATTTGAGCTGGTGTTTAAATTCCACATGAAAAGAGGCAGACTTGAGAGCTGCTGACCTGAATGAGCAGTATTTACATATGACATACCAAAGGACAAGGAATGCCAATTACCACTTAGTGCAGCTGCAGTTACAGAGCTGGATTTCCTCACAGCATTCCCACCTTCCCCTGGTGCTGGCAGGTAATCACATCTGCCTAGAGCTATTTCTACTGCCAACACCTCCTTTGTAACACAAATCACTGACCCAAAGCACATAAGGAAGTTCTTTTTAAAAAATGAAAGTTCCTGAAGTTTTGTTGAAAATGGGAAGCCAAGTGTCTTTTATGAAGGGGCACACTCACCCCTTCAGCTTAACTCCTCTGTGATTTTCCTCACTTTCAAAGCAAAAACACCCCAAAACCAAATAAATCAAAACCACAAAACCTTAACATTTCTTTCTAGGAGTCCATGAGTCTTCCCTTACAGAAGGGTTAGCAATGTTATCCACATGAAATTTGATAACTTAAAATTAAGGCATGGGAATAAAATTTTGAAAGTAGCAATTGAGTTAATTTGGGCTTTGTTTTATTTTTTTAAAAAAGACATTAATGTGTGATATCTACTGCAATTTTTTTTTCCTGAAAAAGTTAACTGAAATAGTTTTCAATCTGGGATGCACTGCAGAGAGGAGGTTAAGGAAAAAAAAAAAAGGAACACTCAAATCAAGAATCAGAAAGAGGATATGCTTGAGAAATTGGTCTTGAGAATAGAAATTGGTAGTAAGATAGTGTCATGGCAATTTTCTTCAGTCTCTTTAAATTTAGCAACAATGCAAGACTTTTTAAAATAATTTTATTTATACAGCAGCTACACTTCTTTTCCTTTTTACCAACTTTAATATCGCTAATCACCAGCAGTTGAGATGCTTGTATTAAACATGAATGAATCTAGTTAACTTGAAGAAGGACTGAAATATTTATTACTGTTTATCTAATCAAAATGCACTTCGAGAAAAGATAAATATGATCAAAATTGTTATGTGAATACCACAGAACACTGAGATAAGCCCACAAGATGCTGAGCTTTACGTCCTATTCTACTGCCTTCTTCAGACCAGGTCTCAGACAAAAACACAATGCACAACCTACTATGATGCTTAACCAGACTGGAAGCTCATTAGCAGGACTACAACAATCTTATCATTCATGTTTGTAAACTGCCCCTGTCAGGGCTCCTCCTCCTCCAGCTCTACTTCCAAATCACTGGGTTGGTAGCTACACAAGTTACTGCACACATCCCTTCTGAGTATGGCTACAGTCTAGTTGCCTGTACTTTCTGATCTTGAAGTTAAGAGTTCAGTTGTAAAGTCTGGGTGGACCACTAAGTCTGACAGCACAGCTACACAGTCTCCAGATGTTTCATAGTACTTTCAGTATTATAGATAAGCTTAGACTTCCTTGAAACCTAGATTTCAAGAGAACAACTTCATTCTTTGTCTTCTCTCATATTCAAATAGCACAATTGATTAACAACAGAAAGGGCAAGCTGCCAGTTCTATTTATCTTCCTCAGTACAATGTGGGGACCCATCAATACATACAAGTTTGATCTGACACAGTCACAGCCATAGCTGTCACAGTCACCTGTCCTTGCTGTCATGCTTACAGATAAAGCAGTTGTGTAAATTGACTTCACACCTAGAGGGAGCAGAAGCCTCCAGTATTGCTGAATAACTGAAATTTTGTTACACTTTTCTTATCTGGAGAGCTCTATATACCCAAATACGTGGTTAAACTTAGATACAATTTGCAGAAAACAAGACTGCACCTTGTAACAGTATTTCATCAGGTTGTAAAATCTGACTGCCCATCAAAACCTTTTATTTATGGCAGCAGTGATAGTAGTAAACTATTTAGGCCAGACAACAGCGATAATCAGAATCATCAAGCCTCTCTGAATTCAAACATGCAGGAACAGCCTGGTACAATTCCCTGCCTTGGGACTACTTGAAACCAACAAGTAATCTGCAAGTTTGAAAGTCATCACTTGAAGAGCGCTTGCCAAATTATTCTACTAAACTGTATTTATTGCTTTTAGCATAACTCCATTCTCATCTCCAAAAGCAAGGTATTTGTCACTTATGAGTACCACATATTTATAGTGCAATAAAAAATGCTGTTCATTCCCCACATTAGTTAGAATCTGCATTATCAAGCCACAGCATCTGCTTCTCTGAGGACTGCCCAGTCTCTAACATATGTCCAACAACCAATAACAACTGGGTTATATTTTTTAATCAACACACTAACTAACCATAGCATAACCAATGGCAAATACTACAAGCAAGAGCCACCTAAAAATTAAACCAATGCAGTGACACAGGTAGGGAACACTTCACAGAATCATAGAATTGTTTGGGTTGGAAGGGGACCTTGAAGATCATCTAGGTCCAACTCCCCTCCTGTGGGAAGGAACACCTCCAACTAGATCAGGTTGCACAGACCCTTGAACATTCCTTTAAATGAGAGCATTAATTTTTTTAATTTATAGCATTAATTTTTTAAAAGCAGTTTTGAAGAGAATTAAATAACATAATGGAAATATGAATGTACCAAAGTAGGAAAAAAGTATTCAAATTACGATCAAAGTTTTGCAAATTTGCATTATTTTGCCAAAATGAATTTTGAAATGAAAATGCAAGTAAGGTAAATACACTGACTGTAATTCTTAACAACAGACAGTACTTGCTATACCTTGGTCAAGTCTGCATGATAAATGATACTGCGCATGTTTTATCCCACCAAGCACATCCCTTCTCACCTGTGCTATTCTGCAGTTTGCAGGAAAGACAGAGGAAGAGAAAATCATAGTAAGTCCTGCTTCTTAGTATTCAACTATCCATCTACTTTGAAATTTTTAAGCAGGTAAGTTTCGACAATTGTCTAACAAATAGCAAATCAATCTACTTTTATCTATCTACTCCCAATTTTATAGGAAAGCCTCATGAATTCTCCTGTTCTCCTGCATTGACAATCTTGTATAAACCTGTCACTTCTGTTTCCAAAAGATAACACCTTAGCACTGTAGCATCCATTCCCTCAAGCTGAAAAGACTTTCATAGTACTTCTGCACATTTTTGTACCAGCTTTTCAGTCTGACAATGCAAATGCATTATATTTCAAAAACCCTGTTATTGCACTGAACATGAAGGAGTCTGATGATGGCAAATTTCGTTTGCATTTCTTGAAAATAACACATCAAGGTGAGACCCATTGCCTCAAAGTGACAGCCTGGAGGAGGATTCTGTATAGGTTTTTTTGGTGACTGAGAAATGAGTTCCATGCAGTCAAGAATGATTGTAACAGCAGCACGCACAACTCACATCATAGTGAGTTTACTATACCTTTTACTGTAACTGTCTGTCCTTCTTTGCTTCCTTCCTCATATGAAGTGTAACTTTTAATGTGAAAATGTGCCACTCACATTACACATCCTTAAAAATAACCAGCTCTCTCCATGGCTGTTTCTCATGGGACTCTTGAAAGCAGATCCCTGAAGTCACAGACTGCATTCCTGAACTCTGGGGCTGAGATCTATTTACCCAGCTCCCTCCTCTCAGGATCCTGAATTCAATCATCCTACAGTCACTGAAGGAAAGGCTGCCCCTGACCTTTACACCTCACATGTCTGTGCTTATGAAGTACTGCAGCACTGCCTCCCCTTGCCAGCTCCTTGATCACCTGGCTCAGGAGTTTGCCATCAATGCATACCAGAAGCCTCCTAGCTGCTTGCACCTTACTGATTTGTCCATCCAGCAGATTAAAAGTCTTTTCAGAGGTTAAAGTCTCTCATGAGGACCAAGGCCTGTGAATACACTGATCTCTCCAATTATGAGGGAGACTTCATCTTTTTCCTGATCAAGTGGCTTTTAGCAGACAGCCACAATAGCTGTTCCCACACTGGTCTGCCTGCTAACCCTGATTCATACTCCCCAGGTGGTTCTACAGCAAAGCTCCATTGCATTCTCACTGCTCTCCCACGTAAAGGGCAACTTCCCCCCATGCTGTCCAGCTGGTTCTTCCTGAAGAGCCTGTAGTCATCCACCACAGCAGTCCTGTGTAGGTCTGTGAGCTGTCCTACCACCTACACATGATCCCAAACAGATCCTAGCCCTGCAACAGAGAGCAGACCTCTGACTGCTCCCATTTGTTCCCACACTGAGGGTTAATGTGCAGGCATTCTAGAGTCACTCAGTCGTGACGGTCACCCAGAAAAATCTATGAAACCTTCCCCTGCAAAGCCTACAGAAATGCAACTCAACCAAAATGGTGAACAAGAAGTACAATTTGACAGATCTGAATTCCAGATAAAGCTTGTTAATAGAAAGCCAGATGATGTAAGATCAACTAGAAGCACTAGAAAGCATGTGACCTGCAAAACCTATGTAAATGTTACACAGTTCTGCTCTGGCTTCATAAACACACTGTTCTCCTGTATTAGGCTACAGGCACTGAGAAGATGTGAGGGCAGTCGGGCAAACACTTGCCTTCTCACACCAACCTTAAACCAAGACTGTCTTGCCATAGTGATCCCTAAAGCAAATCTGGGCTCATGCACTCTACAAGTGTAATTGGACAGAGCAATCCATACCTAAGTCTGCTTGTTTATCAGAATCTTAATTGGCAAAATATGATGTGTTAAAAAAAAACTGATAATAAACTTAATTTATAATATATTGATTCCTAGTTTGCCCCTCCCTCAGGATTTCTTTAGAAAGCAAGCCCACTCCTCAGCTGCTCCAGTCAAGTGCTTACCATAGTCCTGAAACAGGTTTCAATGAGATGCAACACCTGCCTTTGATGACAGTCACACCGTGTTGTGTGCAGGTAAAACATGTTCATCTTTCCACTATATTCAACCAACAGACAATTAGTAGATCAATCTAGCTTTTGCAATTTAAGTTAAAAATGCAAGAAATCTAAAAAAAACTATAGAAAAGGGCATAAAATCTATTACTTCTAAGAAACTGAAGAAACTAATCGGAAACATTCCAATTCCTGTCTACACACATTCCTGTCTACTTCCTCTCCTTTAAAGGTGAAACATATTCTGGTAGTGCACTTCTCCATATTGTATCAGCCTAAACTAGCTTTTGGGATTTTTCCTTAAGTAAAATAACCATTAATTAAAAAAATAAAAACATTATGGCCTTAAAAAGAGTGAAATAAATTGACCAGTTATAGAGTGCTCAATGTCAAATTCAGATCACTTAACGGAGGTTCGAGTATGCCCAGTGAAGCATCAGTTCAGTGCAGACACATTTATCTTTGTGTTTAAATGGCTACCAGAGACAAATAACTTATTTTAAAAACTTATTAAAAATTATGTACATTAATATCAGTTTTGCATTTCAATCTTTAATAGTTTCCAAGTTGCTGATTTAAGAACAGTGCACAATAAAACAAATTCTTTCTTCTGTTTGACAAAAGATACACCTATTAAAAAAAATAAAAGCTGAAGCCTGAAGTCAAATGGAGCTAAAGAAAATGGCCACCAAAGCAAGGAAGCTGCTGCATGGATCCAGTGACGCAAGACAAAGATCAACTCTAAAAGGAAAAGAGCACTCACATTAATATTATTTTTAAAACCTAATAATTTTCTATACTATTAAGCAAAAAAATAAGATTGGGCATTCAGAAATTCTGACAAAGCAAGAATAAGCACTTGCTCTCAAGAGTCACATTACTAACATAAAACCCAAAGGGGGGATCTTGTGCTGTCAGGGGTGGAGCAGGGCATCTCAGACATTCCCCATGCCAGGGACAACTGCTGCCACAGCACAGACCCCAGCTCTCAGCAGAAGATGCACTACAGAGAGACCTCGAGGACACACCCAGACTGCTCAGGGTGTAGTCCCTAGGCAGACCAGCAAGGGAAAGCTCTGGGTTTGACACTGCAGGCTATTTCCTGAGGCAGCAGCCAGCCAGCCCCTTCCAACCACAACCAGCCTTCCCTGGCTGCTCGAACTGGGGCTGGGCAAGCGCTGCTATCACCTACCACAGAGAGCTGGGCTTCTGCCCTCGGACACAGCAGCCCCTCTGCCCCTTATTCCTCCTGCCCTCGGACACAGCAGCCCCTCTGCCCCTTATTCCTCCTGCCCTCGGACACAGCAGCCCCTCTGCCCCTTATTCCCTCTGCCCTCAGACACAGCTGCCCTCTGCCCCTTACTCCTTCTGCCCTTGGACACAGCTGCCCTCTGCCCCTTATTCCTTCTGCCCTTGGACACAGCTGCCCTCTGCCCCTTACTCCTTCTGCCCTTGGACACAGCAGCCCCTCTGCCCCTTATTCCTTCTGCCCTTGGACACAGCTGCCCTCTGCCCCTCTGCTCCTTATTCCCTCTGCCCTCGGACACAGCTGCCCCTCACTCCTCCTGCCCTCGGACACAGCAGCTCCGCTGCCCCTCTGCCCCTTATTCCTCCTGCCCTCGGACACAGCAGCCCCTCTGCCCCTTATTCCTCCTGCCCCTTATTCCTTAGGCTGGGATGGGCTGTGAACAAGTGTGGGAAGTGGCATTTAGCTGGCTCAAGCAGCTGTTGTCGGCATCCTCCCAGAAAAAACAACAGACTGGAGAGAAGCAGATCAAACACCACCATTGGACTGCTCTGGCTTAAATGAAGTCAGGAATTCAGTGCTTGGTTCCATCTCGCAGAAGCAAAGCAGAGAACAACAAACAAGCCAGCGTGACAGCTTTCTTCCTGACATCCAGCAGTGAAAGCAACAAGAACATGCTAATCCATCAAAAACGGCCCTGAGATTCACCACATGGTGAACTACTCATGAACGGATTTTTAAGCTCACCTTAGAGATCACTACATTGTCAGACAGAGCCAGTCTGTGGCTCTATTTTCATCAGTAAATTAAATGAAAATTAAAAACCAGCCAAGCAGCATGCAAGCTGCAAAGTAACAAATGTTGAGGTAGAGACTTTAGACTTAATATCAGATTTGTCATCTCTAATGACAAGTATGCACTCATTACTTTTACAAACCTTTAAAAGTACAAAGTTGACTCAATCTAGTACTACAACAATACTGATAAAAAATAACCTAATAGAGCAACAGCCTTAAAGGAGCAACAAAAGTAAACTTTAGAAGGAACTTTAAAGTGACATAGAAACATACTTCGCCATTTCACAGAACATTTAAACTTGCAGAGAGTGAGAAAATGCAACTGTGACACTGAAGATATTATTTAGCTTTTTAAATGTCATTAATGCAGCTCCACATGCCAACCATTACACATTCATCTCTCCACTTTTTGGAAAGATCATTATAAACTGGGTAGAGCTCTTTCTTATTAATAGCATGCTTATATAAACCAAAGTAAAACAGATCTCTCATCTATAATGCTGATCCTCAGCAAAGTGAAAGCACCAGCACCTTTCTGAGGCTGGGAAGTCCAGGACAAGCATCTTGAGCCTGAGGGTGTCTGCCACCATCACAGACTCACCAAGAGACTGCTGCCAACAAAGTCCTGCCCTTCCCCATCCCCACGACCCTCGCAGGCACAGCTGCCAAGCTCCCACTGCCCCAGCCAGCTTTGGGACATGACATTACTAAGCTCTAATATAATGAGGCAGCAGGCCGAGCCAGATTTCAGAAGCTGCCCATACTTCTATGCCAGATGGGTATGACTGTGCAATTGCACATCCAAATATAAATTTAATCCAAGATGGCAGACAGCAACGCACTTCTGAGTTGCCAGTGGAGCAATGACTGAATAAAAGCGCAATATCCAATGAAATAATTTATTATTATTGTTATTGGCTTTGCTTACATTTCTTCTGTCCTAGGGCAACCTTTCTACAAAAACTTAATTTGAGCCTAAGCTAATAAACATGAACAGAGACAGCCTAAACTGAAAAACTGTAAATATAAGAAAACCCACTTGCTTCACATGTTTTGAAGCAGAAAGAGAAGTATTTTATTTTGTGGTGATTTAAAAAAAATAAAAACATGGCATAAAATGGCCCATATAAATGCAGAAAATTGTTCTTCAGTTTCAAAAACTTCTGCATTCAAGGACAGTGGATAACAGTGTGAGATATGAGTGTTCACAAGGCAAGGATAACTGGAGTTTTAGACATAACTTATGTCCTGTGATAGTCTGAAATTAATCTCAAGCATTCAGAAGAATAATTTCACATGATGGAAAAAATGCTTTGACAAGCTCTAGCTTTTGAAAGAACTTTCAAGAAAAGGTTAAGTAAAACATGAGATTTCACCTATGATTTAGCAGTTCCCTCCACTCAGTACCTCCTGAAATACAAGCCATTTCCAACAAAGTCAGGAGCTGGACAAATTTTATGAAAAAAAATCACAAGTTTTTTCAGGATTCTGCTGTTATCTGTAGAGACTTTTCTCCTACCCCCTGTAATTAAAGTGCTAGAGCTTACACAACACAGCAAGCATAGGTGGTCTTGGTAAACTAGCACACAGCCAAATCAATTGATAGATGTACTGCAGATGATGTGCAGTCTCAATTGCAGTCAAATGCACAGCTTACTCAAAATCAAGGCAAGCTCTTCCCTTCTGGAGAGGTAACACACCATCGTCCTGAGAGCTGGAATGCCTGATAAGGCATTATTTGATAAACACTTGACACTACGTTTCAAATTTCAAAGGCATTAATAGTCAGCAAAGAATGCCAAGTGAATCAAAGAAAGCTCTTGGGATTTTAATGCCAAGTTATGTCCAAATTTAGAGTCTTGATGAAGTCACTAGGCTCAGGAACAGGGTCTGATTACTGTAAAATCTACTAAAGACAGAGCACAGGTATTCTGTGAAAATTACTTCAGTTGTCCAACTGTTCCAGAAGGGATAAAGAACAAAGGCTAGTTTGTGCATACTCCTATTTAAGCACTCAGTTACCTCTAGAGAAGTAGAGCATGAAGACTTAATGACTGTGTTGTACAGTTTTTCAGAACAGGTATTTTTTTAAAGTAGTATGGTTAAAGCAGCTTGCAAAATGTAGTAATGACAGGCCTACAAAAATGCCCAGATTGCAGGTTGTAACTTCATGAATTCCAAGCTGATATCCATGTTATGATGGACAACATCATCGATGAAAATGATGCTATCACTCCAGAGAGCAAGAACGTTTCCATTAATTGAACCGGCACAGGATAAAGTTGAAAATACCCTGTCAGCAAATTCATACCTAGTTTTCTTCACCGCACCGAACATTTCCCTAGCACGATAAGCGGATCTTAACACCCACCTCAGCCATCTGTTAGCAAAAAGAAAAACAACCACGGGCTCCTGGCAGAGATGCCCGCACGCCGCGCCGCGCCGCACCCAGCCCAGCCCGCAGGGCCCCGACGAGCGGGCTCGGAGCGCGGCCGCCGCAGGGAGGGGCCGCCGGGGCCGCGGCGGGAGGGGAGGGGAGCGGAGCGGCGGGAGACAAAGCGCGGGGAGCCCGCTCTGCCGCCGCCCGGCCCCGCCGCCTCCCGTCCCTGCCCGCTGCCCCCCCGCCGCCTCTGCCCCGCCGCCCCCAGCACTGCCGGCCGCGGGGGCTCCGCCAACGGGCAGGACGGCGCCCGGGCCCCGCTCCCACCGCCGCCACCGCCCGAGCACGACGCGGCCGCAGCACAAAGGACCCGCCCGGCCCCGGGCGCCCGCCGGCTGCCCCGGCCCCGCCGCTGCCGCTCACCTTCCATCCCCTCCATGGCGCGCCCCCACCGCCGGCTCGGGCTGGGCTCGGTTTCCGACCGCCGCTGCTGTGGCAACGCCGCCACCGCCCGGCCCGCCAACAACCGCCGCTCCCATTGGCCGGGCGGGCAGGCGGGCGGTGGCCACGGCCCCGCGGGCGGGCGGCCTCTGCCTCGGCACCGGCACCGCCCCGGCCCCTGAGGGGATCGGGAACCCCGCTCCGCTCCGCAGCCCCGCTGCACCCCTCCCGCCCGCTGAGGGGATCGCGAACCCCGCTCCGCTCCGCAGCCCCGCTGCACCCCGCCCACTGCCCGCTGCTCGGTACGGGGGTCGCCAGCCCCTCTCCGCCTCGCCGGGCCCGGGAGATGTCACCCGCCCTTAGGCTGCGCCCTGTTGGGCTCCCAAGGGAGCAGGGCACCGGGTGCGGGCATCTCCCTGCAAAAACCAGGCGTATTCTGACTCAGGTGCGATCTGACGGGTCCTGAAGCCCGTACGTTGAGGTTATGCTGTGATCAGCGATCTCCTTCCATGAAATACAGGATCACAGAATCGTTAGGGTGGAAGAGACCTCTGGGGATCGTCCTGTCCAAACCCCTGCCAAGGCAGGATCACCCAGAGCAGGTGATACAGGGACGAGTCCAGGTGGATTTTTAATATCTCCAGAGAGGGAGACTCAATGACCCTCCCTGAACACGAAGACCAAAGCGAAGCACACAAGGAGAAATAATCGTGCAGTCGGCAAAGCATCCAGCGTCTCTGGATGAATACAGGCAGCAGCTCGGATGGTGTGCGGGTCCCTCCACCCTCAGCATCCAGTAGCTGCACAGATGGGTGCTGATGTGTGGCCTTACTGAGTGTCCCCTTGCTAATGAGAAAACTAGGGCAACTACAGGAAAAACAGAGAAAAAAATGTTTTCAGGTTCATGTCCTGAAAACAGACAATGTGTTCCTGCACCCTTTCCCCCCCCTATTTTCTTAACTGAAAGAGATGCTAATTAAAGATTAGTTATCTTGATGGAATCTCCTGCTACAGGATAACATTTGAGCATGGATGTTTTTGGAAAATAGTGCTGCTAAATTGCCGTTGGTTAATGAATATAAATAATGCTTGATACATATGGAAATTTTTTCTGATAGTTTTACAAAAGGTCTCCACATTTTTAGCAACCAAAGCATTTCAATCTTTCTTTCTTCAAGCCATTATTTTAGAATTACTTCTTAAGAACTTTTATTTGTCTTTCTCGTGGCAATATGCCATGAGCAACCAATAAAGTTTTTCTGAAGTACAGTAAATCTTACAGAAATTACTGCTGTCTTTACAGGCACATGCAAATAATTTCTTATGCTAGACAAGTTGGTTGATACAGATTCACTTGTCCATAGAATCACAGTTACTGTCCTTATCACAGCACATCTGTGAATGCAAAACAAAGAAACAAATACATTAAAAGTACATTAAATTGGAGATTATGGTCATGTTGTCGTTTCTGCATCCCCTTAGCACAGAACAAACAGATCCAGATGCTGCATGCCAAACAGCCAGCATGTCTAATGACTAATATATGATTAAAATCATCATTTGAGACCAAAAGCATGGGTACATATGGTAGTGCCAGCTGCAATTTTTCTAGTTAATTTTAGTAAAAGTACATTTCAAATTTGCCTTTGGTCTCTAGAGTTTACACTTATAAAATTACAGGCCATGCCAGAAGTAACTAGTTCGCCACCAAGTTGCAAAGTTCTAAACTTTGCAAATGATCCTTTGAATCTTTGACACATAACTTAAACAAGCATTTCCTGATAAACTTACAATTTGGACAGTGTACCAGAAGTGCACTTCCTTTCATAATATTTCCAGATGTGGATTGCAAATCCAAAACCAGAGGAGATGTTCTCAGTTTAGTGAAGGGTTTCCTATTAGAGGTGCATTTTGTTTGGTTTTGTTTATTGTTTCTCTTTGAAATTTTGGGTTATTTTTGTTGAAAGCAGGGACATATATATAACAGGGGCATAATAACTTCAGGCCACCTGCCTCCAAGTGTCTACAGTGTGCTGTTCACATCTGAGGTAACTGTCAACTTCCCCAGCACAGTCTGTAGAGATTTGTCCCTGTTGTTGATATGGTCTATGGCATCTGCCTGGCCAAATTATCATCTGTTCCAGGGTAAGAGAAGTGAATCACCAATACCTGCCTCAGAGCAGGATTCTGCTGAAAAACTGAAAGATTCTTTTGGCTCTTGTGGCTGGTGTCCGAACATGAGTTGTGCAACTGTAACTGTGGACAGCACACTTAAAAGGACTCCTGATGCTGAACAGGAGCTGTCTTTTAACTGTGGTGTCGTGTGGGGAGCAGGGGACAGGTCCTCTGTGATCACAGCCACTGTGCTACATGAATGCCTTCACAAATTTACCTTCATACTGACTGAAAAAAACCCAAACCCATGTTTTCCTTCTGTAGACCTACTGTGCCAAACTCAAGTCTTTGATGCAATGACATTCCTATAACCTTTAGGATTTTTTTTTTCAAACCATATGTTAAATTTATTAATTGCTAGTTAGCATCATGTATACTTGTGCCAAGATTTATTTCTGGCTTATGTATTTTATTGTTTATCTCTTTGATGCATTTATAGGGAACCAGCATCCGTTCTGTTTCAGTATTTGGCTTGTCAGCCTAAACAAAATAGAGCTCTTCTGCACTGTCTTCAGAATCTATGCTTTCCGTTTCCATAGCCACCATGGTACCCTGTATTGGACCTATTCCTTGTTAGTTCATATTTCATGTCTGATCAGAATCTTAAACTGTCCCGGGGAGGTGATCTTATCGCATCACCGAGACCTCTTTGCCTCTGCTGGGAATGTTTCTATGAATACATCTTAGGTTACATTTGCTATGCTATGGTAAGCCTGTAGGCACCAGTGTATATTTAGCTCCTCTTCCATATCAGTTGTTTTGTGGAGTCAGCAATGATGATAGAAATTTTTGCCTCTAAAAAGTAATGCAGTCTGAACAGCTTCCATCCTGAGTGTTCAAAGTCCTGAGTGTTTCTGAGAAGAATCAGGAAAACACAGCCCTAAATCCAAAAGCTATATATTCCTTACTTGAACTTTTTTCAAAGAATTGAAATATAAATGCTAGCACAGCCATGCTCACCTGTGCCCAAACTCCAGAAGCAGTTCCAAAGAAGAGAGATAAAAGTCAATTCTGAGGTTTGCTCAAATATTAAGCAGGTGACACAGTTTCCAAAAATACTCAGGTCTCCTTCTGCTGGCCAGTAAAGGGACAGTTTTTCATTTTTTGTTGGTTAAAAAAGGAGCCTGCCCACGGGGATAAGTTGCAAGAGATAAATAATGAGTTTGTGATATATTAGAAAAACCCATTTTCCCTATGGTATGTGGGCATAGATAAAAGTTACAGGTTAGTCTAGATCATTGGTTGCATAAGTCAGTCTTTTTCAAGTGCTTAGAGACGTGGAGTCATGGCCTAAGATTTGAAAGTGTCCTGAATTTCAAAACTTAGGGAAGCAGTGACACCAAATCTTTCTGTCAGAATCTGTCAAGGCCTCTTGCAGAAGGACTGGAGGACGGTCCTCACAGGTCCCAGGTGTACTGCTGAGATGTAAAGTTGTCTTTTTGCTTGTTTGTGACCGGCAGATGTTTATGGCTGGCACAGCCTGACTGGCAACAATGAACTCATTTCCTATATGTAAGCCCTGTTTGTCATGTAACCACTCTTGTGTGAGAGGTGCCTGGAAAGGTAAAGGATATATTTGGTAAAATGTAATGCAAAAAGCTCTGACATTTAGAAATACTCATAGGTCCAACAGTCACTCCACATGAAGGGGGTTTGCTGTAGGAAATGGGCTATGAATCTTATAAGCAGTTTAAACAGGCCAAGAGGAGCTGTGGAATAAATATGTCTACCTGTATATATCAATATAGAAAAATCCCTATACTGTACTTTTCCAAATCTTTAGTCACTTTAGAAAAAGATTCCGGGATCCAGAGTTTTGACAATACCTTGCCCCTGGTTTTTGTGAAGCAGTGCAAATAATTTCTTTGGGGTGGAGGTGTCAAAAAACTTCTAAGTCCTGTAAAATGATCAGAATTTCATTAACATTTCAAATGCTCTTTTTCACCATTTGAATCCCTGTCACAATGACTAAAATCTTTATAAAAAATCAAAACCTTTCCACTATCTTTCATGTTAATAATGAACACTGGATAAAGAAGGATCTCCCAGAGCGGTATTTTAATTAATATACTTTGCACTGTAACTAGCTTCTGGGAATTCAGATATGCTTGCACAGGGGGACTTTAAAATTTAAATATTCCTAATAAGCTTTTTCTTACAGTTAACATTAATTGAGGACTACAGACAAGAATGATTACTCTCCTACTAAAATAATTCCTCAGTTGAATTCCTGCAAAAATGCCTTTTGTTCTTTTGTGGGTTATAGTCAGAATTTATATTCAGGAATGGAGTATTGTGATTTTGCTATCAATCTTTTTAGCTACCCAATTTTTTTTCAGTACAGTTCTGTAGTTTTGTTTGGTGTGGTTGTCCCAGATTAGACAGAACAAGACCAGAAACCACAATAAAACCTGGTAAGCAGTACTGGAGTAAACAGCTTTTGCTCTCTCAGAACATGAACTGCTCAATTCATAAAGCTGATTCTAAACTGAAAAAAAAAAAGAGTAAATGAGTTATAATAATGCCCAAAGGACCAAGAAAATATGAGTTTAAATTCTTGTTTGTCAGCTGTTGGGTAGATCTTCTTAAACTGAGTAGCCAGTAATAGAAGAAGACCAGGGACTGTGACTTTATCACTGGATGTAGTATCTCTGCTGGTTTCTTTTTTCCATATATTGGCTTTTGCAACCCGTATAACAGTCTTTTATATGTTGGGATGTTATCTTTTACAATTCTACTAGCAGGGTAGTTCTTAAAAAATAAGAGGGCAATTCAGAATACAGAATATGGAAGCTGAACAAATTGACTTTTGGTAAATCCCCTGGACTGTGTTTATTTTCCAACACACTTTCATGCTTCAGCTTGCTGGTTTAGGACATAATCTGTTTTATAGGGCAAAACACAAGCCAAAAGTGAGAGATTACTGAGAAACAAAACAATGCTGCAAAGTTGATTTTGCAAAGCCAGAGAGTTCCACAGAGCACTTTATGTGTTTGTCTTTCCTAAATGCTCAATTAGAAGATGGACTTTGCTAGGTAGACATGTAAAACTGGGGTGCATCTATGTATTCTATGATCAAATTCATCACCCAGCTGGTGAAATACTCTGCTCTTCTGGAACCCTGCAAATGCCTTGCACGGTGAATAAAATTAAATTTATACATATGTACCATGATTCTGTCAACAAGATGAGGTGATTTCACCCTTCAAGGCAATTCTTTTTTTTAGATTAAGAAATTAAAATGGCTTTATAAATTAATCTACGTTTATATTGTAATTTGATAGTTTATTTCTTCACTATGCAGAGGAACAGGTCATATTAGACAATGGCAAGACTAGAAATTCTGGCTGAACGTAGATTTTGTTTCAGAATAAAATATTTTGAAGGGGTAGATGGGAAACTTTCCTTTTTTATTTATTACCTAAGATATTCAGCTTCTTTCCCAGAATGTGATCTTGTGATCCATCTGTTCTTCAGCAAAAATCTGGACATATTATGCAGTGCACATCATCCCTTATCACACTGTGAGATATGACTGAATTTGCACATTTGCAGTTCTTTCAGAATACTTAGCCATTAATATGCCAGTCGAAGACCTTCTTAAATCATTTTTACCTAATAGTTTTGCAAAGAAAGAAAACACTAAAGTTTCATCTAGTTGTAGATGAACATTTAGTTTTGTCTAATCCAAGTATCATTAAATTGAATGTACTTTTCCTTAAGTTAAACAAAGAGCCCAGTGAGTGAATTCTCCAGGCCTGTTCCAGTTGTAGCTGATTTCCCTGGGATTGTCTCTTTTTATTTTTCCTTTCAAAGCCACAGCCTCACTCTCTACATTTCTTTGGCCTTTCTTGCTCTATTTCTTACCAGTAATATTTGTGCATGGCCAAGCTGAGAATTCCCAGTTCCTCATAATGATTTGTGATTTTTCCCCCAAATGCTAGATATCTGCATGCCCTGTGTTGTTTTCTAGTATTAAGATGTGTCAGTGATTACATCTACTGAGAGTGTGGGATGAAAACTGATGCTCCAGCCTCTCTAACACCCAGCTCCACAGGGTATTGCAATCAATTTCTTTTTAAGCATAGATCAATGCACTAGAAGTTTTCAGCAAACTGAAAATAATTGTGACAAATGTGGTGGCCCTCAGTCTGAGCTACTCTGAGATGGCTTTCTCTGTATAAATTTGCTTTGCTCTGTAATTAAATGCTTGGAAAAAAAATTAATTTCACCATATGATACAACTCCACTGATCTTTCCAGCTTCATGTGAGAACTTACGGAAGAATCTTGACACATTTGGCACATAGTGGATTGTAAAACATTACTTGTGGTGATGAATGGTTGCTCATGAGTGACTTTAATAATTACTGTAAATTTTAATATAAAGAAAAAAATGTTGCATTTTATTTTCTAATTTGCCATCTGGCAGGAAGTCTTCTGTGTCTTTATAAAAACTCACCAAATATACACAGGTTTGAGCAAGAAACACAGAAATATTAGTCCATGCTTTCACTCTGGGGAATGGGCCCATCAAACTGAACCATACTGGAATATATCAGCAACTGGGCTGTGGCATAATTCTATTTTTAATCTCAGAAACAGAGGGGACATATGCTAGGTTAGAATAATTTTCACAATGTATTTTTAAATATTTCATGCCATTTGATCAAGCTGTAGAATTTAGAGATTTTAAAAAATCTTTAATTATTTGATTCACTGGTTAATATTTGATAAGACATAGCTTTTCCTTGATTCTTCTTTGGCTTACTGTGATATTTCATATTGATTTAAAAGATTTACATACATTGATCTCAGAAATTGAGTCAAGGTTTCTGTTTTTATTCAACAGCATGAGACACACTTTGAATTCAGAGCCTGCTTAAAGTGATATTTGCTCTAAGATACTGAGTGTAAAAAACCCACTATTTATATATAATAGCTGTTACTTGTGAAAATAATATCCAGCAACTATGGAAGTTTCTTGATCTCAAGCCATTACTGACACTGGCAGAGTAAGACATGGAAAGAGGAAATGAAAGCATGAAAAACCACAAGCAGAATGAAGAGGTGAAATTGTCCCCTCTGCCTCTTGTTCACAATCATCTTCCTTTTGCTTGAGGAGAGGTAAATATTTACAAAATAAAAGCTTAAGTATGTGATTTTGGCTTTCATATCATAATGGGCAGATTATTAATGAAGGAGATTTTGAGAATCAATGTAAACCACTTTAAGATGGAATTTTTGTTTCTTTCATTTTCCTGATGCCACTTCTGTGATATTTGTGAGAATTTTGTTGATTTTAAGTGGGATTCCATTTTATTTTCTCAACAGATTATATATAAAATAAGGTAAAATGGGCTGGGCAAAATTCCTCCAATAAGTACTTTTTTATTTTGTGTCTCTGTACATCAATATTTCTTATGGGCCTCTTCTTAGTCTTTAACACATAAACATGTTTTAAGTGTTTAGTGGATTTTTATGTCCATTTGGGAAGGCCATTGAGATCATAAACATATCGGGTGGTGCCAAGTATTGTCAATTAAAGTGCAAAGGTGTCAGTCAGAGATCAAACATAGGGAGTACTGAAAGAAGAATAGTGTTTTGCTGGCAGGCACTGCTGGTTGTCTCTTTCCTTATTGAACCCTCCCTTAGATTTTTCTTTAAATACTTTTGGAGAACTAATTCTATAAAACGTCTAATTAAAACTGAAGGGAGAAACAAGGAACTGAAACTCAGCTTCAGGCCCGATTTTGTATTTTCAAATATGCTTTTTGTGTGCACCTAACTTCAACTAATCCAGCAAAAATCTTTTACAGCGCTGGATACTGCTTACACTTCCTGAAAATTTTGCAATATAGAGTTCTCTTACCTACGTCTCTGTCTACCTCCCTCTGATTCTAGGACCACTTCATTCAATTTCCACCAGTGTGAAACTCTTGATTTTTGTGAATCTAATTCATTAACAATAGAACAGAAAGACCTGGCTTAGCAATGCTTGCAACTGGTAGTTCAGGGAGCAACCCCACTGAATTCTATTACTCCTCTGAATACTTTAAAATCAGTCTCTTGTGTTACTTTCATGGCTTGATTTTCTTTCAATATTTCAGATTAGGCTATTTCCTAAGTACTCTCTCCAGGTAGTCAAACATCTATTTCCAGAACTTTGCTCTCAAGAATTGCTCTCAAGAATTGCTCCTGCAACCTCAGGTTCTTCTCTCTCATTATTATTTCCCTCACTGTTTTCTGTATTGTAAGCAGAATCAAATGAAGCCAGCTCCTCATTTGCACTTCTGATCTGGCTTGTATGACTATGTCTGTATAATCCCTTGTACACATTTTATGCACCATAAACAAAATTTGGGAGAGCAGAGTCAGTAGAAACTATTTACTTACCTTTTCCTAAACAAAACTTATGCATGCAAATGTGATTTGACCTTGTGAAAGGAGATTCTGGGGCATCTCAAAGTACCCCAAGTTCTCTCACCTGTCCAGTGTGCAACAGAAAATCACCATATGCCGTTCAGATAGATGGAGGCTCTTCAGCCATGCCTTGAGGTGGGGCTGTTTGCACTTCAGAGAAATGTGTGACTAAGTGGGTTCCAAAGTGCCTGCAGTACGAGCAGACAAATGAGGAGATTTGCTTAGAGCATGGTGGCTGAGTCACTGTAAAGCAAGGCCCATTTATGTCTTGCAAGTCAGCCCTTTGCAAGCCTGCTGAATATAGCCTTTAGCCCATATTTACAGATAGGCATGCCCTCCCTGCTGACCAGTCCTACAGGATATGTACCTCAAGTCTTGGTGTCTTCACCCTCATGGCAGAGAGAAGGAATGATATCCTGGGCTGCACTGACAAAGCATTACCAGCAGAAGGGAGGAAACTGCTGCTCTGCTCAGCACTGGTACTCAGTGCCAGTGAATACCACACTGGAATACTGCATCCCATCCTGGATAGCTCAGTGCCACATAAATGTGGATGAACTGGGCCATCCAGTGGGGGGCCAGCAGGATGCTGAAGGGACTGGAGCATCCCTCTGATGAGGAAAGCTGAGAGAGTTGGGGCTGTTCAGCCTGGAGAAGAGAAGGCTCACAGGGATTTCATCCATGTGTGGAAATACCTTAAGTGAGTGGGCAAAGAGTGCAGAGCCAGGCTCTTATCCACAGTGCCCAGTGATGGGACCAGGGCAGTGGGCACACATCAGCACACAGGAGGTTTCTTCCAAACATCAGAAAAGAGCTTTTTACTGTGAGGGTGATTAAGCACTGACATAGGTTACCCAGGGAGGTTGCAGAGTTTCTATTTTTCTAGATATTTAAAATTCACCTGAACATGGGCATGGTTAGCCTGCTGCATGTGGCCCTGCTTGAGCAAAGGGGTTGGAGCAAATGACATCCAGAGGTCCCTTCCCTCCTCAACCATCCCGTGATTCTGTGATTAATTTAAAACACGAAAGTCCAGCACAGTTCCTGGCAGAACCTGAACATCCCCTTGTACTATTATTTTTCTGTCAGAACTACAGTGTTATATGAATGACTAGATATCTCTTAGGTCATTCAGTTCCTTACGTTCAGACCTCAAACTTTTTGGATGTTGGACCTTATATTTGAATTGCCATTTTTGCTCTTTCCAGTTTTGTACTTCCCTCAAAGTCCTCCACAGAAATCTCAAATGTAATTTCCATCAGCTGATGTGTTTATTCATCCATTATCTTAATCAGTCAGCTTTTGTGTATGTTATCCTATAGCTGTGTGCGTGCCAGTTCAGTTAATATGCTTGATGCATAAACATCTGGTTTGCTAACATAATGATTATTATTTTTGCCATAAACAAAAACAAGAATTAGAAGCAAATGCTGCCACTGACATTCTTTGAGGTAATTGGGTTTTTATTTGCCAATGGCTTACAATTACTGTGTAGCTATTTTTGTATATAACAGCTTTCATGATTCGAGTAGAAGGGATGAGGTCACTGTTTCATATCTATGGAGATATGGATCAGCATGCAGTATTCTACTTGATACAGTAATTTATAGGAGCTCTGCATTGTTTCTGTTTGTACTATGAATTCAGAAATCTGTACTTGCTATCAAAATAGCATATGCACACCCTTTAAGGCAAATTCTCCCCTTTTATTTTTGCTGAGAAATTTTTGTTTGCAGAGAAATTCTTTCTTTCCTGGTTCTTTCTTTCAAGGCTTTTGTTTTCACATTTAAAACTCCTGCCATTCCTAGTTTGAGGAAATGCCATTTTAACAAAAAGCATTACTTATTTATGAAATATTCCTATTATTGCTATGGATCATTAAACCACCATGAAAACACCAGAGAAGCTGAATTTGGATGCTGCTGTGGTACAGATGATTTACGTCCTTACGCTTCTTTTAGTAATGCTTTGTGAAGTGATATTGACAGACACAAGGTTTTCTATGTGCCATATGATTGTAGGCCTTGGCAAGTAAAGTATTTTAGCTTCACTTTCAGATAGACAAGATTTTTTTAAAAACAAAAATTTTTCTTTTCGCAGTAATTCCAGTAAGCTACAGTTCTTTTAAATGAACACTCATCTTTGTGTGAGTGGAAGGACATCCCTTAAAATATGAAAAAATTTCTTGGTCCAGTGAGATGCATGCTAAATAATCAAGACTGCAAAGTACCATCCAACCAAAACTAGATGAAAACCTGGTGACTCGATATGGGTATGCATTGTTGTTGAGTATCAGAATAACAAAACAAGCTTATTGTGCCTTTTTCTCAGAGCAACTCCATTATTACAGAAATATTGTTAATAAAAAAATATAAATTCTTCTCTATGCTTAAGAAGAGATGTGAAATACCATTTTTATATGTTTTGATCATGCTGTGTAAGCCTATTAATCTATCTGCTGTGGAGTAGAAAAACAGACTGCAAAGTCGCTTTTTTTTTCAGCCTCTGCCTTTCATTTTGCAAGACATGAACTTTTTTCCCTTAATAATAACTAGAAATGTTGTTCTTAAAAGGCTTGACCTGGGTGCTTGACTTTTTGTCTAAAGAAGGCTACACCCACATAATTGGTGTAGAAAAAATATGACCCTTTGTTATCGGCAGATGCTAACGCTCTGTTTTATCTTTTCATGGGTTCAGTATGTGCCTCCAAAGCCATCAGCCTGAGATATGACCTCACATTCTTACAGTTTCTTATGTTATTCTGAGATTCTTACAGTTACCCTGCAAACCTTTCCTTCTTTTCAAATAGGATTTTGCTTGAAGGAGTTGTGAAGAAATGTTGCTGTTCTTTATTAGAGGTGAATTCCTAAATTTGTAAAGGTTCAGTGCAGTTAGGAAACTTGTAAGCAGGAGTAGAGAGTGAAACAATGATGTGGCCAAATGCCATTAGAAAAATTATATTGGTATTTGTCTAACAACCCTCTTGAAATCCAGACAGGCCCTTAAAAAGTACTCCTTTTCCTTCTCACAGCAAAGGCATTCAATCCCAGAGCTTTTTAGTAAGGCATGAAGGGATTGCTCCATACTCTCCCCTTCTATATTCTTAAACCAGTAAGACTTTGTTAGTAAGGGTTATCATTCTCTATCCAAGTCTTACTAACAGGTTACAAAAAGCAAATGTCACCAATTACAACTGTCATAACTGCAATAATCTATTTAACTTTTTCATTGGTGAGTTCTTTCATGGTTGGTAACTTGGTCAAGATCTGTGAGGGGAACAGAGCTCTCTCTGCAGTTGTCTTTTCCATGAAAAGTGTTTACAGTAAAGCTTGTGCTGCCAAAGTGAATGTGTAGTCCATTGGCACCTGAGCCTCTGCCCAGAAAGGATGCTCTGCCTGACTGGCTGTGCTACCTTTCTACTCAGGTCCCCAGAAGCATAAGTTGTCTTTGTTTTGGTACAGAGCACTGGCTTACAGGACAAGCTTTGTAAGTGTCCTTTCCTTAGTGCAATAAAGTCAAGAAAAATGCTTGAGGAACTTGACAAGAAATGGTTTTTTTGTAAAAAGAGGAAGAAGAGACTGACATGATCTTAATAGGCATCCATCTGCTATGTGACTTCATAGCTTGTGGATGTTATGCTGCATCCATCTGCTATGTGACTACAAATGGCTTCCTGAAACTCTTAAAGAAAAGGATCTCATTATCTCACTCCATAACTCAGGCTTGTAAGACTTAAAAGATGAAAGGGGCCAAGGTTAAGTGTCAAAAACAGAAGATTCACCTGCAGCTATTTAGGAAAAAAAATGCTGACTTGTCTGTGTAATTCTTGGAAGATGAATTGTCTGGGACGTCTGACTTGCTGTTGGAAGGTCCAGTCCCACCTGGAAGAGAAAGGTAACATTTTCTGTGACAAGCAGGACTGAAGACAAAGCCCAAGACTTCTAGAACCAGAGTTGCTAATGACACAGTTCAAAAGGAGGAATGAGGCTGGGAAAGTCAGAGGAAGGGTCCTCACAGCAGCAAATAAAACCTGCCATTGTAAAGAAATCTAATTCTTCTGCTCTTTTCGTAAAAACAGTGCTGTAAACCAGAAACTTGAACTAGAAGTGTGATGTTTATCAGGTTTCCAGATAGGATAGAACTTGAAGACATGTAGAAGATGTCTGTTGCTAATGCCTACCATTATATTAAATTAGCTAGTTCCATGTATTATATATATGCATTAAGTGGTCTTATTTTTTACTGTTATATGGATTTCACCACAGTTCCATTTAGGTGACTATTTTGTGAGACAGTTTTGCATAATCAAGCTGTGATGAAAGAAAAATGAACTCAGCATTATATCATAAAACAGTAGCAACAACAATAATAATAGTAATCTCCTCTCATGACTCCTTAAAGTCTCAAAGCTGAATGTCAAATAAATATGAGGGGAATGAAAATAATCAAGATTTTGTTTGAAAAATGGGGATTTTGTTTGTGTTTCAAATGTATAGTTTGCTCTTCTGAACTTTCAGAACAATATGCTATTCTCAGATACTGCCATACAGCTGTAAACAGTAACAGTATTTGTAGTCATATGTTCAAAGAAAGAAGTGAGCTTTGAAATACCTTCACTGGATTCTGTTAAGAATAATTTTCTAAGATACAGACATTTTGCATTAAAGGGAACCCCAGTACACCACTGGACACCTTCCCGTCCCCTCCACCGGTGGACCTGTAGTAGCAATTTTCAGCAAATGCCCTAAGAATAAATGCATCTATGCACAGATTTAGATCCTGATAAAATATGAAGCTGTTTTACAGCATGGATTTGATGCAGAAATTACAGGGTACAGTTGACTCCTGCCCTAAAAGGCAATAAATAAATGTAATACTCACTTCAATACCATTGCCCTAAATTTACATGACAGGAGCTGAATTTGCCTCAGCAGTCTCACATCTACTCAGGAACAATAGATTTTAGAGAGATGGAGTCAAGGGAAACTGCCCAATTTTAAATTTCTTTTTTCAGCTGACCACCTAATTTCAGTTTCTCACTTCATCAATTTCTCCAGTCATAGATTTATGCTACATTTTTCTGTCACATATATACCTATTTATATGCACATCAGATAAATCTTTCTGTTAAACACAGCTGTAAAAGTTATATTTTTTTACTATTAGTCTTAAATGTATTTTCTTAGTGAAGAAAAGGTCTTTATTTTTAAAAGTGTTGTCAAAATATTTGTTTGGAATACTATAAAAGCAACTGCCAGGTCAGAAAAGGACTAAATCAAATTAATTTGGGGATTTGTTTTTCTTCTGTTCCCAGATTTCATTCTTCCAGTTGGTAAAGATGTTTTGGGATTTTTTATGAACTATCAACATCATACATGAAAAAGACAGGTTGTGTTATTAAGTTAAAAATCCTAGGATGGAGAAGCAAGGAGTAACTGACAGCTTCAAAACGAGCTGTTTATCACCAACCTCACCCAAAATTAGCCTGGAATATTTATGCTAGAAGGAAATCTGCTCTTGGATGCCAATGCTCAGTTAAATAGGTTTAAGGTTTAATAGTTTAAGGATGTTTTATTATTCTTGTTGTTGGACAGAAAATGTTGGTTATATCTAAACTTCAGATCAGTTGTAGCTTCCGATCTCTCCCATGAGAAGAGTTAATAAATCTTGGACTGTGCTCATAAGGAGGATGCAAAACTTGCAATTCCTCATCCTTTGAGGATGCCTAGGCCGACCCTGGCTTATGGGCATAGAAATGTGATCTGCAGAAGTCATGTGCCTCTACATAAGCCTGTAAAGAATAGCACAAGATGATGTCTAAGACCTGCTTGTCAAGGATGGAAATGTCTCCTTTTAAGCTTGGGATGCCTTTCTCTTCTTTGGCTTGACTGCTTTTATTAAGTATGCAAATTCCTTTGAGTAGCTCCCTTTGAAGATGAGATTATCAATCCTAGTCTTTTTCCTTAAAGAAGATAATCAGTGTAGTTTTGGATCCATTGTGCGGTAATCTAGTGGTTATGGCATTCACCCAGGAGAAGGTAAGTAAGGATTTAAATTTCTTTTTACACAGTAGGGAAATGCTTTTAAAGGAAGTCTTGAGAATCTCAGCACCAGAATACTTTCTTGTCCAGAAGGTAGATGATGGAGATTCAAAGTCTCAGAAAAAGCATGGGAATTATGCTAATGCTTTGATGCCATGGATCACAGATTTATTTTTCAAACTGTTGTGGAAACAGGCACTATTGCTAAATCCTTTAATAAAGTGGTGAGCTAGGAAGAATGAATGACTGTTATATTGAGACACAATATATTGTCATGAGCATCTGGCCTTTTTTTAATGTATGCTTGAGGTACTTTCTTTAAAGAGCAAAATGCCCCAAAGATCCTGTGACTTTCAACAGGAAAGAGATCTCACTTTCAGCCACAAGGGGACATGGCATCTAGACCTTGAGCTACGTTTAGGACTCTTAAGGTTTTGAGTTTTGACTTTAAAAGATCATTGGTAAAAGCGATGTATAGCTGTCCAAAAGAGTAGGAACTTGACTTTCTGGAAGAGCAAAGGGTTAAGGGAGCAGTACTGAGTCTTGTACTCAGTGGCTGTTATATTCAGAGCCACTAAATGAGCTTAGTCAAAAATTATCCTTGTGCAGAACAATTCCCTCCAATGTTTATTTCAGCTCTCTGGCAAGGACAAGTGAGCATATTGGCTTATGGCTACAAGATGGTGATTGAAAGAGAGGGCTAACCTTTCCTACGTGTGAAGATTCAAGGTTATATGCAGCACCTTCACTTCATGCACAGCACATTTGTACTTCCTTGTGATGCAGCCTGGCAGACTGGTTCACAGAAATCACAAATTTTAAAGCCCAAGCTGTCAAACTGCACCCTGAAAGCTTTTAAGATAAAATTGCTTCCTTGTCCAGTAATGTGTCTTCAAAAAGCTTAGCGTATTATCTTTACTGGAATATAAAAACTAACAAAGACATTTGAACAAAGAAAAAAAAAATCTCATCCTACCTGGACTTGTTAGGTATTATAATGCTCAAGAAAAAAAATGTTCTGCTTTTCCTGTTGATGATGCTGAAAAAATAATAACTAAACTGCTGTGTGATTATAGTTGGTGAGTAGAGCAATTTCTCTGCTTGGGGAATTGTACTCAGATTATAGACTACAGATATATGTAATATATACATATAATATCCCTATATATCTATATGCTTATATCTGTATACAGCTGGCTAGTGTATCGCTATATGGCTATATCTAATCCATATGATTAGATGGAGATATAGATATAAATAAAGATATATAGGTCTAATTGATGCACAGCATGGTTCAAGAAACAAGTACTAAAATAGGCACCTTTTACTATTCTGAACTCATTCAGATGTTAATTGGGCAAAAAACCCTATTGTTCCTGGCTGACTGGTGGAACAGATTGATTTTCTTAGTCCATATGCCCCCACGTTCTGAAACAAAGCTTCAAAGTATCCTTCTGAAACCCTTCCAAAGTGTTCCCTGTGCTGTAGGTAAAAGAGCAGAATCACCTCGAAGGTGTTAGCTGCAGAGTGCACATGCTTCTCTGAAACTGTAATTTCCTATGTAAAAATGTATTTGTATTTTATATTTGACTTTAATATTTGACTTAAACAAGCCACATGGGCTAATATTTAAAGCATTAAAAGTAGATGTCAGGCTTAAGCAAGCAATGTCTTCAGAAAGTAGAGTGAGAAATGTAAATATACAGTACAAAAAAAGTAAAAATGAAAATAAATTTATTAATATTGATGAAACATGTTGTCATCTTTTTGCAAAATTTTCATACCTTCTTGGTGATTTCTCACAGACAACTCCTCACAGCACTGACTCCTTCTTCCTCACAGCACAGCCAACAAACTCCAGCTGCCTTCTCACCCAGCTAAGTCACTCTTCCATAGCACTCATCTTCTTATTGGACACAGCTGTGGCCTCTTAAGGGCAGGCCTGTTCCTAATCTTTGGTGATTAGTACAGTTGCAACTCCTCAGGGGTGAGATTACCTTCTGCACTATCTCTATTCTGTAACTTTCCATCCCCCCACAGAAACATATATAGGTAAAAAAGTTTTAGATTTAATTGTATTGTATTCTATTAAATACATTCTGTTTCTGATATTACCACTGGTTTAATTCATTATGCTAATTCTGCTACATTCACTTTGCAGCACCAAAATGTTCAAAGAGGAAAGAACACAGTATAGATGGAAATACCTTCCAAGTTGACATTTATCTTCTATCTTCTACCTTCTTCTATAGGTAAGTGCAAAGAAATAAGATGATATGAAATACAGTGTCATCCTGTCCCTTTACACTAAAATAACTGATACAACTTAATCCACAGCTTTTTCATAAAGGCAGACATTTTCAAGATTTCACATCAAATATCACTGAAGGTGCTCTAGGATGACCCTGCTTGAGCAGGGAAGCTGGAGTAGATGATCCACTGTGGTCCCTTCCAACCTGACCCATTCTGAAAAGCACAGACTTACAGCTGCTACCACTGGATACACTTAATTGCCAGCTCAGTCATGTATTTTATGTGCAATGCAGTTGCTAAAGTGAACAAACTCCAGATGCCTGTTGCTGGGGTTATTGATGTCCTTTCTTTAGAACCTTGCATGGCTGGTCTAATTAGTGTCTTTTGGAGTACTGCTTTGATTGCCAGGTCAAATTGGGTTTTTTCAGGTTGGTAGATTGTCATCTATTGAGCAGTTAATCACTGTGTTTAGGAACCGCAATCTTGCTGTGAATCATCTTGTGTCTAAATCTGCAAAACCCCATGCACCCAGTTAATGTGGTTCATAAAACATAATGACTATAGTGAAACTGGTACATATGAAATATCTGTTCCACTTGTGATATGAGCCTTTGCTATCTCATTTCAAGAGAAAGGGAAAAATTAATAGAAAGTCAAGTTGAAAAGACAAGTTTGTGAGTCCTGATTCTTCATTGTGTAGGTATAAAGAAATATTTGGGCTAAAATATTTTCCCACTGAAGGGAATTGTCCATGTAACTAAACAGGAAGTCCCACCAAACACTTTTTATAGGGTGCAATTCAAAAAACCTAAACTAGATTGTGCTCCTTAATCATCCCCTGGAGAAGCTTCTCTCTCTCTCTTGACTCTCTCTCAGCCCAAACCAGTACAATTGGTTGGATGAGGGATAGGAATTTCTGGGTTCAAACTGGGGCAATCTATTTGGTGAAACTTCAGGGCAACAACTACACCATTAAATCTCCTTGTGATTAAAACTTGAACACCAAAACTTTATCAGCTGAATCTGCTTCTGGTCAGAGTGTATCTCCATATGAGTTTTATATTTCTCCAAATTTTTTATCTTTATTGAAGATGATTTTTATGAGATTTCTCTGTAACCTGTATAGGTTATAATCTATATAAATCAGATCCACATTTTTTTAAAGTGTTATTTTTGCAGAAAGTGCTGAGCACTGTCTAGTAATTACTAGTGTATATGTATGTATTGTGCCATAAAACTCAAAGCAGTTGCTTGCTTTTTTTCCTAGCTTGAAAGAAACTGCTCAGTTCTTTACATTCACTATTACTGTGAAAATATTCAGGAAGCTGGACTATTTACTGAACAGTCTTATATGTCCTAAACAAATAAAAGCACCAGAGGAAAAAAATCAGTTTTAATACAGCAGATGAAAGTAGTAATCTCTAAATATTTTCTGACCTCACAACACATGAACAGCAGTCACTTGAAGTATTTTAGAGGAACAGAATAAAGCTTCAGAGAGCAGCCCCTAAATATCTAAGTATGACAGTAAGGAGGGACCATAGAGAGGCTATGAGGTCTTGGGAAGATGTTGACTGGCCTTGAATGTTGCTGACATGGAAGCTGGTCTCCTGCAGGTCAAACAGCAATAAAAATATTATCTTGATAGATCTGCGTGCAAGTTTTGCAGAACTACTGTAATTAGGGCCAGGGTTTGCTAAACTACCATAGTAGAATTAATAAGGTACTTTGTCTTTTGAGAAAAGTGTCTTCAGGACAGCACAGTACAAGGTGCTGACATTTACGTTAATGTCAGATATTTTATGGCCAAAATTTGGTAGAAGAATGCTATTTAGTAAAGGATGTGGATTTTTCTACAATATTTCATTTGTGAACTTGTTTTTCTTTGACAAAGAGTCACAGAATTCCTGAAAAAGCTGAGTTGGAAGGCACTCTGAATGATCATAAGATTCAGCTCCTGGTCCTACATAGCACCATCCTCAACACACACCATGTGCCCAAGGGTATGAAATGTCTGCCTAATTCTTCAGTCCTTGAATACTTACACAAACACACATATACATATATGGAAAGTAAACAGCTTTCATCAGACAGATCTGTAATTTTCAGCTCTGAAAAACTAGGAAGTTTTAGGGAAGAATGTGTTCCCAAACAAAAGCAGCAGAATTCACAACTGATATGATTCACAGGTAGGTGGCTATGTACATTCAGGTGCCTTCATTTCCTTGGGAGAAAGCTGTGCATGCAGAACTGTGTTTGCAATACTGAAAGAGCAATTTGATTTTAGAGTGATACAAGGACAACACTTTTGCTACATATTGAAGAAATTCATTACTATGAAGGTGGCAAGGTGCTGGAACTGGTTGCCCAAAGCAGTTGTGGATGCTCCCTTCCTGGGAGTATTCAAGGATGGGGCTCTGAGAAACCTGGTCTAGTGGAAGGTGTCCATGCCCATGGGAGGGGGGTTGGATGATTTTTAAGGTTCCTTCTAGCACAAACCATTCTATGATTCTGTTTGGAAGTGCCATTGCAAAACAACTTACCATCCCTGTCATAATTGGTGTTACAATATTCTGTGGACTCTGTATTTGTGAAAGCATAGATAGATAAAGGGAATGAAATTTCTCTGTGGCTTTGTCTTATGCAGAACTGTTTCATAAACCTAAATGATTGGTCACAAGACTTGGTGGAGAATGAACATATTCCAGACAGTGAAAAGAGAAAAAAACGTTGAAATAAAATTGAACCTGCTGCAGCACTAAGTCACCTTTCAGACATTAGGAAAGAAGGTAGAAAACAGGTTTACTCACCAAAGCTCTCTTCTGTTTTCCCCTTCTCTTTGAAGCATCTTGGGTTACTTATGGTAATAGCCAAAAAATTCCTTCGTTATTTTTCTTTTTAAAACCTAGTTGTTTGGCCTGGATCATGGAATAGCACAAGGAAAGAGTAGTCTATCATAAACACTCTGTAATAATTTGGAATTTCCCTTCTTATGAATTTGACTTGATGACATTTCTGAGGGGTTTTTGTTTGGGTCCTTTTTTTTGTGTTATGTTCTGAGGTTCTTTTCGGGGGGAATTCCACTAAGCACAAACATTCCATAAATTTCAGATGACTACTCTTTGGTTTTGCTTTGATGACTATTTAAGTTTATAGCCTATTTGATATACTCAGATTGTTAATTTCCTGTAAATTAATCAGTAAATATCACCAGGAATGTACAGTATTTTGTCTGTGCTGCCAGACTGGTGAACACAGGCTGGAATTTTTTTGGTTGTCCTCAGAGCTATCAGAGTTTGCATGAAGACCGGCCAATAATGCATTTCTGATTTCAGTTCAACTACTGAAAGCAGTTGCAAGGCCTACTTTAGAACTCCTGGTTTATTTCTAGTAGTTATGGAAATCTTATTTATGGGGTATGGGTGCAGTGCCTGGGGAAGTTCTGAAAAATAATTTGTTTTAAGAGATTAAGTACAAAAGGCAAGGCCATAATTCAATCATGTAAAAGATATAATTACAATGCTCTGCTCTCATGATTTTCAACGATTTTTCTCAACCCATTAATCACCCTAGATCAATCGTGGCTGTTTGGACCTTAGTTTCTATGGGTTGGTTTAATTTTGAATCCTTGTATTTAAAAATACACCCCAGTGCCACCAGGAGGTGTCCGTGTGCCATTTTTTGGTTACTTTCCGGGGTGCTTGCCTTTTTTTTATTTTTTGTGGGGAGAGCTCCATAATAATGCCATAATAGCAGTTTCTAAAGAATCATTATTATTAATACTATTATACACTGTTGTTATTTGCACTTCCAAACAAATGAGGATGTTGTGTTTGTGTCCAGAGAGTTCTTCATTCTTTCCACAGATAAGAGAATTATGGATGAAAAAGACCTGTTGAGTCATCCATCTTCTTCCCTTCTGGCATGCCCTGTTCTCTGGAATATACTGTATAATGTATTGAGTGATGATATCAGTCTGTTGCTAGGGAAATGATGACTATAATCAGATGTTACATAGTCTACATTTTGACTGCATTGCAGGATCAAAAATGAGGCTATGAAAACAAAGATTTTTACAGAAATACTTAAGTTGTGCCCTATTTGTCCTTGTGTATAATTTCCAGGATGACTGGAGTGTATACCTCAAAAAGCTAAATATCTCACAGTATTTTTATGTTGCATATTCACATTTAGTCTGTGGTGTTTAATTGTAAAGTATATAGTGTAGTTTCAGTGCAAATACAGGCATAAAATATTTACAGATCCATAGGAAATTACAAATAACTACAAGAAATTCTATTACATTTCAGCCTAAAGTAGAGCCATTTTTATTACCGCATAGATATTTAGAATTATACATCAGAGTGAATAGTAAATCTATTTTCATCTGAACATCAGTTTAGGAGAAAAAATTAATATACCTGGTGATAGAAGGTATGGTTCAGTTGTACTCCAGAGGGTATCTTGAAAATCCTGTTCCAACCAACCTAAAATACAGTGTATGGCAACAGTCACAAGCATTACCTGCAGATGCTGTGTCTGAGGGAGGGCTATGTGCAGGAATGACACTTTTTTCATGGCTGCACAGTCAGATTGAGTTTTTCTACTTTTTATTGCATGTTCCAACCTATTTTTTTGATAAAGTGCACACAATCCTTTTTGAGAAGAAATAGCATGAAAACAATTTCCAAATACAATGGCGTGTTGTATGGGTTATGGCAAAACTTCTTAAAATGTTAGAAGCTTTTTAAGTTTGCCAGATCTAATTTAGTAGCTACATTTCTGGGAGAATATGCTTTTCAGGCTACCTGTGTAACACCCCAAGTTTCAAGCCCCCCTCCCTTCCTAAATTTATGCATAACGTTGGTGTTTTACATTCATCTGTAACTATAATTTTCCACCAAAACCCTAGCATAGCCTCTTCCAGGGCCAGTTATTGAATTCCCACAAGTGATGGCAATCCCAGGACATTTTAAAGTAGATCCTGACCCCAAGGACTCATCTATGTTCTGTTCTATTGATAGAGAGAAATATTAAAGCAGCAGATACCTATCATTAGAGTACATGTGTTTCTGCATCAATAGCCAGCTGCTCACTGAACTGGAAAGAATGTGGGGAACAGAAGACATTTTACAGCCAAGTGAGTTGACTAAACTAGTGGGAAACACAGTGAAATTTCACTGAGACTTAATGATAAACTTCCCATATCAAAAACATGTCTAATACACATTGTCTAGATACTTGCCATTTGAGGACCCTAATAACAACGGAATTCTACTAAGAGAAATGCATGGTTTTGCTGATGTGAACATTCTAACGCCAAGTTTCTTTGCACAATCATGTGTTCTTTTTTATTGAAAAGAAGAACCTGCAAATAAAAATATATGAGTAATGAAACTGACCTATTAGCATGGTGTGTGGTTAAAAATATCCTGTTTTCTTTGCTGCCTTGGAAGCCTGTTTTTCTGGACTCATACTTAAAAAAACTGTCTTGTGTATCTGTTTGCAATACCCATGTTTGATGAACACAATGAGACATAATTTACATGCTAATACAACAAACCAGATGTAGAATAGATCAGCTTACATGCAGAGCAGCTCAAGATCTGATCTCTCCACAAGGATCTCACATACTTCTTGTAGGTGATATGTCACTATTTCCTATAAATTGCTGCCAAGCTACCTTTTTTAAAAATTTCATCTCTTATCCTTTTGTATGCAAAAACCTGATTAATTTTTCAGGTTCAATAATTTTTTTTCACAAAACTAAATCTAAGCATTAGCTGATTAACCACTGATAAAACAGGTTTATTATTTAGCAAATACAAAACACTTATTATCTGTCTTTGCTATTGAAAGAAGGTGGTGTGGGTTTTTTATTAATGTTTTTGTCTCAGAAATTTTGGGAGCACTCAGTTGAACTTTTGTAAAACTATTTGCTATCACATTACACCCGTGGATCAGCACCACAGAAATTCCTAACAGCAAATAGGATTTAAAGTGTATACTGATGGTAAATTTGCTAAAAACTTACCTTAAGGACTCATAAGCAAGTCATCACTAGCACTGATCTCTTTATAAACATTTTGTTTCGGGGGACTGAAGCGTGTGTTGCCTGAAAATACCAAGAGATCATTTATACACACACATCATGCATTGACAAGTCTGTCCTGTTCTCCATTCTAAAACAGCAGCTCCTAAACCATAATGTAAAAATCAATGTAAAAGGATAGAACATGAAGTCCTGCTGCTTTCAGAAGATGGGGATGCTTTTTGTAAGCATGAGTGCACTATATTTTTGTTTAGCTTTACCCTCTGCTTTAAAACTTGTTCATATTTTGTTAACTCACTATTAGATAGTGAGCTAGCACTCATCCACATTGATAATCTCTGTCCCTACTCTCTTGCAGGAAAAAATAAGTTCAGCCTGAAGATGTAGAGAACACTGAGAATGTTCCTGCCACTACCCTTATTTCTATAATTTTATTATCTGTTAAGCATTTCTGCTTTTTAAGAGCATTCTGTGTTCTATGTTAGAGAACAAGAGACATCTTTGATTTCATTAGAACCTGGTGATACTAGGATTGGTCTCAAGGGCATGTGCCCCAGATTTATGAATGCTTCTGTTCTAGATTACTGTTGAAAACTGAAGTTGGTTCTGAAATCAAAATATCACCTAACATTGGAAGAATTTGTCTTCCTTTTAGCTATTATAAACACAATCTAACTGTTCATCATATGATAGAGGAAGCTATTTTGTGCACTGGGCCCACTTGCCTTGCTATTAAGAAAAGATATCCTCCTTATATTGCTGGCCTGTCTTCTTGAATTCACACTTCCTTCCTGGCTCTGTTGCTTCTCCAAAAAGATTAAGTGAAAAAGTCTTTCTTCTACTCTACATGAGCTTTAGTCAGTCAATATACAATAATACAGCACTTCATCTATTTCTAGGGTATTATTTTACATCAGGGAACCACAGGAAAATAAACCAGCCAGAAAGAGATGCAGAGCAAAACAAAGTAACAAGTCAGCAAAAATACAGCATGCAACACAGGAACACTGGTGAGGTAAGGCAAACTGTCAAAGCTGAGGTTACTACACTGTGCTCAGTCTCAACAGCAGCTCAGTCTTTTCTCTGGACAAAATTCAGTGATGTTTCTGAAATATAAAATTAAAACATTAAGAACACCTGAAATTCTCCATTTTAGCTGAGAAAGGCATTCATGCTGTAGAATTTCCATCTTAACCCCTTTGGTAGTTGCTCCTCCTAGGCACCAGATAATTAATTATCCATTTGTACTCCTATGAGGATAAACCTTTTCCCATTTCAAAATTTTGGAAAAGAGAAATTACACAGATGAGGATCAAGTACACTGACATTTTTTCACATTCAGTAATTGTGTTATCAAAGGTCATGGTGAACTTTTGGCTCTAAAACGATGGTTTGATGAAGTAACAAACGTGTGCTTGCTGCTGTCTTTTAACACATGCTTTTTGAAGCACAAGGCCAACATTAATGGAAATAAGCTGAAGAAAGAAATGCCACTATCTCTGCCCAATTATGGTGCTAAAAGTTCTGTTTGTTTGAAGTGGACAGGGAACCTGAACCCTGCAAGTGCAATGATTATAGCCATAGGCTTCATTATGGAAACAAGAATGTGAATGCAGAGACCTTTTAAGAGATGGACCTTCAGTGACCAAAGTACTGAAAACATCTGTCTAAAGAGACTGTAAAAAAACCCCCAAAAATGAAACAACAAACCCACCACCATCCTACCAAAGCCAACCCTTTTAAGTATAAAGAGTATTCTAATGTGCTGATATTCCAGACCTAACTTTGTTTTGTCTATATAGCTTTTTGGGAAGATCTTTCTAAGATAAGCATGGATTAAACAGACATTTAACTATAATGAACACAATAAAATAGAAAGAAGGTACTGGAAGAGAAGCCAGAGTGTCAGGTAAACTGAAATAGATAAATAACAAAAGCAAAAATAACCCAGTCAAAGTCTGGTTTTGCAATCAGTTCCCCTGTTATATGATGCAATTACACAGAAGTAAAGGTGTGAATATATTCAAAGTAGCTCCTCTGTAATTGCTTTGGTAACAATAATACTGAAGATACTGTGCTGTGACTTGGCACAGACTAACCACATGTTTACATTAAGTGAGGCCTCCTGGTAGATGCTACAGAAATATCCAAAATTAAGAAAGCAAGCACAGTTCAAGGGATAAATCAAGCACTCATACACTTTTGGGGGAAGAGGAACATAAATAGCCTTTTACTCCACTAAAATTAACAACCCTATTTTCCATCCCAAAGAGATGGGTTTCAAAAACCAGCAAAAGACACCATAATTTGTTTAAAAACAAGAAAAAAAAAGAGGAGAAACAGAAAAAACAGATACAAAATAGAGAGGGAAAGGCTGAAATTAATTTTATTTAACAACACAAAAGAATTAAGAAGGGAAGTATACTGAAATAAAGAAAAGCAGTGAAGGAAAATAAGGAAAACCATCACTTTAATATACTGTAAGTACTTATTTTACTATTGCCTTTTTCTGCAACATTTTACTGATGATGTTTCATGGATCATCAATAAAGTAACACTATAAAAAACCTCTAGAATCCTATTTCCTTCTGGCAATTGTGCTAGATTGACAGTAACTAGTCCATGAAAAAGGGCAACCAGTTCAGCTGAAGATTTGATGCAAGAGCGAAAGGGGGAGGAAAAATTAAAAAAAAGGTGAATAATATTGTGTTAAGTCTGAAAGGAACACCAAGTGAAACAAATGAATAAGAATTATGGAAACCAGTATTTCCAAAGCAAATGGACTACTTCTCTTGCCAAGAAGATAGGGCATTTGACAGCTAGTAAGACAGCAAGGCATTCAGCTTCCAAACACCAGAAGGTGAGAGTTAATATTACACGCATGAGCCACAAGCATACGGCTGGCTTGTTTTTATTAACACTAATAAATGATCTCATAATACTGATCAGAAGTGGGTTTTGTTCCTCCACATATCTCACAAAAAATTTTCAGGTGACAAGTACTATGATACATATGGTAGAAACAAACATCTGTGGCCACAAAGATGTTTTGTTAGCTGATGATTAATATATTCAGGAAGCAATCACACTATTCATTAGTAAAAGTTTACAAACATTAAAAAGTGCATAACATTTGAAACCAACAACACAAAAATATATATAATATATATATACTATATATAAAGTGACATCACCTCCTATTAATAAAAGAAAACAAATCTTCTGACCTTGTGATTGGTGCTTGTGTGATTGCCATGGTTTACTATCAGTCACTCTCTTCACTCACCTTAGTCACACAGAGGTGTGGCTGCCCCATTTTGCAGCATTCAGCCTCATGAATGGCCTTGTCTATTGGGGCAGGACAAGGGGGAAAAACAAATCAATCAGCAATAGCTACTGCAGAACAGGTTATTAATCTGTAGGTATTTTAAGTGATGTCCTGGATGGACAAGCTATCCTGGTATTTTGATGAAGGCCCAGTTTGGACTGCCATTTTGGAATAGATGAAATGGGAAAAAATCTAGTCTTTGGGTGCTAGATGCCAAGTCTCTCACCTCCCTTTCCAACTCCAAGCCACAAGGCTACTGTAGCAGATTCTAGCACTTGGCTGTTCAGGTGCATCAGTAGCAGGCTACTGGCTGTGCAAACCCAACAGCCTGATCAACTGAGGCAAAGGCAAGGAATAGTAAAAATTCAACCCCTTGCTGGATCCAGCCCGGGAGCCACTCATTGGACTACACTGCATTCTAAAATTCCTTTCAGAATACATACTTGGCAATAACCTATGCCAGTTATTTTCCCATGTGTAAACAAGGCCTATCTTTTACAATGTGAATCAGGAAAACCTCTAGCACCATGGAATTAGTTTGAATTTTAACCCATATAAGGTTATAAATGTATTCTTAAAACTACCATAACAATAAAATACTTGGAATAACATTTTAAAAAAATATCTCAGAGAAAGATTAAGAAATTGGGACCAAAATTAGAAAAATGGGGAAAAATAACATAAAAGATTCAATTTGAGTCTCTGATATGCAACTAACTACAGGCGAGTGGCAAAACTGTACCAAGGACACAACACACGCTCAAGTATTCACATTAACAAATCGTTTTGAAGGCTCATCTAGTGACAAATTCGAGTGTTGCTGAGTCATTCAGGTCAATTTAGCAGTTGATGTTTAGATCTATCATGTGCACATCACCACCTTATGCAAAAAACCAGCCCTTTCAAAACGCGTGGTAGAAAAATTCACAGTAACAGAAATATTCTTCATAAGCAGTTGAGAAGGGGCAGTGTGGAGCATCTAAGTTGTACAATACAAAAACCATTGTAAATAACAGAGCTGTAAAACAGATGCAAAGGTCTAAAAACAGTGCTTTCTTTACAGTTCTTATAATGGGCAAACACTTTGGCCAGAGAATTTTAAACTCTGAGGATCACACAAGCCTTTGCTTAAGATACACAATTAGATCCTCTGATGCTTCAAAGGCCATTTGCTACAAGATTTACCTGTTCTACTTTCTAAAAGTGTTCCCATCGAGTAGTCATTATGAAGGGATCCATCTGATGACACTATCCCAAAAAATCAATACATGTTCAACCATTGCTAATGACAGAGGTAGAGAAAATTCTGTCTTCTGTCACAGCTTGTACCCAGATTTTTAGCATTGTGTTGAGTGGGTTCCAGCAGTGAAGACACATGCACTTTCTTTTCTACCAGCTTGCTCATGGAAACGAATTTGTTCCAGCACACTCCTGTAGCCTGAAAACATCCAGCAGCTGCTCCACTCGGTCAAAGTTGGATGTCAGCTTTCTTGCTTTGCTGCCTCCCCTTGGGCCTCCCCAGTTTGCTCACTTGGATTTCGCTGTGCATCTCCTTCTCCTTCTACAAAACAGGAAAAAAAGATGAGTAATCCACCCTAAAATAAAGAGAACCCTGATTGTTCATCCATCAGCTTGAAAAAAAAAGTAAAAAGAAATTGAAACTGAAATATGAAACTCCTCACTACTAAGATAGCTATACTTTGTTTTAGGAAATGTCTCTTGACATGCAAATTACTAGCTGCAATCACAAGTATCACTAAATAAATACCAAATGTAGCTTAAAATTAATGACTTTAACAAAAACAGTAGAGTATTTTTGAAAATTTCTTCATTATGATGCTATAACAGTGTAAGAGAAAAAACCTCATTGCACCAATCTGAACAGATACTGCTACAAAGAGATGCAATTTCAATAAAAACAAGAGTTTGTTAAAGCTGCTTTAGTTCTATGCATCCATTTTCAGCATCATGTCCATGGTGTTCAGTCCAGCTGTCTCACTACAAACCACAGAATGACCTGAGGAACAGCTCACACCCTACAGAGGCACAGTGAGCGGGCAACTCACAGTCTGTCTAAAGAAGGCCAAGAAAAGCATTGTTCCATGATTTTACTATCTATATGCAAAGTATTGTATTTTACATAACAGGTTCAGGCAACAGGAAAGTGAGTGCAAGTGAGACACAAGTCCCTGAACATTGGACTGATCAGCCATAGATACACAACAATGAATAATGTTAAGACATACATGTCTCATGTATGTTGCAAGGATTCTGAGTAATTTCTACTGAAATGGCGTGATAAGGGAAGAAAATTCCATGGCTAGGCTTTAAGGAGGTTTAGATAGATGTAGCAGTGCCTCTTAATTTTAATCTATAGATCTTTAGAATGAAGATAGGGTTCTCAGTGCAGATATTTCTTGTTTCCTTCTTTCAGATCACATGGTGCATCTCCAGATTTATTTCTGTTTATAGAAATAAGCATCATAAACGCCTTCTCTTTTCTGTGTAGAAGAAAGGGCACACTGGTAGGGGAAAAAAGTTCTTTGCCTTGCAAAGAACATTGCAAACAGCTTAGACATGACAGCTGTGTTTTGTGCATGCACTGAGTAGGCAGGAAAATGCCACAAAAGATACTGTGAACTATCACATTCAACCTGATAAAAAGTTGCATGGAAAGTCGATTACCTATTAAACAGTGAGGTTTGTTCAGTTCATTATGGGTTGAGTAGTAAATAGACAATTGTCTTACAAGGCACTTTCCCAGAAAACTCTTTTTCACTTTCACCTCTCAAATTAGAAAGGATTCCATCAGGATGGATCCACATGTGATTATTTATTATTAGACAAAAATCCCTTTTGCCCCAGTTGTCTAAACACTTTCTAAAAACCTCCTACATTTGTTCTAATACTGCAGAAGATGCGATGAGTGTCATTTCAGGGGGTCATTTCTTTTCTGCCTGCTCTGCCCTCCATTTATTCTGACTACTACTACGTGGGCAAGCCAAACTTTTGTGGTGGTAATCTTATTAACAAAAAGAATAGGAAAAATGTCCCACTGAAGAGCAAAAAACACTCTTGCAAGGTATTTGTGTTTAAAAGAAAAATCACTCTTGGACAAAAAGCCCAAACATTGTTAAACACAGAGCACAGAGACCCAGGGAAAGAGCACTAAGGTTCTAATATACCACTTCTTGAAAGATTCTTCTCAACTCGCTGAAAAAACTCATTCATCTAAACCCATTTAATCTATAATACACTATCTCAGTACCAGCTTTTTCTTTCTACTGGCAGAGCTCTCCTACCAAAGGCTTTAAAATATATTTACAGAGATAAATTTGCTTTTAAGTTCTGAGAATCCCAAAACTACTAAGCACATGGCTGTTCTTCCTTTAAAACCTGATGGTTAGAAACTCTCAAGAGCAAGACTGTAATTTTTACACAGCATTTTGAAACCATCAGGCAGTATTAAAAAAAGAAACAAAACTAAATAATACAATACTCTGAGTCACAATACAGTTGTGTGAGTAGGTCAGCTGGCTAGAATAACCAGTCTTGCTAATGTACAGCTTTTAACTCAATTTTCTTCCTGTAACATTACTGACTCTACAGTGTCTATCACTATTCCCTCTGCTTACACCCAAAACATTTCTACCATCGACTAAAATCAATTACTTTCACTCACTAATTTCTACAGCCAGTTCTTCATTCGGGTTATGTAGGTGTTTAACACCCTATTACCCCCATTATTTGTAGATGCTTGGACCACTACAATTTTTACAAGGAAATGTCGTTTTCTGTGTTCTATAGCACCTATAAAAGCAGCAGTTTGTTTTAGACATTAGATCTGCAGAGACTTGTCATTCTTCATTGTACTTTTACCTCACTACTTCATTTAGCTACAACCTGCAAGACCAAGTTTCTTGGATTGTACTGGTTACCTTGAGAGTGTTGAGCAGGAGAGCTACCTGCTGATTTCTGTGCTAAATATGTTTCTTTTGCTTCTGAACTTATGAGTTCTATCTGTCAGATGTACATAGTGTTGCTTTTACCTAATTTATATAAAACATGTTGACACAAACCTTGGAACCTGTATTTTAGTGTTTGGTAAATATATCCATTCCATAGATAATAACAGGTTGTTAGCTTGCTATGGACAAAGAAAACTGGGACAGTTGTTTTGAAGGGAGAGTGCCATACAGTAATTATACTTATTATACATAATTATGCAGTAAACTCTTGATTATCTGTAGTTGGCTCATTGATGAGGGGATTAACCAACACTCACCTCAGGTATCAGCTACTGAGTAACAGAAAAATACATTGTCTTTGAACAAGTCTAGTGCTGTTAAAAGCTGTTCTGGTTTTTTACAGGAGACTTATCTGCAGGCTTTCCATAGTGAATGTACTAAATATGCCTGGGTAGTTTAATTTACATATGTTTTATAACTACCTTTTTTTTCCTTTAACATCTGCATTATCCTACTCTGCCATTACTCCATGCAGCTGAAAGCAAACACATTTGCAGTTTTGCAAGAAAATGCATGCAGCTGTAAGAGGAATAAAAGGAAGGAATCGAAACTTGATGTCTATATTTATATAATTAAGATGTACTTAGCATAAACTGTTTGACATGCACCTTGAAAGAAATAAGATATAGCCCCCAAATGTGTTTTCTTCTTAATCCTGTCAGATGTGATGCACATATGCATCCTACAAGTATTAATATATTCTGAACTGGGATTTTAAATGCAAAATATTTTTTAGCCTCTCTTGATTTGGAATGACATGAAGTGATAATACTCACATGAATACTAGGTAAGACAATGCCTTTTTCCAGTAATTTTTGGAGGCTTTTACTTGGCCCCTAGTTGTACTAATAATGCAGAATTTAAATGTGTTTTCATTTTATCTAATGGAAATTGAATAACCTTCTGAAGAAGTATGCAGATGTTTCTACTATCTAAGGTAATTTTATGAACAGCTCTGTATGTTTTTCTGTATTGATTAAGTTACCTGGGCTTCAAAAGGGATCATCAAGAAGAACTAGAGAGACTCTTGAAAACACATTTCTGGCTTATAAGAACTCCACTGTTTAACTTAAAAATAGGGACTGTTTTTATTTTCTAAATGGACAAGATCAAAGAAGATTTTGATAAGTGTAAATTAGAGACTGAATGTTGGCATTGTGCCATTCAAATAGCATCTACTTTTTATTTTTCCAATATTTTACACCTGTCCCCACTAAAATAAAATGACACACCTACACACATAAAGCCTTTTTTGAACAGAAATAAACTAAAGGCCCTGCCCAGCTAGAATTGCAGGCATATAGAATCTCTAGGTCGCAAACTGGCAAAAGGAATGACTTAGGATGTACATGAGTCCAGAAGCCAAAAAAAAAAAAAGCCCTCCTTCAAAACAGCACTACAACCACCTCAACACCATGGTGCCCACATGTGACTGTCCTGTGAAGAGACTCCCTCTCAAAACTCATCTTGATCTCTGAGAAAAGTATGTGCACAAACAGGGCAGCTGCTTACCAACAGTTTCTACTTTGCTGCATTTATTATCTTCTGCTAATATTAAAATAAGTAAAACCATGCCTTCCCTAGCATCTGAAAAGGGCTTTCTAATACCCGTAAGATCTATTCATTAGCTGCTACTCATCTAACATAAAAATAAATACCCAGTCATACTACTATTTTTATTTCATGTAAGGTCCACTCTCCCTCCCTCCTCTCAACTGAATATGCAGAAGCTTTTAAAAATGTTGGTAATATTAAAGATTTAGGATTGCATTACTGCTTGTCATCTTAAGAGAAGGACAAGCATCAGCAGAAAAGAGAAAGAGACAATTTACTCAGAAACAAAGATCCAGGTAAAACAAACACTAATGCATTCCTATTGCTCTGTCCTTTGGCAGCTAAAAAAAAGTTTATTTCACAACAACCTTTCAGCAGACATATGGTTTTTCTTACAGGCCTCAAGTCAGATAGATACACAAAAGGATATTATGCAGACTTGGGTTTTAATAAAAACTTCCCTATTTTCTTCCTTATACTCTAATTTTTATAAAATTTATCCTGATTTGGACCCTGCCACTAGACACTCACTGCAGAAGAACTTTTTTTTATTCAGGAATGTGTTGTACTTGCAAATAACCACCCTTTCCATTATGAAGTCAGTGATTCTTATTGCAGGCAACCCATGTTTATTAGAAAAAAAATAAATTTCTTCTGCTAAGGAACAAGGGAATAATGTGGGCACATAAACCATGCTTTGTGTACTAGTTCTCATTTTAGTTTTAAATAAATACAATAAAATCCCAGAATATACTTACCTGTTTTGTTTATATCAAGCTCTGATAACTTTAAGGCTAGTTCACTAGAGTTCCCACCCGGAGAGGACACAAGGATGTCATGTAATGCATTTCTTCTACCTGTTCTTCCTGAAGCAATAAAGTCTGCATATGTAGATTCCACATCAGTCATTGCTAACAAATATCCACATAGCAGTACCTGGATGGCAGGAAAAAAAGAAAAACAAGAATCACCACGTAGACCACCAGAAAACCAGATGACTTCATGGATTAGGAACAGAAGTTCCCATTACAGGGTAGATTGACACATCTTCTTTTAGACTTTGAGACTGGTTAGCCAGACTCAAAATTTGGAGAAATTAGAGAAGAAACTGAGTAGAAAGTAAAAACACTGCGTGTATTTTATGCCAGCTGTATTCAACAGTATTTTAACCAACTTCATTTTCCATGCTTCATAAAGTGATAGTGAGTACTTTATAAAAGCAATGACCTCAGCAACATAATTTCTTTACAGAGTTGTCTTTGCTTTTAATATTAGCTGAGATGTAGGAGGTAGGCAGGGGGTGGAACAAAGTTCTTTTCTACAAAAAGCAGAGTGTAACGAGTAAGAAAGTACAAATTGATAATGCTTTTGTGAGCAGAATCCTGTGCTCATACACAAGACACTGTTTTGTTTTGTATATTTTCTTTCCCGTTGGTATTAGTTTTGACATTGTATAAAGACCTTTTCAGACTCAACTAATTTTGGTGTGGTAGGTTCCCTGATGCAAATGTGTTACCATAATGCTCCTGAAATGAGGGGAGATGTGCTACCAGAGCAAGCAGAATAGCTTAACTAGACTGTAGAGGTTTGAAAGCAGTGCTCTGTAAGCTAGGTATAATCTCAGAACTTCTTTTCATTAGAAAATAATTATTTCTTGTGTCATTATGGAATAAAGTGATGATGTGCATTAATGCAAGATCTGACAAAGACACAGGAAATACAATATGCTATTTCAATCTCGGGAACAGAAAGAACTGCCTCTCTGCTGCAATATATGCTACAGATCTAAGCTAGCAGAATTTTATTTTCTTAATTTATAAAATGTTAAAGAGTATGGGGAGGAGCACTTTCTCTCACTGATCACATTGCTTTTACTGTAGTTTAATGTGTACGTGTCTAGGGTTTCCTGCAAAATGCTAGGCAACCATGCTTTCCCTCATGTTTTATGTTTCCATGTCATAGGGGAATCAGGGAAGCTGTCTGCTAGAGGAGTACTTAAGAGAAGAAACACTGCAGAACTACTCAACCAAAGCAGCTCTCCCACAGTTGTATGCCTCCTTCATTTTAAGCAGAATTTCTCTGGTTCTGCACACTGCAGACAGAGGATATGGCCATGCAGGCAGCAACTCACAGCTGCCTACAGCAAGAGGCTTTAGCTGTTATTACTAAAGTGGCCAAAACTTCATATTGGCATAGAATGGATAAATCTTTCTAATCAGTTCCTACTGCAGGTGCTGGACACTGAAGCAGCTCTTGAAGTCATCACAAACATTAACAGCAGCTAAAGGTTCAGCTTTCTCTCTTCAAATAAACAAAAAAAGCCCTCATTTTTTATAAACACTTTTTATTTTAAAAATAGATACAAAAAAGACAACAGCCAATCCTCTTCCACCCTCACCTCTGAATAACTTTACAAACCCTGTTCACTCCTCATCTTCATTCCATTCCTCACCTCCCCAGATTCAGTCAGCTGTATGAGGGTGTATGTATGATGTGTGTGAGAAGCCAAGAAAAGAGCTCTACACCATATTTTATTTAGTCTAAATATAACTACATCAAGTATCATTGCAAGACTGACTGGCTTGGAAAGAAGTTCACTGCTATCAAGCTTTGGTGTCCCAAGCCAAACACTGAATGGCTGACAGGCTAATTTTACTCTTAGGATCAACCACTATGATACAGGAAACCGCTTTAAAAAACCAAACCAACAAAGAAATAAAAACTCCAATCAAATCAACAACAACAACAAAAAAAAAAACAAAACAACTCACAAAACCTAACACCACCACCTAGGGAGGGAAAAGAGGTCAGCATTGACTGAAAGCCTGCCTGACACACATAAATCGTGCAGTGCCTTTGTTTAATAACAAAAGCTTGCATGAGAATGAGACCCCATGCATTTCTTCCTCTGAACTGCCCTCCTATTTAAACACTGCAAGAATATTGAAGCAAGTGAGAAGTCTACCATTTGTTCTTTGCCCAAGGTGCAGACACTGCAATGCGAAATACATCAACCATGTAGTAATGCAGCATGTAATTTGCAAAGGTTCAGGGAAACAATGAGGACAGTTTCTATAAGAAAACAGCACAAGTTTTCAGACTTAGCTGACCCATTCACTGAATAGCATTCACCAAAATCAGAGACTAAAAGATTTTAAACAGAAATCCCTTATATTTGTGCATCCTTTTTATTGCAACTGGCTTGTAGAAAAAGAAGTGCAAACCATGAAGCAATCAACAGTATTACAGGCTTGGATTTCATATCAGTGTAGGACCTGTCCAAAGTCACCGTAGCTATCACCCCCGTGAAGACATTAATTTATTTTTAGTATAGAAAAAAACACCACAGAGTTGTTTTCTTCATTGAAAGGTGCATATGGAGTGCATCAGGCCGAGAATAACTAGAGAAGACCATTACTGAGGTGGAACAAGCTGCAGGGCTGTAAGACTTGCAAAATAATCCAGGTTGTACTCCATGAGAAATTCCCTGGATGTACAAACTGCACTCCACTCCACAGAATATGCTTCTGTGAGATAATACTTCTCTTGAAACATTCCATAAAAATGGATAATACCAAGGGAAATCCCAAGCTTATTTAGTTTTAAAACAAGCTATATTTATTTAGCTACAAAACAAGCTATAAAGGCATGGAAAAATGTGCTTGTAGAGAACTTTTTAAATGTTCATTTTCTGTATGCTCAATATGGTATTACTAACAACATTCTGATAAAAAAATAATGTTATCAAACACACATTTATGACACTTCCAAATTTTCCTGTCTGTGTCTCCTCCTAAATAACAAATACCATTCTGTTTTGTATTGGCATTATCTTGAGACATTACTGCATAAATATGGAACTACAATGATATCACTCAAGAGCTCCTCTTCCAATGAATGGCTCAGTGCCCAGCAGTTTGTACTTATTCACTGAACCAGTCATTAAGGAATTAACATTCACTTCAAAACAATCTTTTTTCCCCCTGCAGTCTCTGTGCCAGGAGTGGAATTTGCTAATAACTGTGAAATATAATTTGAATTTCCTAAATAATTGCATAAACAGGTACTCCTGCATTAAAGATTGTGGTCACAGTTCTGCTAGTTCTAAGAATTTTAATTTTTCAAAAAGTTGTGAAACCAGTACTCTGCTATGTGAAATTAAACTGAAACAAGAGGGCTGCAAACCTCACTGTTTCTGCCAACTGAGCCAGCAAACAGAAGAAAGAAGGTCTGGGAGAATAAGGATTAATGAAACCTGCTGTTGCAAGATTGGATTCCTTGGTAACTGATAAGATACTATCCCTTCAGAAATCCCCCCCAGCTGTGATTTACCTTTCCTCCCATGTAGAGTCACTATGCCTGATATGGGTTAGAGTTTGCATCACAGCCCAGGGGATTTTCATACAGCATTTTTTATTTCCTCAGATTCTCAATTTCATAAACATCAGACTTTTTTCTCTTTCCCTTCCCAGCCCCTTCCTCACAAAAAGTTGTGCTGAAAATTATTTACTTAAGAAATTACAGAGGATGAGAATGGTAGAGTTGTTACCTTGGATTTTAGCCAGTCTATCAAGACATGCCTGTATTGTTAATGAATATTCTATACTGAACATAAGGGGTAGAGTAAGTATCCAAGGAATGCAGAAGGAGAAAAGAAGGGTGCCAAGGAAAGTACAACAAGGCCAAGTGCTTAATTTGCACCAGAACAACTCCATGCAATGCTACAGGCTGGAGGAAAAGTGGCTGGGAAGCTGCTCAGTGGAAAAGGACCAGGAGATGAGTGCCCAGGTGGCCAAGAAGGCCAATGGCCATCCACCCCTCTGTCAGAAACAGTGTGGCCAGCAGGAGCAGGGCAGTCACTGTCACCCTGTACTCAGCACTGGTACAGAGTCTGCACCCAAACCCTGTGCTCAGCTCTGGGTCCCTCACAGCAAGGACACTGAGGTGCTGCAGAGTGTCCAGAGAAGGGCAACAGAGCTGGGGCTGAGTCTGGAGCACAAGTCCTGTGAGGAGTGGCTGAGGGAGCTGGCGGTGCTTAGCCTGGAGAAAAGGAGGCTCAGGGGGGATTTTATCACTCCAAACTGCCTGAAAGGAGGATGTACCCAGGCAGGGGTCTGTGTCTTCTCCCAAGAAATAAGGGACAGGATGAGAGGAAATGGTCTCAACTTGCAACAGGGACAGTTTAGATCGGATATTAGGAATACTTTTTTCACTAAAAGGGTGGTCAGGCATTGGAACAGGCTGTCCAGGGAAGTGGTCAATCACCATCCCTGGAAAAGTTCAAAAGATGTGTAGACATGTCACTTAGGGACATGCCTTAGTGGTGAACACAGTGATGTTTGGTGAATGGTTGGACTTGATCTTAGAGGCCTTTTCCAATCTTAATGATTCTATGATGAGAACATTATAATTTAACAGGTACAGAAAGGATCAGTATTTGTGTTTTCAGAAATTTACCAAAATACTCCTTTAACTCCACAATCCAATTTATGTCAAATTTTCCATTTCCACCCTATATAAAGCAAATGTTGTCCCACAAGTCTCAGAAGATAACAGTCAAATCTCTGTAATTGAAAAAATAAAATCTTTAAAAGTTACTGATGAGTTCACAAATGTAATCCAAATTTGACTGTGTTCTATAATCATTCAGTGAAACCCAGTAATACACAGTGCCACTGCTCTCAGGGGTTTGGGAGGAAAAGTACAGAAATTATACCAGCATGAATTGAAAATCAGTGTCTCTACTGCTTATGGGCTAGAGGTACCCAGGGCTGTTGAACTTAAGTCTGTTTAAGGGACTAGATACCTAAAAGAAGCCCAAGTCAATGTGAAGTACCTGTGCTAATTGGTTTCGTTATTATTTCAAAAGGAAGACAGAACAAGAGCAGACATACATACAGCTTGTCTATGAATTTGGCACATGCTGCTGGCAAGCACCAGAGAGCTGCCATTTTCTTGGCAAAGCTGCAGTGTAAGGCTAAGAGGTAAAATCCTTCAATGTATGCTCCCGCTCTTTCTCCATCTATGCTTAATGGCAGCATCAAATAAAAGATTTTCAAATAAAACTCTCCCAGGCTTTGGCTGCTAAATGTTGTATCACGATCAGCACATTATTTAAATGTAATTATCTATATTCAGCTTTCACAAGGGAACAAAAAAAAAGAAAAAAAAAAGGAGAATTTGTCATTTAATAGCATGTCTGATTTAGAGAAGATGTATAATTATGCTTTTAAAATAAATTTTGGTTCCAAATCTAGCCTAAGAGACAGGGCTACAGGGCTCTTTCCAGTGAGGATACAGACCTATTCCACAGCAATCTGTAGCTAGATGTCTACCTTATGCACGGTCTTCTAAGCTGAAAGCAAAATCAGAGGAAGAATTTAACAAAAGCATTTTTCTTCCACAGAGATTCTATCTATTGTGTTACACAATAATGTGATTTTGCACAGACAGATGAACAGAGAAATATAATTAACTCTTGAAAGCAAATGAAAGAAAATATTAATAACAATGCAACATATAAAGCTGGGCAGTATTTCAATCTGCACTTTGAAAATCACTCCTGTAGTTTTTTTCTGTCTGATATTTCTGAAGTGACCAGCTCCTTGAAACAGTAATGGAGAACAGGTCACTTGCATTTGATAATTAGCATACTTTTAGGGTGGACATTCTATACATAGCCATCCTAGTACTACTAAGATCATAATAGAAATTAACAGGCAATTCAACTGGTTAAACACTAAACAGAATGAAGAAAATCAACACCTGAGATTTTATTCAGAAAAAAAAGCCAAACTTGTTTAAACCTGCATAAAAAAGCACTATGAAGTGAGATATCCTTCAGCTCACAACCCATACAGGCAGATTATTCACAAAGACAGTTTATAGGTTCTCCTTTTATATTATCTAAATTGCAGTTTTCCTAAAGAGATCTACAGAACTAAAAGCCAAATAGTTACAGTTCTTACCATGTCCTTGCCCAAGCAAATTTCACTGTGCCCAAGACCATAAGAATTTGGTCTATCATCCACCACTTTTCTGAGGTCACAGATTTAGTTTTAGCTTCCAGTTTTCCATGAAACTGGGCAATGGAATAGCAGCAGCAAATTGAAAAAAAAAAAAAAAAAGGCAAACATAACCAATAAAGCAATACTACAGGGACCTTGGTTCTCTGGAAAGATGCAGTGCAGATATCATTGATGGTTTGGGGAGTAATTAAAAACTAACAACAAATGTTTTGATATTTTTAAATTAACACCCTATGGAACAAACTAATCACAGCATTTAAATATCTACATAGGGACACTACGTTAGGGAGCAGAAGAGGGTGACCTAGAATCCACCATCACTGTTCACTGCCTAACCTAAAGAACACGAATGGCAGGCAATGTGTTTGTGAGAAAAGGCGTCCACTGCTGTGTGACTCTTTACTTGCAGCTTGTGAATGAACCTCTTGGCTTGTGAAGGGAAGGAGCAAGTTAAAGAACTACTTTTCAGGACACTCTGATACTCTCTACGAACAGAAAAAAGCATTGCAAGCACCTTATAATCACAGAGATAAAGGTCTCAAGCCAGGTGAGAGCATTTCAGCTCCTCACATGACACACACCTGGCAGCCCTGCTGAGCATTCACACATCCATCTGAGCTGAAAGGAGGTTCATGTTTTAAGGTTCTGGCAGGATGAGGCCAGGTATGCAGCACCTTAGAATGCTATGGTGCTTTGAACCAAGGAACACAGGCAGAAGAACACTACATTGAACAAATACAGTGTTTGTTCAAAAGGACTAGTTTCAGCCTTTGGAGAAAGCCTGTGTATTGGGGTCTTTATATGGCAATTCAGAAGCACTTAACAGTTGGATGAAATAATAATTTTTGTCATGAAGACTACGACACAAAAATCACCCCTCAACAATAAAAAATGGCTCTTCCTCAACTGCTGGGTTACTGGAAAAGACCAGTCTACTGAGAATCCATTAACTGACTGGCAGCTTGGAAACACTCTGTGCAGAAAAGACAAGAATTGCTGTAGAAATGTGAAATTGATGTCTGCTCAGGATCAGGATGTTTAGTAGGGGGGATGGGGATTAGGGGGGAGGGAAATTTGTGTGGGCTTTGCTCATGAAGCTCCTAACCTTGCCTTTAATTCAGGATTCGTGCTGTAATCAAGTTTATTCTTTCAGACACTTCTGTCAGTAGTGCCAGCATCCACAGCCAGTGATTTAAAGGTATTGATCAACACAGGTCTCATTAGGTGAGACTTTGTTCCTTAGAGAACTTGATATAAGCACTGCAGTGACTATTTTTATCTCCTTCAGCCACTGCTACATAACACAGGCTGCATACAGCTTCACAGGGGATAAAACTCCCAAAACATTGAACAGTCATCATCAGTAACCTGCAAATATTTTGGGCCAAACTGCTGTGAGCCACTGTCTTCCTTACAGACAACTTTCCACTTAAAAAACCAAAAATACAGGTTTAGCAAACTTTTAACTGAAGCTCTGATAGCAAAATAATTCTGTGAATTACCCACAGACAGGTATGAGCCTTCCAATCAATGGCATATAGTCAGTGATGTGGAAGACACTAAGAAAAAGGGTTTTCTAAGGAACACATTTACATTTTTTGGCAGAAGTTTAATGCTGTGGAAGGGGCTAAGAATGAGATTTTTAGACCATGAGAACTGCATTTGTTCAGCCTTGAGGAAAGAAGGTTTTAGGGGGCACCTTATGACCATCTTTCAACATCTAAGGGGTGGCCAGAAACAAAACGAAGACTCCCTTTTTACAAGTCACATGGTAAAAATGAAGGGTGATGAGTACAAGTTACTACTGGAGAGATTCCAGTTGGACACAAGAGGAACATTATTCACAATCAGAACACACTCATCCACTGGCAGTGGTGCATTCCCTAGTATTCTACACCTATAAGATTCAGCTGAACAGGGGGCTGGGCCATCTTGTCTACAGACGCTTTTGCCAAGAGAGGTTGGACTAGAAGATCCTTGAAGTCCCCTTCAAACCTGGTATCATGATTCTATGAATCCTAACTCTAGATGCCCTAAAAGGATTCTGGTCCACTGAATTTTTTAATTCAGCATCCATAAAATGCTTATCCATGTAAGATCTATTTCCCTCACTATCTCTTTTTTTTTAACTTTGCAGTTATATGTTTTGTTAGATATTACTTAACTAGTACTATGGCTTTTGAGGTCAAAACAATAACACCAACATGACCTCCCCCCCCCAAAAAACCCTCAAAAAAACCCCAAAACAAAATCCAAACAAATAAAAGGAAAAGCCTTCATTCTCATTAAAAAAAGCAAAAAACAAAAACAAAAAAAACCCTAAAAAATCCACACAACCAAAAAATCCAATGAACAAACAAGAAGTGGCATAAAGACTGTATGCAGTACATTGTGGTGAACTTTTCCATTTAAATGGGAACCAGCTCTGTTTTCCAAAAAATAGTTCCATAGCACAAGGCAGCCTCCATTTCTTATAAGGGCTCAAATACTCAGATGAACTATAGATTGGAATGGCTGAACATTCCTTAGTAATTCATTACAGTTGTTGCAATTCCTAACAGCAAACCATGAAACTAACATGAAGATTCATGCTCCTTTGTCACAAGCCAAGAAATGTAGCCCATTTCTTCTACATTAACCTATGCCCAGTCTGGTAAAATACTTTGCTATGCAAAATACAGCTGTGTTATGCAAATTGTAAGAGCTTGCTCTTCATTGTTTTAAAATGTCAGTAAAGGTAATGGCTAGCAAGAAGATATTAATGAGCACTGCCAGGACTTATCTATGCATGTGCTGGGCTAGGGGAATATGATGGCATTTTAAGAACACAATATGGATGTGAAAGAATCAGATTTCAGGTGGGGAGGCAGCATCCAGAAAAGGTAGTCTGTCTGCAGAACAAGACCAGAAATAAAGAAAAAAGCATATGGAGATGGGGAGGAAGCAGCAATTGCCTGAGATAATTAGAGTTCAGTTAGAAAAACCAGTTTACAACCAAAAAGGAAGACTGTGATGGACTCTTCCAGCTGCTCTACCACACAGCTCCCAGTGGGATAACTTGACTCAAGGACTTGACATAGCCACTGATGTGAGTGCAGGGCTTGGCTCCCCCATTGCAATGGGTCGCTCCCATCCCCAAGTTAGCTGAAGTTTGCATTTTGTGATGCTCAGCATTCTGTCAATTTGACTGATATGTTTACAGCATCTACAACAGCTGTCTGCAGGTAACAAAGCCTTTGAGAGGGAAAGCATGCAGTTAGAACAGCAAGAAGAAAATGTCTAGATAACAATATCATGACAGCATTTATAACTTAGCATTTATAACAGGAGGATGCTCCAGCATTTTCATAAGGTTCCTTCCACATCTATTTGCTAGGATTCTTCAATCTTTTAGTACAATGTGTAGTCCGGCCATCAAATATTCAAGCTAAATGCTCTACAGTCAAGCTGTCCTTTAACTCTTCCTTATTATTAAAACAAACAGCTGTCCCCCCTCCAAGGCACTTTTCCTCAAATCTTTAGGGTAATGTAGGCTACTAAACAGAAGCAACATTTGTTGTATTACATATCTTTTCAGTAATTTCTGGTGAAATAGCTCAACTGTTTGCATGTGATTACCTTTTAAAATCATGCAGTCATGACTCATCAAGAAAGCATGTATTGCAGCATCCAGAACAGAAAAGCTTCAGCTTATTACTGTTTCTTTTTGGGCAGTGGCAAACACTGTACTGAAAGGAAAGGATTTGCCCTTTTTGATAGCAAGATCAACCATAACCATGTATTTCTAAACATTAAATATTGGTTCCTATTTGCTTTTAATAAAATCAATTATCTCTCAAAAAAAAAAAAAAAACTGCTATAGGATAATTTGCTTCTGTGAAGATCTCACATCTCACGTGCAAAGTTGGAGTTTCCAAAAATATACTCAATGACATCACATTTTTCAGTATTTGCAAAAATAAATACCACTGGGCTAGCCTGAAGACCTGTGAACACGAGACATCTAAAGTATATTTTCAATGCCTGGAAGAGAAAAAAAAATAGATGGAAAAGGCAATTTATAAAATACTGATTAATGTATTGTGGCACAAAGACATCATTCACATTCCTGGTTTATCTGGTCAGCTTTTTGATTTGTTAATAACAAACTGCCTTTCACATCCTTTTTTTTTTTGTCCTGTGGAAGGCATTTAAAACCTACTTTACATTTGAATTAGTTTTCTCAGCCATCAGACATTCTGCCTTTTAATTACTATCTAGAAGCTGCAAAAAAAAAAAAAAAAGGCGAACAATTTGGCTAACAGCATTTCAGTTTTTTTAACTTAAAAGCAGTTCAATATATTGTACCTCACAAAATAGATTCACATGTTATATTGTATATCATTTTACTTTGGTTTCTCCTATTCTCAGCCTTACATTTTTCAAGGTTTCCATCATTTTTGCATTCTGTTCCCATGTGTACACTGACTACTTTAGAGACTAAGGACTGCCTGGCTCTGTTGCTATGCAACAGCATAGCCTACTTAGGGCTTCCTGAAATAATTGTCTCAAATGTGCTTTTTTTAGACTTGTTTCCAGCAGGAATACTTTACAGATTCTTTATAATGGACCACTGATATTACCACAATGTTAGATAGTGGTCAGCTGGGAAGTAGTGGTAGATACTTAAGATTAAAACAAAGAATATTATTGCTTGCAAAATTCTGGACATATCTGCTGCATTTTCACAGGGAGGTAAATATCAAAAATATCCCTATATTTTTGCCCGATGTTATTCCTGTGTATGAGAGCCATATATTTATCAGAGGAAAAAAAAATCTTAATTGTTCTTTGTTTTATTTTATTTCATTCAAAGGAAAAAAAAGTTCTCTAGAGTATGTCACCCACCACTCAGGAAAAATGAACCATTTTTATACAGAGTCTACTATAAAGTTAATAATCTCAACAGAATGAACACATATGCAAATACTCTTTATTGCAATTTATTGTCAAATAAGTTGATGTCAGAATTCTTTAGGACAAGGCTCCAAATTTTTAAAATCACATTATGGTTGCCAAAAATTGGATCTGCATTTGCTTTTTGAGGTATCTTCAAGCAGCCCCTGAGAAACTGTCCCATGAAACCTTCAATCTTTCCAGCCTTCAAAAGCATTTTTCTTGTTACAACCTTCTAGTGCTCCTGCTTCATGAGTGGAGAAATATGTTGTTTTCTTATAGCTGGCATAATTGAGAATCTAAAGTTAATTAATTTCTGTAAAAAATATAGAGCAATATAAATACAAGTCTCTTAAAAACAGCATTGATGAATTCCAGAGGGCCAAACGTCTTACAATACTACAGGCTGAGGGATCAAAGCAAGGAGGTCTGACAGCACAGAATATTTTAATGAAAGGAAATATTTTACCTCTTATTCTTTTTTCTCTCTTGTTCACCTTAGCATGTTCAGCAGCAGTTGCATCTACAGAGAGCAGCGTGTCAGTCCAGAATTGTGATAAAGAGAAAGATGTTTGTCAGAGCCAGAGAAAATAAGAGCAAGGTTTAAATTAAGGTCCCTGCAGAGGCAAGTCTACCTGCAGCCTTTTAAAGGAAGAGGGGGAAGAGAGCAGCAATTTCATACTGTTTGCAAGATCCTAAGTCTTAAAGATGATTTTTCTTAAACAGAGTGGACGGTTTCTCAAAACCAAATGCAGGAGGTGGCGTAAAGGGGTAATTTTCCATATTCATATGCATAACCACATACATGCATAATAGCCAAGCTATCCAAGAATATGAGTCAGCAAGGTTCAGTGAGTGGGACACTCCCAGACTTCAAGTCTCTGTTCTTTAAAACCACATAAGTAGTACAGCTCAGACTCAAATCTGTAACGATACTGTTTTAAAAGATAAGATACCAAGACCTGAAGAGCAGCAACGCTTGGAAGAATCTCCTTTGTGGCAAATAACCAATTTGAAACCTCAAAAATGACCCAGAATCAGGTGGGGGAGAAGAAAGCATTAATAAAGACTCTATAATGGTGAAATCTGTTGTTATTATGGGCAGCTTGCATTTTATACTTTGCAGTATTTATGGGCATTTCAAAGAAAGGTCAAATAATTTCTAACCTAGGAAAAAAAAAAATCCCTTATATTTGTCACAAAAGGCTTGAACACAGGAACTGTAGCAACCTCTTTTGCAATGCCCAGGTTAAAACAAGAATTTCATTAAACAAACAGGAAAAAAGTGAAACTAAGTCCCTTGCTAAATAATCCTTTGTCACCTAGGATACAACACCTTTGTATTGAAAACTGTGCACTATAGAGTACTTTTCTGATAGGTTTCCATATGCTGGAACTAGCTGGAAACTAAAAAAAAAAAAAAAAATTGGCTTGCACAGACTAATATTTAATTAAAAACTGTGTTGCATTACATAATCTGTTCATGACACTCAGATTTAAGATGCATTTCTAGATGCAAACCCAGGTACCCTCACAAACACATTACCCAGCCACAATCGAGGAACATACAAGTTCTGCAAACCACAGCTGCTTAGAATCACTGTTACAGCTTTGAACCTGATGGTCAAATATTTCTCTTTGCCCCAATTTCAAGTGAAATTAAAGCTCAAATACTGAACTCATATTCATCTAATGTCCCAGTTCTTCATCTACAAAAAGAAAATGCCAATCTGGGCAATTTACAAGCCAGTGATGGAAGCATATAAACAAAGTAGAATTTTCTGGACTCTCACACAGCTCATCGATTTCAGCCAACTCTAACAAATTGCTCAATAACTTTAAAAGATGGCCTATTTAAAACCACATACAGTAGACATTTTATATTCATGCCAAGAAAAGTTATCCAACCAAACACATATTTCCTGCAGCTCAAGTTCTTAATTCTGCCGTGCAACTTTGCCTTTCATTGAAGTTGCTGTCCACTAAGAAATCTTTGAAAAGCCTAAGAAGAATCTGAACATACAGTTCCTGCCATATGCATAAAGTCAATAAAATATGATAAAGTGTAAGGCATGTTTTCTGGTTATGAGCATAAACACACAGGTATAAGCAGAAACAGGAGAACTTACAGAACCCCTTACAAAATTCCTGAGAGGAATTCATGTTGTCAGACGACACAAATCCATCTGTATTTGAACAGCTTACTTGAGCTTCAGGGCCATGCAAATTGCAGATTTCCTCCTTTTTACTACCTGCTGGTGGATAATGAAAGGAAGTACCAGCTGTCTGCTTACAGTCAGAATGCATATGTGGGCAGAATACTTTTTAAGACTTCCAATTTTTAAATCCTGGCACAGGGAAAAACCCTTCAAGAGCAAGAAGCACCCACAGATGTGAATTCCTGGATACCATATTCCCCATAAAATGCAAGCTGCAGGTATAAATTCAGAGAAAGAAGGTAAAAATATAAAAAATGTTGCTCAAAATCTGAGGCAATGAAATCCACATCTCATAGTCACTAAGGAAGTGTCTTGTTTGAGTAAAAGCTAAACTTTAGCAATAAAGAGAATAAAATAATTAAGTAATTGGGAGACAATGAAAAGACATATGGGCAGAGCACAGTAAAAAAGTGCATGAAAACAAACCCAAATGGACTCTCAGACTGAGCAGATAGAAAATCAACTTGAAGTATTTCCTGACAGAGATAAGACTTACTTGATTTTTATTTATTTTATAGTTGTCAATCTTCCTGGCAAAAATCTTGAGATGCTGACAGCTATCTGTAAGACTCTATCCCATCCCAAGCACAACTATCCACCTTTATACCTATAAAAACATGAAGGACCATAGCACCAGAGAAAACTGGTAGAAACCAGTAATGTTCCTATGCAACAGTTTGAGTGTTCAGGGTTAGAGAGCTTTGAATATCACTTTATCTACCCATATAAATATATGTATGTATACCTGCTGAGATGGGCATCATTAAATATTCCCTCCATCTGCATAACTACTTTCATCTAGACATATAATGTAGTAGAGTCTGTAAGCTTAGTAGATTTCCCATAAACTGTAAGAGAACTGCCTTACATCCCAAACCTTTGTCTATTTATTTGTGAAATAATTAGCTTTAAAGAACCACTTGTGGGCTGACCTTGGCTGATGTTCACCCTGCTCTCTCATTCCACCTCAACAGGGGGACAAGGGAGATGATGGTAAGATGAAAGAGTAAAGAACCAGTGGGTTGAGATAAAAACAGGGAGATATTGTAGTAATTATGAGAACTAGCAAAACAGACTTGACCTGGGGAAAACTAACTTACTGCCAATTAAAACAGTTTGGATAGTGAGAAGCAAAGACAAGTTAAACCAACACCTTCCCTCCACATCAGTCCCCTACCCGCCCTCACCTCCCTGTGCCAAGGCTCAGCTTTACTTCTGTACTTTCTGACTGCTCTTCCCTTCCCTACACCCAGCAGCAGCCCAAGGGGACAGGAATGGAATGTGCAGTTACATCACTCCCTAACAGTTGATGGTCCTGCTGCTCCTTCCTCCCCAAACTCTTCCCCTGCTCCAGCATGGTCCTTCCCATGAGCTGTTCCCACAGGCTCCAGTGTGGGCTGGAGCTCTGATGTGGCACACACTGGCAGACAAATACCTATTTCTATACCTACTCCACTGTGGTCTCCTCCAGGGGCTAGGAGCAACACATCCACTTCTTCCTTTTCCTGCAACCTTTGTATTCCCAGTGCTGTGTCTCACTATCTTTATTTCTCCTCTACCTGTGTGTTTAGGTTTTTTTAATTCCCTTGCTTAAATATGTTTTTCCAGAGATACCATTGTCATGGCTGAGGGGCTCAGCTGCATCCTGCAGTAAGTCCATGGAGCAGACTTGATCTGTGTCCAGCATGGGACAGCCCTTTCCCCACAGAGGCTGCCCCTAAGGCACCTCACTGCCAACACCTACCCAACCACAAAATTCCTATCTGTCAAAAGATACTCAATGGCTATAAATGATCATTGGCTATAAATGACCATTACTGTGCTTTCCAGTGTCTTCCTTAAACTCCACTAACTGCTGAGACTGCCCTCCTGTCACTTTCCTTCACTTAAGACTTAGAAATCACAACGATGTGAGGACCTCACCCTGGTGTATCACAGCTGATGGGAGGCAGCCTCTTTCCAAGCACAGGCTATGTGGATGAGCACATTAACACCATGAGAGATAGTCACTAAGGCACTATTATCTACTCACCAACTTCTACCATTGCAGACCAAGAAAACCTCAGTGCTCATGATCACTGTAGCTGGGACTTTTATAGCACCAGCATCGATGTGTTTTTTCCCCAAGACTGTAGCCCTGTTTTACTTGAGAGAGCACAATGAATCTTTTCTGTTATTTTAAATAATATTAATACAAAATTAACTTTGACATTTTAAGGTTTCTGTACCAAGAAAGGTAAGAGAGGAGTATATACCAGCTTTTCAAACTCAACAGCTACTTCCAAGAAAGCATTCACTACAGAAACTAAATTACAAGTTTTTTTTCAAGATCACACCATATTATTCAATTGAACTAATGCTTCTCAGAAGAGTCAGAAGTGCCAAGAATGCAAACACACTGCAAGAGGCAACATGTTTGGTTTTGGGTCTACTCTAAGCATTGATTAGCTTGTTCATAAAGTAAACATTCCAAAACAACAATAGGTAAAAAGACAATACTTGCCCATATGCCAAGTTTGCATGAGTAATTAGAGTATACAGAGACTCATATTCTCAGTTTCAGGTGGCCAACATGGGATACTACAAAGAACCTTATGCTTCCGAAATTTGTATGAACTAACCTTTATAAAGTATTTAGGGTTAAGTAGTGAAATAAACTACCAAATGCAAGCCCTTTTATCACTTCTGAAACTTTGACTTAATGTAACATTGAAATGTAGGACACCACCCATGAAATTTGAAGATAAAATGCAAATTTCAAGACCAAACGTTGATGAAAAACTATCCCACTTAGATTTCAGCTCAGTCAGAAGTTCATCCAGACTGTAAAAAACATTAAGGGAAGAAATACAGGGGGGCAGAAGAGAGAAGGCAAAAACCTTTTTTTTTCTACTCCTAACCAATTAATGGCCACATATTCTAACCTGCCTATTTACACCTGGATTAAAAGCTTCACTGAACATGTACTCCACAGACATCCTTTAGGTAAGCAAATTTTAACTTTTAGTGCAATACATTTGAAATTTGCTATCTCAACCACCAAGAAGCATCTTTTCTACCTTCCCCTTTAACAAAATTTTCCATTGCTACTACATACCTTTTACCTACAGCCTCCTCATGATCCAGGAGAAACACTGCCAGTATTTTCAAACAAATAGCACTGATATTTGCACAGCAGATAACATTCCATATTTGTTTTCATCAGACTCCAATGAATTCAGAGCCAAGATAAAAATGGAAAGGCAATGTATCTTCAGTTCAGAAAAGCTTTTCAGTAATCTGAATGAAATAACATTCTGGTAAGACACATCTTAACTATACCATGCTCAGCCTCAAAGTCTTTTAAATCTTTCTGCACAAAATGCTTCTACCTCCCCTTAATAATTTGCTTGTTCATCCTTTGTGGGGAATATCTTTAATTACGAGTTTCAGAACAGAGCAATATTTTCTTCCTTTTGTATTTTGCCACTTATCTTGCTCAGCCCCCTGTTAGGGTTATTCAAACGTTAGCACTCAAATATTAAAAACAACTAAATGATATAAAACCATTTATCTTGAGAATTATGAAATATAAAAATTTAAACATGCAAAGCACTGAAAGGAAAAAAAAAATCAAGAATCTGGAAGGCTAACTGCAATAGAAAACTATTTCCCCAGGGATAACCTTTGGATGAAGACTCACAAACTCTGGGCGCTACATTCCTGTGTAGCTGAATCCACATGTCTTGACATGTGTCCCCTCCTTTCCACAGAGCTATTTTTCATGATGTCATTACAGGATTAACATATTTGTAACCAGACAGAAATGATGTATGTGTGACAAGATGTGTTTTGGGAATCGCTGCAAATCTTTTAGCCATTTGACTTGTATGCCAAATGAAGTAAACTTATCTGTAAAGTCAAATTTGGTTATTGCCTGAAACTCCACATCTATCACACTACATAACATGATGATTCTTGGGCTCATTAAAGCTATTTTACATAAATTTTCCCCTTGTTTGGCCTACTTCAGGATGCCATTTAAGGAACTTCAAAAGTTAATGGGGTCAACAGAAAGTAATATCAAACTTAATCAAAATTTCCCCACAAAAAAGAAATAATGAAGGATTTTTTTTTCCTTTTCTTAAAAAAGATACAACTGGACTGTAAACATGCACAGATTCTCCGAGTCTTACATTCAAAAGAGTAATATGAAGACAGGAATAAATTAAGTGCTATGCCAGCCCCAGTAAAAACAGCAGAACAGGAAAAGGCATTCACCATATTAGCTCTAAGAATATAAGGAGAAAGAAGGGAGGGGTGTTTATCGTTAAAAGTCAAAACAACTTTCTATAATTCCAAGAAACACAAGCACACCTCTTCCACTCATCACATCCAAGACCAAAGAAATGCTTCTTACCCAATGAAGTTTAGTTGGAACAATTTTAACCAGTTAACTTTCTGGTTAAATGACAAGTTGAAGAAAAAATAACCCCAGAGAAGCTAAACAAAACAAACCACCACCTGTAATTTGATTAAATAGAGATTATGATTACACTGCCAGCAAAGGCAAACTGGTTTAGTCTGATTATTAAGCAGGTAATCAAATATTCCACTGAGCTCTAATGTTACTGTATGAAGTTTTAATGAAGCAACACAGCATCATGTCTTTTAGATGTTCCACAAGTAGCAAGCAGCTCTTTTAAAGCAAAACCATATGAGACTCAGGTAATTTTTCTCTGCTCAGTTTCATATCATGATCTTTTCTCTGCATTCTTCCTACTAATCTTGGGCACTCTACAACAACAGCAATAGAGCAGAGGAGGTCCAGAGATAGAACCATGCCTGATACTAGGTAAGAAGGTTCTTAGAAACAAATTGTCATGAGGTACCTCTAGAAGAATAAGTACTTCAAGTCAGATCATATGCTTCATTAAGAAAATTACTCTCATTATGCCATTATAAGGCTGAATGTATTTTTTCTTAAAACAAACTGAGCCAGAAACATGCTATGTCACAAGGGTATTTCTATTTGCTTTGAAGAAGACTGGAAAACATTGTGCTGATCATGGTTCTCACCTAATAGGTTAGGACAGAATTTAGAAGATAAAATCCAATGATAGTTTTGTTATAAAAAAGCAAGAATTACAAATAGGAAAAAACAAAGCATAAACTATAATAGTGCAGCATGCATAAATAAAAAAAACCCTGTGCTTTATACAAAGTGCTTTACTTCATATAATGCCACTAGCAAAATTACTACCAAATACACTTTTTTTTCCCCGTGAATTGGGAAAAAAGTGTTTTCTCTATCCAGAATGAATATTTCTTACTAGCTTTCCTTAACAGATCTGTACAGAAAGAGTTTGGCAGTTGTTTAAAGTGAATGCAATTCAGAACAAAAAGCTACAGGGTCTCCTAGAATAATGTTGACAATATTCACAATTAAAAATTTAAAAAACAAACCAAAAACCAAAACACAAGAAAAACCCCAAACAGTCTTGAAATTCCAAGCTCTTTAATGGATTTATGTGGTTTCTGGTGTCATTCCCTCCCAGTTCAATATGAACAATATACTGTTATTAATTTAAATTAATTTACTTCCCAGGGTTCTTTTATGTTTCACAGATTTCAGCATGTGATGGAGCTTTTCTTGAATATCTTCTACGTGGGTGGATTTTATAGAAGGATAAATTTAGTTTGCAAGGCCTGTTGTCACATATCTGTGTTTTTCTGCACCAGAGTAAGGTACATTAAACAATGACAAAGTCATTAATACCTAAATGTGGAATTGCTTATTATGTTCGTATCTCATTGTCTTAGTAAGAACTTCATATGGAAAACAGGAATCATCTCTTCACAAAAAGACTGTGGTCATGTCTTGCAGGTTCAGGCAAAAAGCAGCTTGCCACCACTCTCTTCTACATGTGGGAGTTTGAGACTCATTTCATCTCAGCACTTGAGCATTGCTCTGCTGAATTTAGATACTCTCAGGTGTAACTGAAGCTCTGTCTCTTGCACGATCCTTGATCAGTTTACTCCTGTGAAATAAGCATTGTGTGATGGAAAAACTTGTCTTAAGCATAACAACAAAAACTAAAAGGATTTCCAGAACTGCTCATGTATTTTACACCAGAGATCGTTAAAATCAATGCACTTAATTTGAGGAGCATGATCCAGAAGTGGAGGTCTCCTGGTCTTCAGCACACAAATCACAAGACTACAGAGTTAGGCATCCTCATCTGCAAAAAGGCACAGGACCAGAAGGAAAACAATTGTGCTTGTAACTGATAAAGCAATTTCAACATACCTTTTATACTGAAGGCTCTGTCCACGGGTTCCTCGAGACCGAGAACAGTCTGGATTACAAGTCTTGTCGTTCTACAGAATGAAGCTATTATGTGGAAGATAAGCAGTGACATTCATTCACTTCCTCGCCACCTCCACACAGGTTTTTGAGTTAAACTTGAACCCTGACTCAGGACTGATAGGTCTGTATGGACACACCTAGTAAACCACCACTCTGAATCACAGAAAAACTTTGGAAGGGATACCTGGAGGCCATCAAGTCCAACAACCACTTGAGGTTAGGTAAGCTAACAGTCAGGCTGCTCAGGGACTCAGAAGAATTTCAAGTATCTCCAAGGCTGGAGGGTCCCCAGGCATTATGCCAAGCTGTACCCATGCTAAGCCATTTGCTAAGTGAAAGATTTTCCTTCCAGGCATCTGGAATTTCTTATTGCAAGTTGTGGCCATTGTGACTTATCCTTTTGTTACAGAGCTCCAAGAAAAGTCTATAACATCTCCACAATGCCTCCTTGAGTAGTGCTGTTACATCTTGTAGTGTCCTTTTCATGCTGGACAACCCAGTTCCCACAGTCCCTGCTTGTAGACCACGTGCTCCAGCCTCCTGTTTTCTGTAGCCTGTATTACCCTTGAGTAGGCATGTCAATATATCCCTGCTGTAGCAGTGTCCAAATGACTATGATGGCACACTGGTGCCTCTTAGCAAGTTCAAGATCAGAAAGTCCTCGTTACCAGATCTTAGGTGACACAAATACAAAAGTATGCAAAAACAAAGAGTCTGGTCAGCAGTTCTAGATACTTACTGTTTCTAAATAAAATAGGAAAGATTAGAGTCTTGAATTCAGTTTTCTGAAGGCTGTATGTAGTTCTCATATATTTTCTTGGCTCAAGAGTCCAGTCTCATTAAAAGCACTGGAGAAGTGAAGGGTACAGGAACATTGGTCAATCCATGATTAGTGAGTTAAAAAAGTTATCACCATGTCATGGGCGAAATATAGCCCTCAACCAAGACACACAACTGTGTCTTGGCAAGACAATTCTCTCACATTAGTACAGCCTGCTACAGACTTGCTTGTTCCTAACATGCAGTACAAGTGACTAAGTATTTTCTCTGTAATCACACAACTGCATGGTATTTGTAAAATCAGATTTTAGCTTTCTGCTTACTGGAGCCCAGCTTTACACTGAAGTTGATATGCCTTTGAATCCTGGTACAATGCAAAACGGTAACATTACAGCCCATTAATCTACAGAGGATTAAACTACAACATTAATCCACAAAGGATGAGAGTTCTAACTACACAAGAAACCTGTCCTCTCAGCTTGTGGTCTCATGCAAAGACTACCTGGGTTTCTGCTTACAGACCTGAGACTCCAGGAGGCTGCCTGCATCAGCCAGGCTCTGAAAGATCCAACTGCGAGACAAGACAGCGTGTTTTAAATTACTGTCTGTGTAATTAGGCACAGTAAAGGCCACCTTCTCATGTGGAGAAAGACCTGTTAATTACTTTGCTCCCTCTCCTCTGCTGCCATTTCTTGTCCTGAAGGACCAGCTGTCCTTTTCATCTATTTCCTCTTTAGAAAAGGGGACCAAGACCTACCTATCCCTCCCCTCCCACATAACAGTATTCAATTAGGAACATACCCCTGGATATTTTTAAGCCCCAAACTGTGCAATAGATTGAGTAACCATTAAAATTTGATTAATTAAGGTTGCAGAAAGTAGAAGTATAATCTGATACAAAATTAATGCGAAGTGTTCTCAGGATACCAGCCTTAATTAACTTTACTGGAGAATTTTCACTGGCTGAATTCTCATCAGATTCTACCAATACAGTCAAAAATATGTAATTTCTCAAGAGAAGATGAGGATTTGCATACTTAACTCCTAAACTTGCAAGAACACACATTCTCTGGCCTTCAGCTTGATGATAGCTTAAAGGCAGTTATGCATTTTTCTTTTAATACATATACTATTCTATCTAATAAAGTCTTACATATGTACTATACCTACAAGCACAGTAGCATAGTACAAGAGGCAGAACAATGATCTCTTTTATAAACTGGCCCACAAAGTGAGCCTTTGGGCAGACACTGAAATAAGATTTTCTTTTTAAAAGAATTTTTGAAGTAGTAAAATAAAAAAAAAAGGTAAGAAATTGTATCTATTAACAGCATCTGGAAAAAATGACTTAATTATGCAGTTTTGTAGAGAGGTTTCCTCATCAATACATTGCAATTATGAACTTCCCAAGCCTTTGTTTTCAAACTAGGAATTTGTGAAGGAAGCTAGGAGAAAAAGCAGTATCTAATAGTACAAAACAATCACTCAGACATATGGATTGAGCCCAGAGATGACCTCCATATTTGTTCTTAGAGAGAAAACAAGAAGGGGGAGGGATACAAACACAGAGTTATCTCAAACTGCTAGAGGCTGAAAACAAAGGATTCTGCAAAAGCAATTCTCATTTGGTGTTCGGGACACAGCACTGCAAAATACATTTATTCTAAATTGGGAGAGCTTGGGGACTTTTTGTTTGGTGTTTGGGTATTTTTTTAGTGGTTTCTTTTGGTTTTTTTGTGTTTTTTTTTTTAAGCTGCTTCTCAGAGACTCCTTGAAAGTTCTTTTTCATCATAATTGGTGAGCTTCTTCTTTGCATTTCTTCATGTTGTGTTTCATATGCCAATTTTAACAAACAACTGATTTGAAAGACCCACTCAGCATGCTCTGACTGCAACAGACACAAAAGGTTCTCTTCGTGCTACTAGAAAATATGCATAAGGCAGAGCTGGCAGTCTTCTGTTTCCACAGCAGTCAGGATTTCATTATATCTCCTACAAGAGGAGTAGCAAAGATAGTGGGACATTAAACCACTCCCTTGATTTTAGGCAACATGCTGAAGTTTGGAAGAATCTTATCCTGTTGTAGATGGAACAAAGAGCTGTAATGGAGAACAGCCTGTACCAAAGTTTAAAATGCAAAAAGACAAATAAAACAAAGTTCTTATTGTCCAGTACAAACAAACTAGAAAGAACCAAGATACACAAAATAATGACAAGAAATTAATGAGGTGCAAAATATTTACTGAGGCAAACAAAGTGATGAGTCGTATGGAAAGAAACGGAGATGTCCAGTTTCAGTGTTTCAATAGTTTGACAGTTTTACAGCAAGAAAGGGACCATTTTAGTGGATTTAATAATATATAAGTTTGCAATAAACAGGAACACAGGTGCATTACATGTAAACAGACAACATTGCACTAGTCATGCAGGTCTTTTAGATGGTCTGGCAGAACTCTTAATCTGCTTTGGGCTGCCTTTGAATTCTCCTAACAAACATTCTTAGCGAGCCTTAGGGATAGGTATTTTTAAGATACTGTTGAGAAATTTGCTATACTTATGTATTCTGAGTAACAACACTTTTGAACAAGTAAACTTGGTATGCATTTCTTTGGTTTCAGAGTTTTATTTCAAAAGAAAGATTTGTGTCAAGGTAAGTTACCAGTAGGAAGACGATTCTTTCCAACTGGTACAAAACAGAAGCTGTATGTGACATCATGCAGCTCTCCAGATATTCGCAGCTCTTTTGAGCACTTCTGAATCCTGCTTCTACTCTCTGCTGTAGGAAAAACTTCCCTCTTGCTTTATTTCTTGGCAGGGCAGGTGAAGGAGGGGGTGGTAGTCAGGGAAGAGACAGAAAAGAAAGGGAACACTCACAAATATTGCAAACTATTGCAGAGACAGAGCAAAGAAGGGAAAAGCAGGCATTTGCCTTCAAATAGATAGTCATTGGTATTTTCTGAGGAGGCAAGACTCTCACTCCATCTTTTAGGAACCTTTTTACAGCGGACACAGAAGGAGCTGCTTATACTCTGGGCCAGTGCTAATCTAAACAGCACTATGAAGAACTTTTTGGGAAGTTATCACACATATAGCATATAGGACAGCTAGGTACAAAAACAGCTGCAGTGGGTAATTCATAGGTATGAACTGAACACATTTGAATGCTGAACAGTGCTGAAACGACCACTGTGTTTGCCTGGCCTAGGGGAAATAACATCAATTTCTGTTTTCATTGAGTAACATAGGCTTAATAGTGTATTTCTTGTAATCTCCAAAATATGCAAAGCCAGCATGTCAGGGTCTCTTCGACAGGATCTTTTTTTTCATTAACCATAAGTGATTTGCATTAATTATAATCCTGTCTCTCAATATACTTTACACTTACAGCTTTGCTTTTTCTACTGTTTTGCCAGGGATTTATCAGACCAACAAACCTTGGTAAATAAGTCATTATATTCACCTTTTTTTGTAGAAGATCTTAGATTAGCTTTCTTTTGACTTCTGTAATTTCCTTGCTATTCCAAAAAAAATTTAAGTGAAGAGTACATAAGCATGGAAGAAGGAATGGTGAAAAGTTCAACTGAAATTTGAATGACACTGTTGGACTTTTAAAGCAAGTTTATCCAACAATGTGGGACAAACAAATTCCACTCTTTTTGGTAGCTTATATACACATAGTAGGAGAAAAAGACTAGAAAATTGGTCACAGATGCCATCTGAAGATGAGAAGAATACCACCAAAGTTCCATAGAAATAAATGGATGTCATAAAAGGCTTGTAGTAAAATCTCCTTTGAATACAAAAACTCTTTTGCCTATGTCTTCTCCCAAGAAGCTTGAGGAAGGAGGCAAAATTATTTCAGTTATTAGGTGAAAAAAGTGTCTTTTCAAAAAGACATTTTAGCTCCCTAAAAACACCTGGCAGAAAGTTTGCATGTTGAGATAAGTCTTGTAACTGTAAATATACACTTTTTATTCAGCTTCAGATAAATGGAAAAGCATCAAGTACATCCTCTTCCAAGCAACTGTGGAAAGAGAAACTACTTGCCAAAACAGGTATTTTCACCAGAAAACTAGGGCTAAACCACACTTTCTGATAGATCCTACTAGATCTGCTCCAGCAAATGAAAGGTTTGAAGTATTACTCAGTGCAAGTAGCAGACTGTTTTTTTTTTTAATTTTAAAAATTATAAGAAATTGCAAAGAAAAAAAGTCCGCCTGTCGAAAAAGCAGTAAGGCGTGACAGTCAGTGAGACCAAACAACAAAGTCACATGTTTTACAATGACTTTGCAGATTTGTCATGATTAAATGTCAGGATGAGACCTAGGCATTCCCATTCTTTGCACCCTGATTCCAGTTTCCATGGAAAGGACATACACATGAGCAGAGTCCAAGTAAGTGCGCTGGGCATTACCCAGGTGCACGTGGTGAGGCACTCAGTTGGCACTTTAGAGCTTATTCCAGTCTTTGCTTGTTCCTCTGGTGTTCAGAGACAAAAGGATTTTCAGAGGACAATAAAAGATCCTTCAGGAGTAACTGGTTATTGTCAGATATAGTTGTGTGCAGATTTCCCAAGTGAAATCAAGCAAATAACTACAAAACAAGAATTATGTTTTCATCAAGTCTGACACGAAGCTCTGGAAGCAATCAGTAAATAGGGAAGGAGAAATACAAAAAGAAAGTAGCAGGTGTTCTGCTTTGGCTAGGTTTTGAACAATCAAGCATTTGAAGGAACAAAACTTGAATTAAACTGGTGAGAGTTAGCCCTTTCAGACAAGCCAACATTCATCAAGGCCTTGCATGCAACCTTCTTTATTTATAGAACCACATGGATACCGACTTCAAGGCTGGCTCACCCTCAGATGTCATTCATGCCACCTTAAATAACCAACAATTCTGGGCAAATGTGTGTAAAACCATCCTCAAGGGTAGGACAGAAGAGACTCTTTTTCACTTAGCTGATGGTGAGCAGGTATGTAACATCCACTTCAACAAATTTACTTTGTCCCTAATAGGCTTCTTTTCTATCTCTGTACTTGATCACTTGTAAACCTAAGACCTTGATTCAATGCTTTCAGTAGCTGAAAGGATTCGAAAAATCATCTTCTCTGATTCCCATTTTACATTAACTTCCCACAATTAATGCCTCTTTCTTTAGCTTGCTTTTAGCTTTCAAAGGCTGCTCCTGCATGGATTAAACCCTTACACTTTGCTATTTAATCCTACTGAATCTTTTCATGCTTCTCTGAATACTTTTCCCTTTAGTGATACATCACCTGGGTTCAATATAAACAGCCTTCAAGCCAAATATAAGATTTTGGCTTTCAGTGAGCTGGCTAGTCGGAGAGAATAGTAGAAACCTGTAAGAAAACCCACAGAAACCTTTGTTCCTTAGCTTACAAGAGGTGTTTATGCCCAAACTGCAAGATAAAAACACCTAACTAATACCCAAATACACATACAAGCAGAAAAGAAAAAAAGGAGAGGAAAAGTTCAGAGCAGAGATCATGGCTACCTTTACTTTGGGTTACAAAAATTTTGCTATTACTAATCTTCATAAAAGGAACTACTCCTTCACTCACATTGGGCTCACAATTGTTCCACAGGGAGGGCACTTCATTTGGAAGAAGAGAGAAAAAGCCACCGGACAAACAACTGACACATCAACGTTACCATGTGCACACAATTACGTTTTTAGATCTTATGGTTTTGCCTTATCCAGAAGTGCATGCACTAGATCCACCCTCCCATTCTTCTGCTGACGTTTAACTCCTATTAACCATTTTCCAACTTGTCCATATCTATGTCCTTACTTACAAAAGGATCTCTTACAACAGAGGAGTGTTGGTGACAAAATAAAAGTCTAGTATTTTGGCTATGGTTATCAGAAAGTTACTTACATTATAAATTAGTTATTAGTTACATTAGAATGTTAGTTACATTATAAATTAATGTAACTACATAGGGGTAATCCAGAAATTTAAGGTGCTGAATTATGACATCTTAGATTTTCACATCACTCACAAAAAACCCCACATGTAGAAAGTAAATCTACTGAAAGTATCTACACCTGTTACTATGAAAACCATGATACTCCAAAATATTTATGCTTTCCTGAACAAGGCTTTCAAATATGCTCAAAAACAGAAATAAAGTAGAACATTTTACTGAAATTACTGCTCCATGAGCAGAGCAGGAATATTTCAGAAAGGGGGATGGGAAGGTGAAATTTCTTCAACAGAACAAATGGCAGATATGATTACATGTTCAAGAAGAATGTCGCAGAAACGACATTAGCTGAAAGACAGGCATCACAGGATGCAGGATGCATAGAAAGCTTCCACTGATTTCAGCAATTTGAACAGAGAAAACCCAGACAAATTAGCTAAAAATCTGGCCTGCTTCAACAGCAGCCACATCAAAGGAGAGACAGGTAAACTAAGAGGCTTCTAAAAGGAGAATTTATTTTCTAAACAACATTCAAATCACCTACTGGGAAACGGCACCTAACCCACAACAATTCCAAGAACAAGTTTTGTCTTGTTCAGAAGAACAAGCTGACCTAAGTCAAAAATGCACAAAAAAACCCTGACAACAGTTTAACAGTCATGAAACTGTCCTAGTCCTCAGCAGAATTCAGAGACATCGTTTATCTCAGAACAAAGAGTGCCACTCTGATCCTGCTGACAGCCATGCCATACAAAAAGAAAAAACAAAAAAAATCACCCAAACTCAGAAACTCCATACTTGCCACCAAAATTCATACAAGAATAGAATTATGAAAGATGACACTGAAGAGCAGCGCTGAGAGTGTAATGAATCATTACCAAGCACAGAGACACAGGCAACTGCTCCTCTCAAGAGGAGCTGCATAAAAGAGTTCACTCACCAGAAACATGCTTGGACACCAAAATGAAGTGCTCAGGTGCTGCCTTAAGCTCAAAATATACAAAACACTCAGGTTACACAGTCAGGAAAGCAAAGGAAACTTAGGACATTTTTGTCAGTTCTTTATTCTCCCACTGCAGTAGGAAATTAAAGCAACAAACCACCATACGAATATAGGCATTTATTTGACCTCAGAATACTGGTAAAGTTTTCTTTCTATTCAGCCTTGTAGTTGACTTTAGAAATCATATGCATTTATTTAAGGTGTGCAAACTGTTAGTCTCCAAATAAATGTTCAAGACAGTAGTTAAGAAATATGGTGCTACCAAGAGGGATAGAACTTTAAACTCAAAAATTTTACACAAAAAAAAAAAAAAAGTAGAAAAATACACTTGCAAAACGAGTACCAGTCCCTACCTTAGCCAAACCAAGAAAGCCAGAGGGAGATGGAGGAACAGAAATGCAAAGAGTCGACTTGGAAGACCTAGAAAACTTACACAAAATATATTTGCATAGTGTGTTATCCCACTAGAAACACTGCTTAACAAGCAGAGCAGCAGTCTGTAACGGATGAATGGTCTTCAAAAATTGCTTCTGTGAGGCACACAAGTGAAAGGAAAGAGAATTTTCTGCCTGGAAGGAAACAGCACGGGTCAGCGTGCTGCAGCAGTCATCAGAAATCAGCACCTTTTTCTGGAGACTTGCATAAGTAACTCCCTGATCTGCAGCCGTATCGGCTATACAACTGGGAAAACAATGTTTAAATAACAGCTTTCATCCCTTGTTTCCAAATATTGTCAATGAAAATGGAAGTGCTGAAAAGCATTTTGAGATCTTTCATGATTAAAAGGGCCACATAAATAATACATCTCTCCAGTATCTGAGAAAAAGAGGATCACAAAAGTGCGTTTCTTCTTGCTCTTTGGTCTGTACAGCAATTCCCTAAGTGTGCAGAGTGTACAGCTGAAAAGTATCTTCAAGAGTGACAATTAGCTAATGAATTATACTATGCAAAACACTTTCAATTCCTTCCTTAAATGCTAATGAAGTCATTCCCCATTATTAGCTAATATTAAAAGCCTACTGTTACATGAACATGCAATGAATGCTAAAGTATCAGCAAGGAAGTGATACTACATGCTTAAATTTCTTATACAGTATATGTGTTCCTCTGGGTGCAGGCTATCATGTTCATCTTCTATAAATACCCATTCAAACTTTGTCTGTTCTGGAGATGCTTTGTGCACGAGTTGGGGATGACTGAAGGCTTTGCACCTGTTTTTCACCATGTAGAGGGGATTTTGCTTTTGTAAAACTGAAGAGAATATTGCCAATGCCCCAGTCAGGCCCAGTCAAGTAGTACCACATTAGATATAGCAGACTAATTCGACTTTAAAAGGACTCGTAGCAGTGGTGGCATTATTTTTGCCTATTGTCACTAGCATCAATGTAATTCTTACTGTCATATAATATTATAGCTGCCATTCAATAAATCACCACCTGCAGTCCCTGCAGGCAAATAATCACATAGAAAAAAGGGGGGGGCGGGGAAGTGTTTTATAAAGCCTAAAGCTATTCAGAATTGCTTAAGAGAATTCCCTATTCAGGCCAAATACTTTGCTTGGAAAAGGCTTTGGTGTTTGCAAACATTATTAACTTGTAAATAAACAAGTATATGATAAAATGGGCTTATTTCACTGATAAAAAGCTGTAGTTCCCTTAGGCTTTACAGGCATGCTGTAATCATTTTGATAAGTTATGTCTCTTTCTCAAGTCATACAGCTTCTATATTTATGCAGACTCCATTCACATCTCTTATCACGCTTTGACTCCACGAGACCTTACAAATAACAGTTACTTAAAATGCAGCAGTCTATTTTTGGTTTTGTGTGGTTTGTTTTTGGAGTTTTTTATATAAAGTGTTTCACATTATGCCTGCCTTTTAGAGTCTGAATTATTTCCACATGCTCCAATTCTCATATGCATTAACAAATCCTATTCACTTATTTTCTGCTTCCCATGCCTGAGCTCAAAAACATTAGCCCAATCCAGTAAAGCTGCCATCATCCAACTATTTTAAAACAAGAATAACACAAAAAAAAGGAAGGGTTTATGACTGAATTTCTCTGTAAGGTTACACACTGCAGTTTGTTCTTTCCTACATTTAAAATGCATTTTTGATACCCAGCTATCAACTTTTATGTCTCCTACTAATGGCACCAGTCCCTTATTGTCATGCAAACATATTGTTGTATCGATCCAACAATGAAAAGGAACCTCATACGGACACAAGAAATCAGCCCAATTGAAACATAATGAGTAACTGAAAAAAAATATGCATAGTAAAAAAAATGGGAAAGAAAAGGGACATAAATATGAAATTATTGCACTATTAAATAGAGTTTCTAAATCCTGCATGTCAGAAATAAATTTTCAGAAGATATAAAAACAGTGTCAAAGAATAAATCAAATATGAAATAGAGTCCATATCTACAGAAGGAGTGTATACAGTAAGATAACTCTGTTTTTGAGGAAAAAGAATGTGACAGAAAATCTTGACTTGTAAGAAACTTAAAAGGAAGCAATTGTTTAACATTACTCACATCATGCATGTCATTTAAAAAGGCGCCCAATTAAACCACTAGGCAAAAAATTTTGAGAGAAAACAAAGAGACTTTCTTCCTTACACTCCACATGCTCTGAATCATGCCAAAGGATACTGTGGAGCCTGAGAACAGAAATCAGATCAACCAAACACATGCAGCAAGGACACGATGTCTCCTGCAATTAAACGTAATAGCGCAAACATTGCTTTGTGCCCACGGAACTCCTAATCAATGCTGAGCAACAAACACTGGGAGACTGTATCAAAAGATGATTACTCCACCTAATTTAGTCATTACTTCTCAAGAATTCTTTACTGGAATCTTGCCAGCCATCTTATTTTAACAACAGACCTACATTCTTACAAGCTACATTGTAATACGCCACAGAGTTTTTTCTTCTTGAACAACAAGAGGTTTTTGCCCATCCTACAGAATTGGAACTGGCATCTGACAGTCACTGTTCTAGTGTGAGCAACTATTTCTTTAATTTATTAGCAACACTAAACTCAGACAATCAATGCCATCTGTCATGTACCACAGGAAAAAAATATTTCATATTTCATTAAAAGTAATCACAAAAAATCCAGAGCTACTCATACTACTAGTTATGAGGAGTTTTTGCTAAACTTGAACGAAACATTCTTTTATTTCTTTTTTTGTTATATATTTTTTTCAGTGTATAATAGTGTTGTCTTGGAATTCACTAGCATCATACAGATATCAAGAACTTTCTGTGCCTCAAGTGGGCACCTTGGGAAAGTTGAAAGTAGCCGAGTCTGTTTGGCCTGACAGCACTTTCACATTTACATCTCAGCAAACTGACCCTTAACGTCAAGAAATTTTCTTGGTATACCTGCAGATAGACATTTTCGAAGGAGAAATACATTTTTACCTTCTGCTTTGAATGGGTTAGAAAACAAAATCCAAGACAAATGTAGAGAGCTGCAGATCAGAAACATTAAGCAGAACTCTAGAAATTGTTTAAAATTAAAACTGAGAACCCAAGTGACTCATGAGATTGAACAAAGAACACAGGAATTGATGGAACATTTACGTACCTAAACTTAATTTAGTGAGTTTAGAAATTACTTTTCTATGGCAAAAAGATATATATATTAGGCTACAGTCTTAGTCAAGGTTAGAGTTTTGCAATTATTTGCTTTCCCTTGCTTTGAACTGTGAAAGTGCTGTTGAGCTTGTCCCCAAGGAATTCACTTCAGCTGAGCACAAAACTTACAAGCGTATATAATCTGTGTGCTCATGATTTTTGTAGCTCTTGGGGTTGACTAGCTGTCTAATAGGCAGCAGGCATTTCCACAGAACACCTTGTGAAGGATTCAATGACAGCTCACTTGATGAGCATCACAATTTTGACGCTTGTGTGGAGTTTATCTCACTCCTACCTACTAATGATCGACAAGTTAAGCCAAGATGCTGAACATGAATCAATTTAAGGCTGCTGCTGAAGTAATAATATCCTTTACCAACATGATCCACAGTATTTTAAGTGAGGTTTCACATGTACTATAAACAGCATCATGGAAGGACCATTAATAAGCATCTGTGCTATTTTAAAACAACAGGTGGTGAGATCGTTTCACCAAAGTTATGTGCTCACCATATGTGTAAGTGGAAATACTGTAGGAGGTAGAAGGCAAATGAGTGAATAGTTAGCAAATATATATATTATATAATACATATAATTATATGGATATATTAAGATCTATATGATCTCATTAAAGCTGCAGCACATTTCACAGACTAGCTAAAAGCTGCCAAAATAACTTCAATATACCTTTGAATCTTTTGGAATAGTTGCTAGAACAAAAATGTGACAAAAAGAAGCAGCAGTCAGAGTAAGAGAAACTAAGATTGTATGTTGGCATTAGATCTATTTGCCTCTAATATCTGATGAACCATTGGGACATTAGTGCAGAAAGGGATACAAAACTGTGCAGAGACCAGGCAGTTGCCATAAAGGCAGGTTAAATTCCTCATGAGTCCTGTAAAGCCAAAGAACAGCAATGCAGTCAATTTTTAAATTCATTTTAATAAAGGTTAGAAAACAAACTAAATTCTGCTAGAGAGAACTACACCCCAGCTGACATGGAAATTTTTCTACTGCAGCTCTTCCTCATAGTTCATGTTTTATACTTAGTCCAACCAGGGAAGAAGAGCAGAGATACCCGGGAATCCCTTTACAATCACAGAAATATGACCAGCTCAGAAATGCAGCATGTCTTCAGTATTTTAGGGAAGACAAAACCCACTATCATATCTTTTTAGTTCTACCATAAGAATAAAAGGAAAAATAAAAGAAGTGTTTTGATCTGGCATTTGGCTGAGAGATTTGCACCAACTGTCCCATGCGAGTCCATTTTGTGTCACTTTCTCTTCCGATATGATTATCTTTTGAGACTGGGATATATACTAGAAACATACAGTTCTTGTACAATCTGATCCTCTCTTTTATAATGTTGTCTTAATAAAGTAATTTTCTCAGAGTAGGCAATATTAAGAGTCTCTGGAAGCTAGTCTCTCTTTAATGACACATCATGAAAGCAATACATATAAACAGATCCATGCTTTTGCTGCTGTTTACATGCAGTTCCCTTCAAGGGAAAAGCTTCAACCAGCTTTCATTTGCAGGAAGCATACATGAACTCTGCATTTCTATCTCCATATTTCATATTAAACTCAGGGCCTCATTATCCAGGTTGTGAAGTGCTGACTTACTTGAATGTGTGAAATTCAAAATAAGATTATCAATACCTGGTTTGCTGCCACCACTAATATACTATAAATGGATAAAACTCTCAGCTCTCTTTAATGATTGCTACCTTTGCAGTTTAGTGGGCACTCACATTAAGATCCTCTATTGACAGTTAGTCCAACATGGAATCCATCTGCATAGTAGGAGACAAAGTCTCAGTTTGTGCCTGGCATTTATTTTCAGAAATCAATTTTTTTCTCTCCCAGAAACATGAGCTATTGCACATGAAGGACATGCATTTCGAAAGTGTGAATGTATTTCTTCTTCAAAATAAAAATGGTATGTTGAACTACTCTTGATTGTTTGCACATGCTAAAGTTTTAAGTTCATTGTGTAATATCTGTCCCCTTTTACCCTGCTCAAGCCTTTTTAAATAGAATTCTTAAATTGGAAAAAATAATCCAACTGAAAGCCTAGTAACAACATAAGTAAAAAATGACCTGCTTGTTCTGAGACATGGCTATTTCAGTTAGTTCAAACAGCACTCAATAACATCATGTTTTAAATTCTCATAGTAATAGAAAATATATTCAGCTGAAGTGTTTCATCTTAGCCCTTGGAAAGGACCAGAAGTGAAATCAAACCTCTGCAACTTCAAGTGCATTCAAGGTCACTGGGTTTTCCTGTTTGTTCTACTAAGGAAACAAGCCTTTTGCAAACATACCCATCTGGTCCCCACTAATAAAATTGGGTAAATGAACCTGCTGGTTCAAAGGCTGACAGTAGCCTAGAAACCTCAAAGATAATTAAGCTCTTACATATCTGAAGAACAAACCCAGATGAAGTATTCCAAAATAGCAGAACCTCTGAGGAAAAAGACAACTAAATCTCAGCTGCTCCCCAGTCTGTCTGGCACGAACCAGCTGGCCAACTAGGCTGTTCTTCCAGCCAGTGGTGCTGCTGCCCCAGATCAACCGCAATAAAGATGCTCTCCTTTAGCTGGCAGAAGTATGGAAAGTTACAGTAACAGAAGGAGCAAGAGTTCTGGGAAAGAAATCTGTAGGCAGTGGATTTACACCAGTTATGCCACTGAACTATACTCACATTGATAATTAGATGTACTTTTTCTTCTATGGCCACGCACGCATTACACCACCTGCCTTTAGAGTACACAAGATAAAAGCAATTCAAGTTTGCGGCAGGGTTCTTGATCAACCACTGCTTCATCTCTGCTGCCATATTGTTTAAAAATAAAGTTATTTTTTTGAGAATGAGAGTCTTGAGAAATTAGGTTTGCCAGGAAGCATGAAGAGGTAAATTTGCTGTGATAACATTGTGCCAACATTAGTGAGCAGTCATACTACACCGAGCTTGTAACAACTGCCTGGGGGGCCATTATTTGATTTCTTCACTCCGGTGAAGAAACTGACTTTATATAGACTGGATGGGCTAATATGTGAAGCATCTGAACTCAGCTACATGGTTTCTTTTTCCAACTAAATGCAACTAGAGAAGAACACAGCAGCTCTGAAACTGTCAGCCATGCTTAATTCTAGAAAGGAAAAAGCAAGAAATGTCCTAACCAATGCTTCAAAGTTTTTACAGGGACAAAATAAATGTGTGGTCGATGAACGACACAGGTTTGACAAAACTTTGTTGGTTTTTTTCCTACTATATATTGCATGTGCCACGACTTACTTAAAGCCTATACAGGATCATAGTTAATGACCATGCTTTGGAGAAAAGATTTGTCTGTTGGACTGATTTCTGACTCTGCAGTTCATCACTCGCTCTTTGTTTCAGCCTTGTGAAAGCTCAATTGGTTTTTTATACACATTTTCTGTCTCTGTAGCTGTCATTTGCCTTCTGCATACCCAGCAACAGTACAGACTGCATTTACATATCTTCCCAGAAACAATGACAACAAATAAAGCAACTCCCTGTTACGTCCCTAAGGATTAATTGTGTCACTCTAGCACCATGACCAGAGGCTTCAACCACAACCACAACCGCCTGTGCTTCTGTGAACCCTTGGGTAACAGGATCCCCGAAGATGAACATACAGGTAAATAGACATTGAATAAAATAACCTTCAGCTTCCAGTATCCTGCTTTGTTTTCATTCAGAACAGATTAATTCCCAACTCTTTACTTCCCAGAGACACAGTAATTTCTTCCATTTCCAAACCACCCAGAGCCATTAACTGTTGCATATGCAGATAGTGCCTATTCTAATGAGCTATCTCTGCATGCCAACCTCCTGTATTGCTATATCGGCTTTAGGGCAAGTTTTCTTTTTAAAAGCAGAACAAACAAAAACTAAAAACAAACCAATCAACAAAAAATAAAACCAAACCAAAACAACCCAACAAAAACTACCAGTGTATCAGGCACAGAAATAGGTCAGGCAAATTTTTTTACCTTCTCAATTCCAAAATAACGTTCATTTGATGTTAAGACCTATCTACGCACCACAATGTCCAATGTTAACAGCCAAGCTACAATATGCATACGTTCTTTTTTCCGCTTCTACAGGTGATATGATAGAACAGCAATTCACTAATTCTTCCATTAACAAACAAATGCATTTGAATTTTGCTATTTTGTTTGTCGGGAACCTTAGGCTAGATACAAATGAATAAACGGAAAAAAACACGCAGGTCTTGGAAAAAGACGACAGAATCCATTTTGGTGTAAGAGCCGGTTCCCCAACTTCTACACTCTTTAGTTTCCTGTGAAGCGACTTCCAAAGCCAGGAATGTGCATGAAATGACATCTTTTTTTTGCTTCTGTTCCCCTGAAGCCCTTCTGCCCCAAGATGTCTTCCCCGTCCCTTGAGGAACGCCGGGGCAGCGCGGGGCGCATTCCCGCACCTGTCGCAGCCCTGCCGCTCCCGCCACCGTCCTGGGCTACGCCACCGACAGGGTGCCCCGACACGGGCACGGAGAGCAGCCCGAGCGGGGCTGGCACCGAGGCACCGCACATCCTGGCCATGGAAGATAAAACGCACCACTGTGGCGCTTCAGAGAGCGCAGCCTTGCCGCTTTTGGAGGGAACCGCGGCAGAAAAGAGGACAGGGAAAGAGAAAGAACCTACTAGCCCCAGCACCGCTCCAGGGCGGCCGGCAGAACCGGAGCGGGGGGCTCGCAGCGGCAGCGCCGCGCTCCCCCGGCCGGGCAGCGCCGCAGCGCTCGCCCCCGCACACGGCAGCTCCCGCTCACCTTTCAGCGACCGGCTCAGCGCATCTTCCTCCCTCCCTCCTTCTCTCCCGCAGCGGCTGCTGGTGGCGGCCCGGAGCCCCCGGGCTCGGCGGGTGCCCAGCGCTGTTCCTCCCTCAGCCGGCGGCAGCTCCCGCTGTCACTTCACCCCCACATCCCGCCGCCGGCGGCGGCAGCTGCTGCTCCTAAATTCACGGCGCTCCGGCGGCATGAAGTCATCCTCCCCGCCCCCTCCACGGGCCGCCGCACTCCGCTCCCGCCGCGGAGGGGGAGACGGCCCCGCCGCCCGGCGGTCCGAGCCCCGCGGGGCCCTGGCTCTCCACCCGCCCCGGAGGGTCCGCCGCTCCCGCGGGAGCACCCGTGCCCGACTGCCCGGGAGCCTGCGAGGGGCGGTACCGTCTCCCGGGTGCGGTGGCGGTCCGGGGGACCCTCCCCAGGCACGGCGGCGGGATGGGCCGCTCCGCCCCGCGCCCGCCGTGCCCTCCCGGGACTCCCCTCCGCGGCAGCGGGCAGCGCGGCGCTCCCGCCCGGCGTGTGGGGCTGCGCGCCCCGCTCCGGCCCCGGTGTGGGCACCGCCCGGTGTGTGGGGCTGCGCGCCCCGCTCCGGCCCCAGTGTCGGCACTGCTCGGCCGTACCGCGCTGGGCGGCGGCGAACGCGAGGGGGCAGCTACCGCCGCGCTGCAAGGCCAGAGCCAAGGGAGAGCGTCGCCGGGCAGAGCTCTCTGTGTATCTGGGTCTCGCCGTTTGAAGGAAAAGGCGCTGTAATCCCTCGGGCTCATGGGTGGGCTCCCTGTTCCCACTCTCACCTCCCGGCCTCAGGACGCCCAAGCGCTCCTGACTCGTGCCCTAAAAAATGCAGCGCTCCCTGGGATGCAGGATAGCTCCTCTGGCAGTGGCTCCTGCTCTGTGCCTGGAAGGGGGAGCAGGCGACAGGCACTGTGCTGAGCTCAAGGTCACCTGGGCAAACTTCCCCCTTACCAAGGGCGTCCTGATATTTCTGAGACCCAGCAGTAGGCAGCATGTCTATTTTTGTTCCTTACAGAGAGCTGTGCACATACTGAGTGACCGACAGGCTTGTAAGGAAGGCCGGATTCCTATCACAGTTTACAATTCCATGACCCATCCCATGTGCACAACAAGCCCAGCTATGTTGGTGCATAAATGACACCAGGCAGTCTAGTGTGGATGTCACCAAATGCATGTCACCAGTGCATGCCAAATCATTGTAGTCTGAGAGCTCTTCATACCTTACCAGCAAGGCAGGGTTGTGTCTGGTCGAGAGAAGCTATGCTGGATGACCTCCCAGGAAAAACAAGCACAGGAGTTTCCCAGGTGCTGCACCTGCTCAGTTGACCCAGTGGTCAAGTGGTGCCTCAGCAAGGATTTGGAGTGAACTCGTGCTGGAAATGTTGATGATCTCCATTGTGGTAAGGTCTGAAACACGAAGAGCTGCTTCAGTGGCCTGGATATAGGTAGGAAGATTGTCTGTAGTGGTAGAGGAAAGCAGCAAAGAGAATTGTCATTAAGGTAAAGTTCTTAGTCTCTCAGATAAAATATAAAAACTCTGAACCTCAGTTCCCTTTTGGAAATTCATTGTGTTTATTGTTATGGTAGTTATGGTATGGCTTTTCACCTGTGCAGTTCTACAGTTGCTCTATTTTGGGCTGCTCCTGTTTACTCCCTGCTTTGAACCTCTTCTCTTGATTGGCATTGCAGACCTAAATGTGCAGCGCCGGCAGCATCTCAGCTGTGTTACTTAATCTCAGCTGACAGTGTGTTAGCTGCTGACAGTGTGTTTGGAGGCTCATCTCCACATGCACAGAGGAGTTTAGGGGCACTTGGGCAGGTGGGGGACCCAGGTCAGGTAAAGATAGCCCATTCCCAGCCCCTCCCAGGGAAGCCTCAGTTCCCATGGAGGCGGGGGACACACCCAGCACTCAACCAAAATCTGTGTGGGTGTTACTGCCTAGGGTTACATGATCTGCTGTGGAATGGATAGTGGAGCATTTTGGGATTAAGATTTATGAGATGTTTAGGGCAAGAACCAAAGACGGGGAAAGGAAGGGATCAAGGTGATATGGGAATGAGCACATGTGAGAAAGTATGGGATGAGGAGGTAAATAGGGCTAGTCTGGGGTAAACAAATTGCTGGTCAGACTGCTTGTCTGGCTATGCCCTGCACCTGATCAGTGCAGTCTCTCCTAGACTAGACTGTGTTTCTAAACCTTACTGTGTGAGAGGTCTCCCTGTGCTATATGTGTGCCTCTGCATGGGTGTAAGTGCCAGCAGCAGGAGTCACACCTCGGGTTACAGGGACTCATGCCAGAGAGGAGGGCAGGATTTCACCGTTCATGCCATCTGTGTTTGAGTGAGTGCTTCAGTCTGTGTTGATTTGTGTGGTTGGCCTTGGGCTTATTTATATATATATTTGTGTGTACATGCTTTCTCTGTGTGCATGGCTGTTAGGAATATGTGTTCAGACTTGCTGCTTACTAGGCCTAGGAAAACGTTGCTATGGCAGCCTCCCTTCTATTGGACTATATTGTTCAGCAACTCATAACACAATTCACTAAATGATTAGCATACTAGAAAATCCTAGATCTGTGCAAAAGCAGGAATTATTAGTATTTAATTTTTATTATTTCCTTGGTAGCAGTAAATTCCAGAGTCAAGAGAAGCAAAATGCTCTTGGCCCAAGGGTTTTAATTAGTATTATTCAACATACATGATTGCAAAAACAAGGCAAAGAGGGAGACACCTATAGGATTTTATTTTAGTAGAAAAAACACATAGATATTCATCATTTAGCAACATTCAAAAAGCCTGTTTTAGTGGGAAGATATAATCTTTGATTTAGCAATCATGGGTTCAAGCAGTTTAAAATGAATGTCAATATAAATTAATTGAATTGTAAGCATTTCAGCTTTAAAAAGTATGCTGTAGGGAAAATAAAAGGAAATAAAGAGCTCTCATTAATATCTGAATATGGGGAAAGTCTGGAAATGTCTTTAGTAAGTGAGAAGATTGTATAAGGAAGACTGCTTGTTTGCAAAGGCAGTGACTTCAAAGAGGATTACAGAAGTGTTAGGAGGAGAAAATTGTGTCTTAGAGGTTAGAAACAGCAAGGATGAGTTTTTTCAACATTCAAATTGAATTAGATTGTTAAAATAAATAATAAACAGCAAAAGGTGCATTGTAAAAATGTAAAGAAATCATGAAATGAAGCAGTTGAGCTCTTTATTTAAATGAGAAAGGGGTGAAAAATCAAGGCTCTCTTACTCAAAATGAGTACTGGCTTTCCTGATAATTGCTGACTGGAGTAAAAGGTGAAGCAAAAGAAAAACAATGAAGGGGAATAAATGAATCTATACAAATGGATGTTACTATTTTCACAGATTAAAATCAAGGGTTGTTCAAGTCAGAGGAATAAAGCTCCATCTAAATTTGTGAAGTCAGAGGTGCTGCCCCATTCTTGGAGATTGTCAGGTAGTACCAGTATTTATGAAATAAAAAGAGACACAGGAATTTACAGTTACATGGCTTAATTTGTGATAGCATGCAACACCACAGCCAGTAGTACAAAAACATAAGAAGATACAAGGACCCCTGCACACAGGCTTCTTTAAACTTTATACTCCTGAAACCAGAGAAAATTGGTTGTACTGAGTATAAAAAAAGAACTCTAATCTCCCATGCACTTTTATTTCTGCCTAAATAGCCTACTTCTTATGGACCTGCCTGTGTGGCAATTATTTATGGTGAGTTATATTCATGTCTTCCAAAATTCGGATTCTTTGGGAGTTTCTGCAGTGCAAGCCAATGTGCTGTTTCCTGAAGAGCAATAGAATATACTGCCAGTGTTATAAACAGCTATTTTAACTGTTATAACCAGCTTTTTTTGTCACTTTGCCAGAAGCTTTTTGTTTCCTTTTAATATTAAACTGAGTACTAATGTACACTTTAATAATAGGGTTTTTCTGAATATCCTCAGACTGCATTTAAATAAAAGCAAGACAATGAAAAAGCAGTTATTATGAATTTTTGCATTTTTAACATATCTAGGAAAAAATTTTACATAAATATTCAAAAAATGATTGAAAAAAATTGTCTCATGTCAACAGCAGTGTAGCTTAAGATACTGAGCATTATTTTATGGTTCCCATGGAGAATATAGTAGAGTTTAGTAGAGTACAGTAATATTCCTACTGGATATCAAAACAGTCTTACTCATGTTGAAATATAATGTAGGAGTGCACCATAAGAACCCTTAGTTACACCCCTTAATAAGTTAATATCCAGCTGATCCATCTGTTTATTTGAATTAATTTCAGATCCCACAAATAAAATTATGCACAAAATAAAAATTGCTATAGGCTTTCTACTGAGAAAAGACAGTATTTAAAAATCTTGATATTATAAGCATAGTGTCTGCAGATATTTTTTAAAAGCAAATAGATTAAGCTGTTTTTCCATGACCAGTTTCACTTACTCTTCTTTTCTTTATTTATTTTTTCTTTCCATTATGGCTTTATAAGCAGTTGAGTAAATTGAGTAAGTTAACACATTTTGTTCAATTGGTTGGGGTGTAATATATATGCCAAAAACAGTGACTCAAAAGTACTGTAATGAAGAAGAATATTGCAAGATGAACTGCAATGTCAGCAATACTCAAATAGACTTCTTTATAACTGAATCATTATCAAGAAAACATTTTTAAAGGAGTTCTCTATTTCTCCAATAATTTCCAAACCATTTGTAAGGGAATAATTTTTAAAGTAAATTCTGGTTGATCATTTAACAGCTAATAAAAGAATATTAATTAAAAAGCATTCAGTATATTATTTTCTAATTCTCAGCAATAGTAAATTTAAAGTAATATGATCTGGTTGTACGTAGTTTAGAATAACCAAATTCTGGATGCATTCTCTGCCAGTGTTTCTCAGTATCCTCCTCTTAATGCTAGTTGCTTATTTTCTTAGACTCAAACTTTCAAGGCAGGAACTGTCAAAGATTCGGTTTGTACAACATTGCTAGGCATGAGCAAAATCCATTGATAATAATTTATGGCACTTGACAATACTGTGAACTTTTGACTTGGATGCACAGGGCTCAGCTGCACCCAAAGTTACAAGTTTCTTCAGCTGACAGCAATGGTAGCTGTGTGTGCACAGGGGCAGAGCCTGGCCCTTGGCCTCCTTGACGTCAGTAGGAACAGATGTGTTCTCCTTTCTTTTCTCTTGGGGCTTCCAGCATTGTCTTATTACAAAGCAGTCTGAATTTCTTAATGCTTTAAATTGAAACCTGCTTGGGTCTTCTAATTTTCCACTGTCAGCTTCATTGCTTGCCTAAATGTTCTCTGAAGTTGGTAGGAATAATAGTCCCATCATAGCATTTTCTATGCTTAAAAATACATTTCTAGAATAGTAGTATAAAGCATCCCTCCAAGTGGGAAAAATAACTTTTAACAAAATAATGTTGCTGTAATGCATATGCCATAAGGGGAGAAATTAAGACATTAATCAATCTCAATCCTGGTATTAGCTACAATATTTTCTGAGTTCTTGACTTGTCAGCCTCTGTTTTCTCACATTTTTTGAAGTAGTATGTGAAATCTGTGATTTTTTTAAAGAAAAAAAATAGTGTCATGACAATTCTGATACCTACACAGATCTTCAATATGTTAACTTACGTGAACGGATATCTTGTGACCTGGTGTAAAGTTGTCCTTGCCCATGACAGGGGGTGTGGATTAGGTGATCTATAAAGGCCCATTCTAACAAAAAAATTCTATGATTCTATGATATTAAAGTAAGATGTAGTACTTTAACTTTTGCTTCCGTAACTGTTTGTCAACAGTACAAAAACAAAAATGGGAGAATCCTGACATTTGTTGTTCATGTCCTCTTCTAACTCTGTCTTTGCATCCTACTGGATCTTCAACCTAATTCCCATCTGCAGGTTTCTTATATCAGCCTATTTCTTTGACTGTTTAATACAAATTTTAAATTCTATAACATTTTAATCCTGATTTCACATTTCTTCTCTTACCCCTGTTTGTTTTGGTGGAGGAACCCATTTAAGATGGGTCCATGAGTCCAGGTGCACATTGTTATGTAAAAGTCATTAAAAAGAGATTTGTCCAAAAGATTGTCTTCTCTTCATTTACTATGCAGCAGAGAGCCTCTTGCAACACATATCTTTAACTAAAAAGAAGAAAAATAAGAAGATTGCTACCAAAATTTGCAATGCACAACAAGGAAGAGAAGCAAAGACCATGAGAGCTGCCAAAACTCGGTGCCTTTGCAGATGCAGAAAATTTGACAGCAAAAATGTGTCACAGTGCTTCTGTATATCTTTGATTATTATTCACTGCCTAAACAATAAAAACCAGCCAAGAAACATGAGAATCCTGTCCATCTGACCAGAGAAAATATATATTTTCCTAATTCCAGATCTAGCACATCCCATTTCGCAGTAATGTCTCAGCACCCATAAACTTTGCCTAAAGCAATTTCTAAAACTGAGGACTGCTTGTTTTCATTCTGTATGTTAGGTTTGCTTCCCATTTCCCTTTCTGTATCCCTTTCTGTTTAATATTCTTGGGCAAAAAAAATCAGTTCAGAATTAAATAAAAAACCCAATGATTTTGGATGGTAACTAATCTTAGTTGGCTAAATAAAAGAAGCTTGTGGGTTGCTTGTAGTTTTTCACATGTTGGTGAGTAGGTGGCATTTAAACATATCCAGTTCTCCTGGGTTTCAAGGCATTTATAGTTCTCAGTTGATTCTTTGGGTACCATCTTTTGAAACTTTTGATTAGGTCTGTCCTCCTGCCTTTTCTTGTACAAGGGTAATTTTCCTGACTTTAGTGCAGTCAGGACAAAATTGGACATGTGGAGTTCAAGATTTTATCAGTTAAGTCAGCTGCCCGTTTTCTGAGAAATCTTCTCTCCGTTGTACAGGTGTGTATGTTTTGTGATTTTTTTTCTTCCCTATAGACTAAAAAGAAGAAAATTCATTAATAATTGCTGTGTCAAAAGCTGTGTTTGATGGCTTTGCTAAAGCAGTTGGGGTGTTGGAGCTTTCTTCTTAAAAATAAATTTCCCAAACCAAGTGTTATTGTATCAGTGCTAGCGAATATTCTTTTCCAAAACATAATTGTATAAAAACTAATTGACTTGTAATTTGTTTTGGTTTAATTTTGTTATTTCATTTCTGAGTGCGTGTTAGAGAATTCTGTAACTGCTACTTGTGCCTGCCCACTCACAAGCTTGATGCCTATATAGAAATCCCACTTTCAAATCACTCTTCTGTTATGATCGTGGATTTCTTTGAGTCTGTTTATGTTCCTAGAGCAAACTGTGTCAGACATGAAAGAGAAGAAAGAACAGTTTTTGGAGACTACTTTCTCAACAGTGGGCTAGTGGGACATTGTTTTGTGTTATGAGGGGGAAAACAGATGCTGGAAAAGTAGACCATTTCAGCAAGAGCTGTATGGAAGATACAACTGTCACAAAATTCTTCTGCAAGGACATTTTTTTCCAGTCAAGACAGAAAGAAAGGACTACCAAGGAACAATTTGTAAGAGAAGTAGTAGGTGTTTTAATGAGCTCAGATATTAGTATTGTGATAAACAGGGGAATAAAATGGTACTATCAGTGGAGCATTGACATTTTATAATGTGTGGAATTTCATTGTACTTGTAGAGCGATGAACACTCAGACAGATAAAATTATATGAAATGTCCCTTGGATCCAATGGTAATATCAAATTGCATAATATGGGAGCAGGAGAGCATGCTCCACCTGAGAACTGCTGCTGGACAGTGTATGCCAGCTATCTCAAGGCAATAAAAGATTATTAAGTGGATAAGTAGCCGACTAGCAGACTTGTAACTTTCAATTTGTAGGGCAAATATTTTTTTTTCCTAATCTGACCTCTGATGCTGATGCCAAAAGATACAGTTTTATGAGCAACAACAATTTTTATCATCCTTTGCATATGAAACTACAGATGTAGGAATGCACAGAAATGCAGGCTGCAATCAAAGTTATGGGATAGAAAGTTCATTGTTGTAACAGTGTTATGACTTTGTAGGGCATGTGGCAAAGCCAAAAAAAAAGGATATTGTAGTAATTCATAAGAACATAAATGAGATTTCTGGTTGCATAGCAAAATAGAAAACAGAAACCTGAAGCACATTTTAGAAATGTTTTGAATACAGACCATGGCTGAAATAAAATCTGAAAGGACAGCAGAAGAAGAGTAAGGACACAACTCAGAGAAGGCAAAGACAGGAGCTAAGAAAACTAATTTGAAGGCTGCCCTAAAAGAAGTGGGAAGAGACCAAGGATGCTGTTTCACACAAATGAAGAACAAGATTCCACAGTAAACAATTTAAAAATGAGTGGGAAGAAGGTAGTGCTCCTGGTTCTGATATTTTGGTAGAATGGTGGTAGGAAAGAGGAGAAGCTTGTTTTTTCTTGCTTTTCCCTTCCTTCCATCTGTAAAAATTTCCTTCTTTTGGTTTCTTAATACAGCTACTGCATAAATACTGTCCATTTTTTTAGTTTTCTCTAGAATATGAGTGGATATATTGCTCTATATTGCAGCGCTTTCCAGCTGAAAATTGTCCTTATATAGGGAATATAGAGACTATTTTTGCAGTTATTTATATTTCAAATGTCTCTAAGAGACTTTTTATTATAATCTTCCATTTAATTATTGTAAAAACCCTTTTCTAAGTGAAAACTACATCCAAAATGTAACATACTTACGTAGTATGGGCTTGATGATCTTATGAAATGTAAAGATAATTATCAAGGAGTAAGACCTTAAAGAAAATCCTTTTACAAACAGCCACAACAACATTTCTGTGTTTTAAGAGTTTGATGCTGGTTTTCTGTAAATTTTCTGCACAGATAATGTTCTTATGTTAATTTTGCAGCTACAAGAATCTTCATTAAACCATCTGATTAAATGTAGTTTTTATTTTAAAAGAGACAAAATTAAAAGACTTGTCTATCAACTTTTTTATTCATAGATTTGTCATTATTGCTGCATCTTCATTGAGAAGGAACTCTGCTGGGCAAACTCTGAGATACTATCTAAAACTCTGAATAGGCAATGTGAGTAGCAAATCTACAGAAATAAAACTAGAACTTTCATTCCCTGGTATGCAGTAAAGTTCTCAAAGGAAGTCTGGACCCCACAATGTTTTGGATGTTGCACCTATGCATAATGATAAAAATGGCATCCATGTCACCTAGATTCTGCCTTGCCTTGACTCTCAGAATTTAAATTTTTCTCAAGTCCAATTTGGAGTGGCTCTCCAGAGAACATTTAATCTCTTTTGCTGTCCTTAAAATTCCTTGTATACCTAAAATTAGGGCATGGATATACTGACTGTATGGATAGACTGAGCATGGAAATCCTTGCCTCTTGCCTAAGCCTTATGCAGTCTGCAGTTTGTGCCTGCTTACTTAGAGTAATTCTGCCTTGCAGCCTAGAGAGCAGTTAACTGGTGCTGACAGCACTGCCATCCCTAAAAAGTGTGGCATGGAACTCACATCATGCAGCCCTACAAGGTCATCAGTGTATAAATGGTGTCTATAAGGGTGTATATCTCAGGTATCTCATAGTCTGAATCATTACTTCACAGAGAGGTAGAAGAAAGAGAAAAGGAGTCTTTCATTTCTGCTTTACCAGTGGAGAAATGGAGCACATTAAAATTTGAGCAAGGTTTGGAATCTGCTGAATAAGGCTGCTTCAGCTTGCCATTCTGGGTAGGTATGATGTCTGCATGGGAATTTAAAGCTTTTCCTAATGTTTCCTCAAAGCTTCACCAAACAGAAAATAGTGACAGTGCCAAAATTCATCCATGTGTGCCTGTCTCTGTCAGGCATTGACTTTTCATTATTCCAGTTCTAAATTGAATACAGCCTCAGGGAAGGAAATATTTATGTAAGAGGGTGACAGTGAAAGAATCTCTGTCCTAATCCTGCACATGAAAAACAAGCCTTGGAACCAGCATGCCTTCAGCTATTTAAATGTAGCCATTCTTCCCCTTCAGGAGATGTTTTTTCCTGCAAGCTACCAGGGAGCTAAATAATCTTTTTTCCTTTGTCACAGAATAATTTTGGATGAGGAAAATAAAACTCAGCAAGTAAAACTCTTGATAGAATTAATGTTCTGCAGTATTTGTGTGCTTGTGTAGGTGAAAAATCTCTAAAGCATATTTGTGTAGGGAGCATTCCCTGACAAAATTATTTTTCCTCTATTGCTTGGTTTCTCTTCTTCCATTTCTCTCTTTATTTAGTGTTTGGAGAAATAGTCTTTTGAGAAGGATGTTTATACTGATTTTATAGGGAAGACTTAGCCTCTTTCAATTATGCCAATGACATGAAATAAAGAGATTCAGAGGACTAGTATTTTTTAGGCTATGTTGAATTCATTTATCGTGTGTCATAAGCATCATTTTATGGATGTCTGATATCTCAAATTATGTTGATTTGAAGCAGCACAACATTTGAGACCTCTCACTGGTTCTAGAATAGGTAGCTGCTGGATGTGGCTATTCAAATCTACATTATGTGAAAAACATCATGGAAGAATGAATGTTTAATTACAAAGGAAACCAAAAATCATCCAGACGACTGTTAAAATTCAGAAATACAGCTTGTGCACTTAATCACACAAAAGCTAAGTTCATCACTTATTCAGCATTCTTTGTGTCTAACAATGCCATGGGAAAACAAAGGCATGTTTTTTCTCCTAGAATGGACTGGGCAGCTCTGTTTCTTGGCTCCCTTGTTTGATTTACAATATATGTATTGTCTGAACGCTTTGCATGAATATTTTTTGCAGTGGATGCCTTGTCTGTCTTGGAACTCTCTAGCTCCAGTGCTTTAATATTCTGAAGCTTTTATATGCATCAAAATCTATATTTTATTGGCAACTTTCATATCTAAGCCTCAGAAGAAGAGGCAAAATAATTGTGAAAACCAGACTTTGTTGTCTGTGAGAAACATGCACTATAAATTCACACACACACAGACACATATGCAATGCAGGGTATGAATTTTATGGGTAAAGATTTTTTTTTCCCTGGAACATCTAGTAAAGTAAGAAAAGCTGCATTATCCGTCTGTTTAAAAAAGAAAAAATTTTAACTGTTGTAAATAAAATTTCAAGAGTAGCCATAATTATGGGGATAAATAAAAGGTTTTTATTAATGATCATATGATAATCAAATGGTAATTATTGATGATTGAATGAAAAATGGTGATAAAGAAATAGCTTAATGTCATTAAACCATGATGTTAAATTGATAGAGAATTATTTAAATGTTCATTGAAATGATAGTTTAGATGGTGATCAGACATTGATTTAGACAGTAGTCAAACATTTTTACTTACCACACTTCTAATAATTAAGTTACAGCTGGATATATGTAAAGGACTTTAGCCTACAATATATTTGAGGCCTAAGGTGAGGTATTACTTCCCTTGTTATAGTTATCAGATGCTGGGACCTTGAGCAGTGGCCCTGCTGACGGAAGGTTGAGGCGGCTGCTGTGCCACCAGCAGTGCTGCAGGAGAAGGCAGTGGGGTTGGTGGGCCATGTGTTTTCAGAGTGTAAAGTGATTGACCCCAGGCAGCCCCCTCCCTGGGTGCAGGCACAGCTGCGTGGCTGCAGCAGTTTTAGTTCTGTCCAGCCTCAGCTTGGGCTCCTCATGAGACATGGTCTGGACTCCTTTGTTCCTGAGAAGATGCAGCCCAGCACAGAGCTCATAGCCTGGCCAGCAGGGCTGTTTCCAGTCCAGGCACACCAGTTGGTGATGCTGGAACCATGGTGCTCTGTAGTAAAGGCAGGGCAACCCCAACAATGGAGACAAAGTGATGTATCTGACTCTATAGATATCAGAATTAATTAATGACTTTATTATACTATATTATTCTATATTATGTTAGACTATATTACATTACATCTAAACTGAATCTGCCAAGCACTCAACTGCCCAGAATCTTGTGACTGTATGCTGACAGTCCTGACACACACACACGCTGGCCCTGATAGGCCAAGGAAACAAAACACCATCACTTTGAGGAAACAATCTCCATATTGCATTCTACTTTGGCACAACACAGGTGCAGCAAATGAGATAAGAATTGTTTGGATCATTCTTTTCTCTGCTTCTCTCACTGCTTCTCTCAGGTTCAGAGAGTGTGAATCCCACAGTGCTCTTCACCCCTGCAGGGAGTGCGTTCATCATGCCAACTTGTTCTTCAGAGAGCACAATGAGAAGCAGCAGCAAAGAGAATGAGGAAAGAGGCTGCGAGGTCTTCTCTGGAGTTACTAAAACCTGCCTGGATGCAATCTTGCTTCAGGTGACTGTGCTTTAACAGGGTGTCTAACCAGACAACCTCCAGAGCTCTCTTTCAACCCCAGCCACTCTCTGATACTTGAGTTTTGACCCCCCTGGAAATGCTTATTATGAGCACAGCAAAACATTTTGCATGCACTTTGGGTTTGGTTCCTTCCTTTTTTTTTTTTTTCAGTAAGTTGAAAAATTAGAATGGCATACATAAATTGAACCTTTTAAAAGACTGTATAAAAGCAAAAGAGAGAAAGAATACAGCTGACCTAACAATGCAAGAATGCTGGGGGTTTTGTAAAAGATCAGATTATGACTGGTCCTAGGACTTGAATACAAAGAACTGATTTTTATCAAAGTCATTTAAATTTGCCAAGCAAACTAAATTTGTCAACCCACATGAAAACCTATTGAGCAAAGTTAAATTCTTGATAGCATGAGCGTGAGAGAATACAAAGAAAAAGGAAAAAAAAAAGAAACCCAAAACAAACCCCAAGCCAATTTCCAATTCAGAAAATAAAATCTGCAACTAAAAGAAGAAGCAAAGGCCAAATTTGGAATCCATGAAAGCTGTGTTGCCAAAATCACACCAGTCAACATGAGATCATCCAATGCTAATGTCTGTAATATGGTAGTGTAACTACAAAGGATTGCTCAAACTGCAAGAGTCAGGAGAATATATAGATATATTCTCATACACAAAAGAGGACCCTCCAGCTCAGAAGAGACCATGGAAACAATAACATCAGTACAGCAAAATTTTGAGTTATTCCTAGTCAATTATTAATGCATATATTTGCAAACTATACTCACCCGTTATATGTCCCTCAGTGTGTTTAATAATCCTTAATCTGTTGATAAAATTTAGTTTTGTCTTTCTTTGTCTATATGCATGTGGTATTTTCTAATATATGCCATGTGAAAATTTTAGAAAACACAGCCAAAGTTCATTAATGTGGAAAAGTGATGCTAAGACATCCTTAGTAATTTGCTTGCAAATGTATTAAATGAAAATTTATAAATGTTATAAAGATAATATGGCATGGTGCTAATTGTTTTTATTTATTAATTAACAAAAAAAAAAAAACTCCATTAATTATTTTGTGGTGAAACATATCCTCATATGATAACTTTACTATTATGCTTCTGGTCCTTATGCCTGTGTGTCTCTATCAGAAAATAAAATACACTTATTTGGACTCTCCAAACCTTGGCTGTTATTTGATTCTATTTTTTGAAGAGATTTATCAAGAGCATTGTAGTTGACTTGCGATGAAAATGCTGTTTGCACAGGGTGTAGTTGTTGGAGTTCACTCACACTCCAGTTCCCGCTCTCAGGAACTGACAATTTTTTCAGGATCTGAATTTTTTTAATGCAGAAACTAATGGATTGATGTTATAATCTGCAGCCTTTAGTATTCAACGAAGGAGTGTTAAAATAGAAGAGTTAGAGTATACTCAAGATAATGTCAGAAACAAGAAAAACTACCTATTTATGCATAAACCCAAAAGCACTTGGCAGGGCCAAGGCCCATATCAACATTTTAAGATCTTTGTATTATCAGCAATTTTGTTGAAAAGTGCAATCCTCAACCCCCTTCACTAATGTAGGGAAGTATTTGAGATTATACTTTGTAACTTTCTCAAAGATTGAGAACTGCAATATTCATGGTATGGCTGTTGTGATATCAAATGAGCTATGACAGTAAAGCAGGCGTTGGAGGCCTATGCATATGCCAAAATACTAAGGCAAAGTCTGCAGCTGACAGGGATGTCAACTTGGAAAAACTGAACTCAAATTGGCTGCTTTGTATTGGCTGAAAGGAGCAATGAGTTTCTTTGTGGTAAAGTCAGGTTAAGGTAGGACTTGATGTTCTTTTCCAACACAAATAATATTGGAAACTTCTCTTCACCGTTGCATATACTATAACTCTTCACAATTACAAATGGGCTGGTGGATGATGACATAAAAGAAGAAAAAAACTTAAAAATCATATTCTGGATCTAAAGAATCGGAGGAATCTTTGGTACATGTCCCTGCCCTTCATGGCATGCCATGCATTTTCATGGCTTTCACTTACAGAAAGAATTTCTCCTTTTTTTGTTTTTTTCATTTTTTCTATCCATGGCATGTCCCTCATATCTTCCCCTCCAAGTTGTGTCACCCTCCTTGACTTTTTCCCCTGCTTTTGCAACATCTGTGAGTTTAGTTTTTCCCCCTTTTGGTCCTTTGCACTGCACCTGATAGAATCCCGGTCCATTTTCTGGTAGTCACTAAATTTGCCAAATTTCCCACATTTGTTTCTTTTCTCCTCCAATTGCAAGTGCTTGGATGGAATCTCCATTCCAGAGGGTTCGTAAATCCTTCCTATTTGGTTTGGCCTTCAGCGGGGATCGATTTAGGCAGGCTTTGCGGCATGTGCCTGCACTTGTTGGCATATGCTTTTGGTGGCTTCGACTATGGGCAAGAGTTTTTGGATTTTTTTTTCAAACTATACACTCCATGTCGCACATATCTTCCCCTCCAAGTTGTCTCTTCCTCCTTGACTTTTTCCCCTGCTTTCTCCACATCTGTGAGCATACTTTCGTCATGTTTTGGTCCTTTGTGCTGCAGCTCATTTCCTCACAAACAATTTTTTGAAGACAGTAAATCTCCCGATTTTCTGGTTTTTTTCAATTGCATTTCATTTGATCCTGTCTCCTTTCTAGAGTGTTTGTTAGCCTTTCATTTCGGATTTGCAAGATTCCGTTTCCCTTCCCGAAAGGAAATTTCATTTTCTTTCGGGAAGGGAAACGGAATTTTGCGGTTTCAATGAGGACCACTAGAGGAATCTTTGGTGCATGTCCCTGCACTAGATGGCATGCCTTCCCTTTTGATGGCTCTGACTTTGAGCAAGATTTTTTATATTTTTTTCTTTTTTTCCTAAGTATCAATGGCATATTCCTCATGTCTTCCCCTCCAAGTTCTGTCTTCCTCCTTGACGTTCTCCCCTCTTTTTCAAAAATGTGTGCCCTTAGTTTTTGCCCCTTCTGGTCCTTTGCACAGCACCTCATAGAACCCCAGTCCTGTTTCTGGTAGTCACTAATCTTCCCAAATTTCCCACCTTTGTTTTTTTTCTCCTACAATTGCAATTGCTTGGATGGAATCTCCATTCCAGAGTGTTTCTAAGTCCTTCTTCTTTGGTTTGGCCTTCAGCGGGGATCGATTGAGGCAGGCTTTGCTGCATGTGCCTGCACATGTCTACATATGATTTTGATGGCTTTGCCTTTGGAAAAGATTTTGTTGATTTTCTTTTTTTCTTTCCATATTATCTATGGCATGTTCCTCATATCTTGCCCTCCAAGTTGTGTCTTCCTCCTTGACTTTTTCCCCTGCTTTTGCAGCACCTCTGAGCTTAATTTTTACATGTTTTCGTCCTTTCCACTGCACATGATAGGTTCCCGGTCCATTTTCTGGTAGTCACTAAATTTCCCAAATTTCCCACTTTTGTTTTTTTTCTCCTCCAATTGCAATTGCTTGGATGGAATCTCCATTACAGAGAGTTTCTAAGTCCTTCTTATTTGCTTTGGCCTTCAGCGGGGATCGATTGAGGCAGGCTGTGCTACATGTGCCTGCCCTTGTGTGCATATGATTTTGATGGCTTTGCCTTTGGGCAAGATTTTGTTCATTTTTTTTTTTCTTCCCAAATTATCCATGCCATGTCCCTCATATCTTCCCCTCCAAGTTGTGTCTTTCTCCTTGACTTTTTCCCCTGATTCTGCAGCACCTCTGACCTCAATTTTTACATGTTTTGGTCCTTTGCACTGCGCCTGTTAGAATCCCGGTCCATTTTCTGGTAGTCACTAAATTTCCCAAATTTCCCACTTTTGTTTTTTTCTCCTCCAATTGCAATTGCTTGGATGGAATCTCCATTCCAGAGTGTTTCGAAGTCCTTCTTATTTGGTTTGGCCTTCAGCGGGGATTGATTTAGGCAGGCTTTGCTGCATGTGCCTGCACGTGTGTGCATATGATTTTCATGCCTTTGACTTTGGGCAAGATTTTGTTGATTTTTTTTCTTTCTTTCCAAATTATCCATGGCATGTCCCTCATATCTTCGCCTCCAAGTTGTGTCTTCCTCCTTGACTTTTTCCCCTGCTTTCTCCACATCTGTGAGCACACTTTCGTCGTGTTTTGGTCCTTTGCGCTGCAGCTCATTCCCTCACAGACGATTTTTTGAAGACACTAAATCTCCCGATTTTCTGGTTTTCTTCAATTGCATTTCATTTGATCCTATCTCCTTTCTAGAGTGTTTGTTAGCCTTTCTTTTCGCGTTCGCAAGATTCCGTTTCCCTTCCCGAAAGGAAATTTAATTTCATTTCGGGAAGGGAAACGGAATCTTGCGGTTTCAATGGGGACCACTAGAGGAATCTTTGGTGCATGTCCCTGCACTAGATGGCATGCCTTGCCTTTTGATGGCTTTGAGCCAGATGTTTTTGATTTTTTTCTTTTTTTCCTAAGTATCAATGGCATGGCCCTCATTACTTCCCCTCCAATTTATAATTTCATCGTGTACTTTTTCCCCGGCTTTTGCAACATCTGTGAGCCTAGTTTTTGCATGTTTTGGTCCCTTGCACTGAGGCTGATAGAATCCCGGTCCGTTTTCTTGTATCTGCTAAATTTCCCAAATTTCCCACTTTTGTTTTTTTCTCCTCCAATTGCAATTGCTTGGATGGAATCTCCATTCCAGAGTGTTTCTAAGGCCTTCCTATTTGGTTTGGCCTTCAGCGGGGATCGATTTAGGCAGGCTTTGCGGCATGTGCCTGCACTTGTGTGCATATGCTTTTCATGGCTTTGACTTTTGGCAAGGTTTTGTTGATGTTCGTTTTTTCTTTCCAAATTATCCTTGCCATGGCCCTCATATCTTCCCCTCCAAGTTGTGTCTTCCTCCTTGACTTTTCCCCTGCTTTTGCAGCACCTCTGTGCTTAATTTTTACATGTTTTTGTTTTTAACACTGCCTATCATAGGTTCCCGGTCCAATTTCTGGTAGTCAATAAATTTCTCAAATTTCCCACATTTGTTTTTTTTCTCCTCCAATTGCAATTCCTTGGATGGAATCTCCATTCCAGAGCGTTTGTAAGTCCTTCTTATTTGGTTTGGCCTTCAGTGGGGATCGATTTAGGAAGGCTTTGCGGCATCTTCCTGCACTTGTGTGCATATGATTTTGATGGCTTTGACTTTGGGCAAATTTTTTTGATTTTCTTTTTTTCTTTCCAAATTATCCATGGCATGTCCCTCATATCTTCGCCTCCAAGTTGTGTCTTCCTCCTTGACTTTTCCCCCTGATTTTGCCGCACCTCTGAGCTTAATTTTTACATGTTTCGGCCTTTTACACTGCACCTGTTAGGTTCCCGATCCATTTTCTGGTAGTCACTATATTTCCCAAATTTCCGACCTTTGTTTTTTTTCTCCTCCAATTGCAATTGCTTGGATGGAATCTCCATTCCAGAGTGTTTCTAAGCCCTTCTTATTTGGTTTGGCCTTCAGCGGGGATCGATTTAGGCAGGCTTTGCTGCATGTGCCTTCACTTGTTGGCATATGCTTTTGATGGCTTTGACTTTGGGCAAGATTTTTTAGATTTTTTTTTTTCTTTCCAAATTATCCCTGCCACGTTCCTCATAGCTTCCCCTCCAATTGTGTCTGCCTCCTTGACTTTTTCCCTTGCTTTCTCCAGATCTGTGAGCATAGTTTCTTCACTTTTTGGTCCTTTGCGCTGCAGCTCATTCCCTCACAGACGATTTTTTGAAGACACTAAATCTCCCGATTTTCTGATTTTTTTCAATTCCATTTCATTTCATCAAATCTCCTTTCTAGAGTGTTTGTTAGCCTTTCTTTTCGGGTTCGCAAGATTCCGTTTCCCTTCCCAGTTTCAATGGGGACCACTAGAGGAATCTTTGGTGCATGTCCCTGCACTAGATGGCATGCCTTGCCTTTTGATGGCTTTGACTTTGAGCAAGACGTTTATGATATTTTTCTTTTTTTCCTAAGTATCAATGGCATGGCCTTCATATCTTCCCCTCCAAGTTATAACTTCCTCCATTACTTTTTCCCCTGCTTTTGCAACATCTGTAAGCCTAGCTTTTGCATGTTTTGGTCCTTTCCAATGCACATGATAGGTTCATGGTCCATTTTCTGATAGTCACTAAATTTCCCAAATTTCCCACTTTTGTTTTTTTTCTCCTCCAATTACAATTGCTTGGATGGAATATCCATTCCAGAGTGTTTCTAAGTCTTTCTTATTTGGTTTGGCCTTCAGCGGGGATCGATTTAGGCAGGCTTTGCTGCATGTGCCTGCACTTGTTGGCATATGCTTTTGATGGCTTTGCCTTTGGGCAAGATTTTGTTGATTTTCTTTTTTTCTTTCCAAATTATCCATGGCATGTTCCTCATATCTTCCCCTGCAAGTCTTAACTTCCTCCATGACTTTTTCCCCTGCTTTTGCAACATCTGTTAGCCTAGTTTTTGGATGTTTTGGTCCTTTGCAATGCACCTGATAGAATCTCGGTCCATTTTCTTGTATGTGCTAAATTTCCTAAAATTCCATTTTTTGGTTTTTTTCTCCTCCAATTGCAATTGCTTGGATGGAATCTCCATTCCAGAGTGTTTCTAAGTCCTTCTTATTTGGTTTGGCCTTCAGCGGGGATTGATTTAGGCAGGCTTTTCGGCATGTGCCTGCACTTGTGTGCATATACTTTTGATGGCTTTTACTTTGGGCCAGATTTTGTTGATTTTTGTTTTTTCTTTCCAAATTATCCATGCCATTTCCCTCATATCTTCCCCTCCAAGCTGTGTCTTCCTCCTTGAATTTTTCCCCTGCTTTTGCAGCACCTCTGAGCTTAATTTTTACATGTTTTCGTCTTTTACACTGCACCTGATAGTTTCCGGGTCCATTTTCTGGTAGTCACTAAATTTCCCAAATTTCCCACTTTTGTTTTTTTTCTCCTCCAATTGCAATTGCTTGGATGGAATCTCCATTCCAGAGTGTTTCTAAGTCCTTCTTATTTGGTTTGGCTTTCAGCGGGGATCGATTTAGGCAGGCTTTGCTGCATGTGCCTGCAATTGTGTGCATATGCTTTTGATGGCTTTGCCTTTTGTCAAGATTTTGTTGATTTTTTTTTTTCTTTCCAAATTATCCCTGGCATGTTCCTCATATCTTCCCCTCAAAGTTGTGTCTTCCTCCTTGAATTTTTCCCCTGCTTTTGCAGCACATCTGAGCTTAATTTTTACATGTTTTCGTCTTTTACACTGCACCTGATAGTTTCCAGGTCCATTTTCTGGTAGTCATGAAATTTCCCAAATTTCCCACTTTTGTTTTTTTTCTCCTCCAATTGCAATTACTTGGATGGAATCTCCATTCCAGAGTGTTTCTAAGTCTTTCTTATTTGGTTTGGCCTTCAGTGGGGATCGATTTAGGCAGGCTTTGCTGCATGTGCCTGCAATTGTGTGCATATGCTTTTGATGGCTTTGCCTTTTGTCAAGATTTTGTTGATTTTTTTTTTTCTTTCCAAATTATCCCTGGCATGTTCCTCATATCTTCCCCTCAAAGTTGTGTCTTCCTCCTTGAATTTTTCCCCTGCTTTTGCAGCACATCTGAGCTTAATTTTTACATGTTTTCGTCTTTTACACTGCACCTGATAGTTTCCAGGTCCATTTTCTGGTAGTCATGAAATTTCCCAAATTTCCCACTTTTGTTTTTTTTCTCCTCCAATTGCAATTACTTGGATGGAATCTCCATTCCAGAGTGTTTCTAAGTCTTTCTTATTTGGTTTGGCCTTCAGTGGGGATCGATTTAGGCAGGCTTTGCTGCATGTGCCTGCAATTGTGTGCATATGCTTTTGATGGCTTTGCCTTTGGGCAAGATTTTGTTGATTTTTTTTTCTTTCCAAATTATCCCTGGCATGTTCCTCATTCCTTCCGCTCCAAGTTATGTCTTCCTCCTTGACTTTTTCCCCTGCTTTTGCAACATCTGTGAGCATACTTTCGTCATGTTTTGGTCCTTTGCACTGCGCCTCATTTCCTCACCAACGATTTTTTGAAGACACTAAATCTCCCGATTTTCTGTTTTTTTCTTCAATTGCATTTCATTTGATCCTATCTCCTTTCTAGAGTGTTTGTTAGCCATTTTTTTCAGGTCGCAGGATTCCGTTTCCCTTCCCGAAAGGAAATTTCATTTCCTTTCGGGAAGGGAAACGGAATCTTGCAGTTTCAATGGGGACCACTAGAGGAATCTTTGGTGCATGTCCCTGCACTAGATGGCATGCCTTGCCTTATGATGGCTTTGACTTTGAGGAAGATTTTTTTCATTTTTTTCTTTTTTTCCTAAGTATCAATGGCATGGCCCTCATATCTTCCCGTCCAAGTTATAACTTCCTCCATGACTTTTTCCTCTGCTTTTGCAACATCTGTGAGCCTAGTTTTTGCATGTTTTGGACCTTTGCACTGCACATGATAGAATCCCGGTCCATTTTCTTGTATGTGCTAAATTTCCCAAATTTCCCACCTTTGTTTTTTTTCTCCTCCAATTGCAATTTCTTGGATGGAATCTCCATTCCAGAGTGTTTGTAAGTCCTTCCATTTGCTTTGGCCTTCAGCAGGGATCGCTTTAGGCAGGCTTTGCGGCATGTGCCTGCACTTGTGTGCATATGCTTTTGATGGCTTTGCCTTTGGGCAAGATTTTGTTGATTTTTTTTTTCTTCCCAAATTATCCATGCCATGTCCCTCATATCTTCCCCTCCAACTTGTGTCTTCCTCCTTGATTTTTCCCCTGCTTTCTTTACATCTGTGAGCATAGTTTCGTCATGTTTTCGTCCTTTGCGCTGTAGCTCATTTCCTCACAAACGATTTTTTGAAGACACTAAGTCTCCCGATTTTCTGTTTTTTTCAATTGCATTTAATTTGATCCTGTCTCCTTTCTGGAGTGTTTGCTAGCCATTCTTTTCTTGTTCGCAAGATTCCGTTTCCCTTCCGGAATGGAAATTTCATTTCCTTTCGGGAAGGGAAACGGAATCTTGCGGTTTCAATGGGGACCACTAGCGGAATCTTTGGTGCATGTCCCTGCACTAGACGGCATGCCTTGCCTTTCGATGGCTTTGACTTTGAGCAAGATTTTTTTCATTTTTTTCTTTTTTTCCTAAGTATCAATGGCATGGCCCTCATATCTTCCCGTCCAAGTTATAACTTTCGGATTTTGGGGCTGTTTAGATGGTCTGGGAAAAGCCCAAGATGGCCTTGGGTCGCCCGCGTTCCAAAGGACGAGAAGAAACTTCAGATTTTTTCTCGGTCTCGGTGTTTATTAATTGCTTATCTAAAAGATTTTCTCTTGGCCTGACAGAGTTCTGCTCAGCAGTCAGCCATGGGCACACACTAAGAGCCCCTGGGGCGGTCACCTATCTTTATACTTGGAGTTACGTATACAATATTTATCATTTTTCTCCAATACCCTCTACCCTTATTAACCAGTGTTCTTTTAGTAAGGTCCAACCCCAGAGTGCCAACACCACCACAGAAGATGGAGGCCTAGAGGAAGAAGAAGAAGGAGAAGGGCACGCCCCAATTCCTCCATCTTACTTCTCTAGACCCTCCTGTACAGAGATCTTTAACCCTGTATCTCACACTCCAATTAACTTGGCCCTTCACCATTCACCCCAGTTCTGAGAAACTGAGATCCCACAATAACTTCCTCCATGACTTTTTCCTCTGCTTTTGCAACATCTGTGAGCCTAGTTTTTGCATGTTTTGGTCCTTTGCACAGCACCTGAAAGAATCCCGGTCCATTTCCTTGCATGTGCTAAATTCCCCAAATTTCCCACCTTTGTTTTTTTTCTCCTCCAATTGCAATTGCTTGGATGGAATCTCCATTCCAGAGTGTTTCTAAGTCCTTCTTATTTGGTTTGGCCTTCAGCGGGGATCGATTTAGGCAGGCTTTGCGGCATGTGCCTGCACTTGTGTGCATATGCTTTTGATGGCTTTGCCTTTGGGCAAGATTTTGTTGATTTTCTTTTTTCTTTCCAAATTATCCATGGCATGTCCCTCATATCTTGCCCTCAAAGTTATAACTTCCTCCTTGACATTTTCCCCTGCTTTTGCAACATCTGTGAGCCCAATTTTTGCATGTTTTGGTCCTTTGCACTGCACCTGATAGAATCCCGGTCCATTCTCTAGTATGTGCTAAATTTCCCAAATTTCCCATTTTGTTATTTTTCTCCTCCAATTGCAATTGCTTGGATGGAATCTCCATTCCAGAGTGTTTCTAAGTCCTTCTTATTTGGTTTGGCCTTCAGCGGGGATCGATTTAGGCAGGCTTTGCGGCATGTGCCTGCACTTCTGTGCATATGCTTTTGATGGCTTTGACTTTGGGCAAGATTTTGTTGATTTTCTTTTTTCTTTCCAAATTATCCATGGCATGTCCATCATATATTGCCCTCCAAGATATAATTTTCTCCTTGACTTTTTCCCATGCTTTTGAAACATCTGTGAGCCCAGTTTTTGCATGTTTTGTTCCTTTGCACTGCACATGATAGAATCCCGGTCCATTTCCTTGTATGTGCTAAATTTCCCAAATTTCCCACTTTTTTTTTTTTTCTCCTCCAATTGCAATTGCTTGGATGGAATCTCCATTCCAGAGTGTTTCTAAGTCCTTCTTATTTGGTATGGCCTTCAGTGGGGATCGATTTAGGCAGGCTTTGCGGCATGTGCCTGCGCTTGTGTACATATGCTTTTGATGGCTTTCCCTTTGGGCAAGATTTTGTTGATTTTAGTTTTTTCTCACCAAATTATCCCCAGCATGTCCCTCATATCTTCCCCTCCAAGTTGTGTCTTCCTCCTTGACTTTTTCCCCTGCTTTTGCCGCACATGTGAGCTAAATTTTTACATGTTTTGGTCTTTTACACTGTACCAGATAGGTGCCCGGTCCATTTTCTGGTAGTCACGAAATTTCCCAAATTTCCCATCTTTGTATATTTTCTCCTCCAATTGCAATTGCTTGGATGGAATCTCCATTCCAGAGTGTTTCTAAGTCCTTCCATTTGGTTTGGCCTTCAGCGGGGATCGATTTAGGCAGGCTTTGCGGCATGTATCTGCACTTGTGTGCATATGCTTTTGATGGCTTTGCCTTTGGGCAAGATTTTGTTGATTTTCGTTTTTTCTCTCCAAATTGTCCATGCCATGTCCCTCATATCTTCCCCTCCAAGTTGTGTCTTCCTCCTTGACTTTTTCCCCTGCTTTTGCAGCACATGTGAGCTTAATTTTTACATGTTTTGGTCTTTTCCACTGTACCAGAGAGGTGCCCGGTCCATTTCTGTTAGTCACAAAATTTCCCAAATTTCCAACCTTTGTTTTTTTTCTCCTCCAATTGCAATTGCTTGGATGGAATCTCCATTCCAGAGTGTTTGTAAGTCCTTCCATTTGCTTTGGCCTTCAGCGGGGATAGATTTAGGCAGGCTTTGCGGCATGTGCCTGCACTTGTTGGCATATGCTTTTGATGGCTTTGACTTTGGGCAAGATTTTGTTGATTTTTTTTTTTTCTTTCCAAATTATCCCTAGCATGTTCCTCATATCTTCCCCTCCAAGTTGTGTCTTCCTCCTTGATTTTTCCCCTGCTTTCTCCACATCTGTGAGCATAGTTTCGTCATGTTTTGGTCCTTTGCGCTGTAGCTCATTTCCTCACAAACGATTTTTTGAAGACACTAAATCTCCCGATTTTCTGGTTTTCTTCAATTGCATTTCATTTGATCCTGTCTCCTTTCTAGAGTGTTTGTTAGCCATTCTTTTCGTGCTCGCAACATTCCGTTTCCCTTCCCGAAAGGAAATTTCATTTCCTTTAGGAAGGGAAACGGAATCTTGCGGTTTCAAAGGGGACAACTAGAGGAATCTTTGGTGCATGTCCCCGCACTAGATGGCATGCCTTGCCTTATGATGGCTTTGACTTTGAACAAGATTTTTTTCATTTTTTTTTTTTTTCGTAAGCATCAATGACATGGCCCTCATATCTTACCGTCCCAAGTCATAACTTCCTCCATGACTTTTTTCTCTTCTTTTGGAACATCTGTGAGCCTGGTTTTTGCATGTTTTGGTGTTTTGCACTGCACCAGAAAGAAGCCCGGTCCATTTCCTTGCATGTCCTTAATTTCCCAAATTTCCCACATTTGTTTTCTTCACTCCTCAATTGCAATTGCTTGGATGGAATCTCCATTCCAGAGTGTTTCTAAGTCCTTCTTATTTGGTTTGGCCTTCAGCGGGGATCCTATTCAGGCAGGCTTTGCGGCATGTGCCTGCACTTGTGTGCATATGCTTTTGATGGCTTTGACTTTGGGTAAGATTTTGTTGATTTTCTTTTTTTTCTTTCCAAATTATCCATGGCATGTCCCTCATATCTTCCCCCTCCAAGTTATAACTTCCTCTTTGACTTTTGCCCCTGCTTTTGCAACATCTGTGAGCATACTTTCGTCATGTTTTGGTCCTTTGCGCTGCGACTCATTTCCTCACAAGCGATTTTTGAAGACACTAAATCTCCCAATTTTCTGGTTTTCTTCAATTGCATTTCATTTGATCCTGTCTCCTTTCTAGAGTGTTTGTTAGCCATTCTTTTCGGGTTTGCAAGATTCCGTTTGATGGCTTTGACTTTGGGCAAGATTTTGTTGATTTTCGTTTTTTCTCTCCAAATTATCCATGCCATGTCCCTCATATCTTCCCCTCCAAGTTGTGTCTTCCTCCTCGAACTTTTCCCCTGCTTTTGCAGCACATGTGAGCTTAAATTTACATGTTTTGGTGTTTTACACTGTACCAGATAGGTTCCCCGGTCCATTTTCTGGTAGTCACGAAATTTCCAAAATTTCCCATCTTTGTAAATTTTCTCCTGCAATTTCAATTGCTTGGATGGAATCTCCATTCCAGAGTGTTTCTAAGTCCTTCCATTTGCTTTGGCCTTCAGCGGGGATAGATTTAGGCAGGCTTTGCGGCAGGTGCCTGCACTTGTGTGCATATGCTTTTGATGGATTTGACTTCGGGCAAGATTTTGTTGCTTTTCTTTATTTCTTTCCCAAATTATCCATGGCATGTCCCCTCATATCTTGGCCTCCAAGTTATAACATCCTCCTTGACTTTTTCCCCTGCTTTTGCAACATCTGTGAGCCCAGTTTTTGCATGTTTTGTTCCTTTGCACTGAACATGATAGAATCCCGGTCCATTTTCTTGTATGTGATAAATTTCGCAAATTTCCCACATTTGTTTTTTTTCTCCTCCAATTACAATTGCTTGGATGGAATCTCCATTCCAGAGTGTTTCTAAGTCCTTCTTATTTGGTTTGGCTTCAGCGGGGATCGATTTAGGCAGGCTTTGCGGCATGTGCCTGCACTTGTGTGCATATGCTTTTGATGGCTTTGACTTTGGGCAAGATTTTGTTGATTTTTTATTTCTTTTCAAATTATCCCTGGCATGTTCCTCATAGCTTCACCTCCAAGTTGTGTCTTCCTCCTTGACTTTTCCCCCTGCTTTTGCAGCACCTCTGAGCATAATTTTACAATGTTTTGGTCTTTTACACTGCACCTAATAGGTTCTCGGTCCATTTTCTGGTAGTCACTAAATTCCCAAATTTCCCACTTTTGTTTTTTTCTCCTCCAATTGCAATTGCTTGGATGGAATCTCCATTCCAGAGTGTTTCTAAGTCCTTCTTATTTGGTTTTGGCCTTCCACTGCATGTGCTTGCACTTATGTGCATATGGTTTTGATGGCTTTGCCTTTGGGCAAGATTTTGTTGATTTTTTTTTTCTTCCAAATTATCCCCTAGCATGTTCCTCGTATCTTCCCCTCCAAGTTGTGTCTTCCTCCTTGACTTTTTCCCCTGCTTTCTCCACATCTGTGAGCATACTTTCGTCATGTTTTGGTCCTTTGCGCTGGGGGCTCATTTCCTCACCAACGATTGTTTGAGGACACTAAATCTCCCGTTTTCTGGTTTTCTTCAATTGCATTTCATTTGATCCTGTCTCCTTTCTAGAGTGTTTGTTTGCCTTTCTTTTCGGGTTCGCCATATTCCGTTTCCCTTCCCGAAAGGAAATTTAATTTCATTTCGGGAAGGGAAACGGAATCTTGCGGTTTCAATGGGGACCACTAGAGGAATCTTTGGTGCATGTCCCTGCACTAGATGGCATGCCTTGCCTTATGATGGCTTTGACTTTGAACAAGATTTTTTTCATTTTTTTTCTTTTTTCGTAAGCATCAATGGCATGGCCCTCATATCTTCCCGTCCAAGGTATAACTTCCTACATGACTTTTTCCTCGTCTTCTGGAACATCTGTGAGCCTGGTTTTTGCATGTTTTGGTCTTTTGCACTGCACCTGAAAGAATCCCAGTCCATTTCCTTGCATGTCCTTATTTTCCCAAATTTCCCACATTTGTTTTTTTCACCTCCTCCAATTGCAATTGCTTGGATGGAATCTCCATTCCAGAGTGTTTCTAAGTCCTTCTTATTTGGTTTGGCCTTCAGCGGGGATCGATTTAGGCAGGCTTGGCTGCATGTGCCTGCACTTGTGTGCATATGATTTTGATAGATTTGCCTTTGGGAAGATTTTTGGTTTTTTTTTCTTTCCAACTTATCCCTGGCATGTTCCTCATAGCCTCACCTCCACGTTGTGTCATCCTCCTTGACTTTTTCCCCCTGCTTTTGCAGCACATCTGAGCATAATTTTTACATATTTTCGTGTTTTACACGATACCAGATAGGTTCCCGGTCCATTTTCTGGTAATCAAGAAATTTCCCCAAATTTCCCACCTTTGTATTTTTTCTCCTCCAATTGCAATTGCTTGGATGGAATCTCCATTCAGAGTGTTTGTAAGTCCTTCCATTTGCTTTGGCCTTCAGCGGGGATCGATTTAGGCAGGCTTTTGGCGTGTGCCTGCACTTGTGGCATATGCTTTTGATGGCTTTGCCTTTGGGCAAGATTTTATTGATTTTCGTTTTTTCTCTCCAAATTATCCATGCCATGTCCCTCATATCTTCCCCTCCAAGTTGTGTCTTCCTCCTTGACTTTTTCCCCTGCTTTTGAAACATCTGTGAGCATACTTTCGTCATCTTTTGGTCCTTTGCGCTGTAGCTCATTTCCTCACAAACGAGTTTTTGAAGACACTAAATCTTCCGATTTTATGGTTTTTTCAATTGCATTTCATTTGATCCTGTCTCCTTTCTAGAGTGTTGTTAGCCATTCTTTTCGTGTTCGCAAGATTCCGTTTCCCTTCCCGAAGGAAATTTCATTTCCTTTCGGGAAGGGAAACGGAATCTTGCGGTTTCAATGGGGACCACTAGAGGAATCTTGGTGGATGTCCCTGCACTAGATGGCATGCCTTGCCTTATGATGGCTTTGACTTTGAGCAAGATTTTTTTCATTTTTTTCTTTTTTTCCTAAGAATCAATGGCATGGCCGTCATATCTTCCCGTCCAAGTTATAACTTCCTCCATGACTTTTTCCTCTGCTTTTGCAACATCTGTGAGCCTAGTTTTTGCATGTTTTGGTCCTTTGCACTGCACCTGAAAGAATCCCGGTCCATTTCCTTGCATGTGCTAAATTTCCCACATTTCCCACCTTTGTATTTTTTCTCCTCCAATTGCAATTGCTTGGATGGAATCTCCATTCCAGAGTGTTTCTAAGTCCTTCTTATTTGGTTTGGCCATAAGCGGGGATCGATTTAGGCAGGCTTTGCGGCATGTGCCTGCACTTGTGTGCATATGCTTTTATGGCTTTGACTTTGGGCAAGATTTTGTTGATTTTCTTTATTTCTCTCCAAATTATCCATGCCATGTCCCTCATATCTTGCCCTCCAAGTTATAACTTCCTCCTTGACTTTTTCCCCTGCTTTTGCAACATCTGTGAGCCCAGTTTTTGCATGTTTTGGTCCTTTGCACTGCACATGATAGAACCCCCTTCCATTTTCTTGTATGTGCTAAATTTCCCAAATTTCCCACTTTTGATTTTTTATTCCTCCAATTGCAATTGCTTGGATGGAATCTCCATTCCAGAGTCTTTCTAAGTCCATCTTATTTGGTTTAGCCTTCAGCGGGGATCGATTTAGGCAGGCTTTGCGGCATGTGCCTGCACTTGTGTGCATATGCTTTTGATGGCTTTGCCTTTGGGCAAGATTTTGTTGATTTTCGTTTTTTCTCTCCAAAGCATCCATGCCATGTCCCTCATATCTTCCCCTCCAACTTGTGTCTTCCTCCTTGACTTTTTCCCCTGCTTTTGCAGCACATGTGAGCTTAATTTTCACATGTTTTGGTCTTTTACACTGTACCAGATATGTTCCCTGTCCATTTTCTGGTAGTCACGAAATTTCCCAAATTTCCCACCTTTGTATATTTCTCCTCCAATTGTGATTCCTTGGATGGAATCTCCATTCCAGAGTGTTTGTAAGTCCTTCCATTTGCTCTGGCCTTCAGCGGGGATCGATTTAGGCAGGCTTTGCGTCATCTGCCTGCTCTTGTTGGCATATGCTTTTGATGGCTTTTCCTTTGAGCAAAATTTTGTTGATTTTCGTTTTTTCTCTCCAAATTATCTATGCCATGTCCCTCATATCTTCCCCTCCAAGTTGTGTCTTCCTCCTTGACTTTTTCCCCTGCTTTTGCAGCACATGTGAGCTCAATTATTACATGTTTTGGTTTTTTACACTGTACCAGATAGGTTCCCGGTCCATTTTCTTGTAGTCACGAAATTTCCCAAATTTCCCACCTTTGTTTTTTTTCTCCTCCAATTGCAATTGCTTGGATGGAATCTCCATTCCAGAGTGTTTCTAAGTCCTTCTTATTTGGTTTGGCCTTCAGCGGGGATCGATTTAGGCAGGCTTGGCTGCATGTGCCTGCACTTCTGTGCATATGGTTTTGATGGCTTTGACTTTGGGCAAGATTTTGTTGATTTTTTATTTCTTTTCAAATTATCCCTGGCATGTTCCTCATAGCTTCACCTCCAAGTTGTGTCTTCCTCCTTGACTTTTTCATCTGCTTTTGCAGCACATCTGAGCATAATTTTACAATGTTTTGGTCTTTTACACTGCACCTAATAGGTTCCCGGTCCATTTTCTGGTAGTCACGAAATTTCCCAAATTTCCCACTTTTGTTTTTTTCTCCTCCAATTGCAATTGATTTGATGGGATCTCCATTCCAGGGTGTTTCTCAGTCATTCTTATTTGGTTTGGCCTTCACAGCATGTGCCTGCACTTATGTGCATATGGTTTTGATGGCTTTTCCTTTGGGCAAGGTTTTGTTGATTTTCTTTTTTTTCTTCCAAATTATCCCTAGCATGTTCCTCGTATCTTCCCCTCCAAGTTGTGTCTTCCTCTTTGATTTTTCCCCTGCTTTCTCCACATCTGTGAGCATAGTTTCGTCATGTTTTTGTCCTTTGCGCTGTAGCTCATTTCCTCACAAACGATTTTTTCAAGACACTAAATCTCCCGATTTTCTGGTTTTCTTCAATTGCTTTTCATTTCATCCTGTGTCCTTTCTAGAGTGTTTGTTAGCCATTCTTTTCGGGTTCGCAAGATTCGGTTTCCCTTCCAGAAAGGAAATTTGATTTCCTTTCGGGAAGGGAAACGGAATCTTGCGGTTTCAATGGGGACCACTAGCGGAATCTTTGGTGCATGTCCCTGCACTAGATGGCATGCCTTGCCTTATGATGGCTTTGACTTTGAGCAAGATTTTTTTCATTTTTTTCTTTTTTTTTTCCTATGTATCAATGGCATGGCCCTCATATCTTCCCGTCCAAGTTATAACTTCCTCCATTACTTTTTCCTCTGCTTTTGCAACATCTGTGAGCCTAGTTTTTGCATGTTTTGGTCTTTTGAACAGCACCTGAAAGAATCCCGGTCCATTTGCTTGCATGTCCTAAATTTCCCAAATTTCCCACATTTGTATTTTTTACTCCTCCAATTGCAATTGCTTGGATGGAATCTCCATTCCAGAGTGTTTCTAAGTCCTTCTTATTTGGCTTGGCCTTCAGCGGGGATCGATTTAGGCAGGCTTTGCGGCATGTGCCTGCACTTGTGTGCATATGCTTTTGATGGGTTTGACATTGGGCAAGATTTTTTTGATTTTCTTTTTCTTTCCAAATTATCCATGACATGTCCCTCATATATTGCCCTCGAAGTTATGATTTCCTCCTTGACTTTTCCCCCTGCTTTTGCAACATCTGTGAGCCCAGTTTTTGCATGTTTTGCTCCTTGGTATTTCACATGATGGAATCCCGGTCCATTTTCTTGTATGTGCTTAATTTCCCAAATTTCCACCTTTGTTTTTTTTCTCCTCCAATTGCGATTGCTTGGATGGAATCTCCATTCCAGAGTGTTTGTAAGTCCCTCCATTTGGTTTGGCCTTCAGCGGGGATCGATTTCCACAGGCTTTGCGGCATGTGCCTGCACTTGTTTGCATAGTCTTTTGAGGGCTTTGACTTTGGGCAAGTTTCTGTTGATTTTTGTTTTCTTTCCGAATTATCCATGGAAAATTCCTCATTGCATCCCCTCCAAGTTGTGTCTTCCTCCTTGACTTTTTCCTCTGCTTTTGCGACATCTGTGAGCATACTTTCGTCATGTTTTGGTTCTTTGCGCTGTAGCTCCTTTCCTCACAAACGAGTTTTTGAAGACACTAAATCTCCCGATTTTATGATTTTCTTCAATTGCATTTCATTTGATCGTGTCTCCTTTCTAGAGTGTTTGTTAGCCATTCTTTTCGGGTTCGCAAGATTCCGTTTCCCTTCCCAAAAGGAAATTTGATTTCCTTTCGGGAAGGGAAACGGAATCTTGCGGTTTCAATGGGGACCACTAGAGGAATCTTTGGTGCATGTCCCTGCACTAGATGGCATGCCTCTCCTTATGATGGCTTTGACTTTGAGCAAGATTTTTTTGTTTTTTTTTTTTTTTCCTAAGTATTAATGGCATGGCCCTCATATCTTCCCGTCCAAGTTATAACTCCCTCCATGACTTTTTCCTCTGCTTTTGTACATCTGTGAGCCTAGTTTTTGCATGTTTTGGTCCCTTGCACTGCACCAGAAATAATCCCGGTCCATTTTCTTGTATGTGCTAAATTTCCCAAATTTCCCACCCTTGTTTTTTTTCTCCTCCAATTGCAATTGCTTGGATGGAATCTCCATTCCAGAGTGTTTCTAAGACCTTCCATTTGGTTTGGCCTTCAGCGGGGATCGATTTAGGCAGGCTTTGCGGCATGTGTCTGCACTTCTGTGCATATGCTTTTGATGGCTTTGCCTTTGGGCAAGATTTTGTTGATTTTCGTTTTTTCTCTCCAAATTTTCCGTGGCATGTCCCTCATAGCTTCACCTCCAAGTTGTGTCTTCCTCCTTGACTTTTCCCCCTGCTTTTGCAGCACCTCTGAGCATAATTTTTACATGTTTTGGTCTTTTACCCTTCACCTGATAGGTTCCCGGTCAATTTTCTCGTAGTCACGAAATTTCCCAAATTTCCCACTTTTGTTTTTTTCTCCTCCAATTGCGATTGCTTGGATGGAATCTCCATTCCAGAGTGTTTCTAAGTCATTCTTATTTGGTTTGGCCTTCACTGCATGTGCCTGCACTTGTTGGCATACGCTTTTGATGGCTTTGCCTTTGGGCAAGGTTTTGTTGATTTTCGTTTTTTCTCTCCAAATTATCCCTAGCATGTTCCTCATATCTTCCCCTCCAAGTTGTGTCTTCCTCCTTGACTTTTTCCCCTGCAATTGAAACATCTGTGAGCATACTTTCGTCATGTTTTGGTCCTTTGCGCTGTAGCTCATTTCCTCACAAACGATTTTTTGAAGACACTAAATCTCCCGATTTTCTGCTTTTTTTCAATTGCATTTCATTTGATCCTGTCTCCTCTCTTGAGTGTTTGTTAGCCATTCTTTTCGTGTTCGCAAGATTCCGTTTCCCTTCCTGAAAGGAAATTTGATTTCCTTTCGGGAAGGGAAACGGAATCTTGCGGTTTCAATGGGGACCACTAGAGGAATCTTTGGTGCATGTCCCTGCACTAGATGGCATGCCTTGCCTTATGATGGCTTTGACTTTGAGCAAGATTTTTTCATTTTTTTCTTTTTTTCCTGAGAATCAATGGCATGGCCCTCATATCTTCCCGTCCAAGTTAGAACTTCCTCCATGACTTTTTCCTCTGCTTTTGCAACATCTGTGAGCCTAGTTTTTGCATGTTTTGGTCCTTTGCACTGCACCTGAAAGAATCCCGGTCCATTTCCTTGCATGTGCTAAATTTCCCACATTTCCCACCTTTGTATTTTTTCTCCTCCAATTGCAATTGCTTGGATGGAATCTCCATTCCAGAGTGTTTCTAAGTCCTTCTTATTTGGTTTGGCCTTCAGCGGGGATCGATTTAGCCAGGCTTTCCGGCATGTGCCTGCACTTCTGTGCATATGGTTTTGATGGCTTTGACTTTGGGCAAGATTTCGTTAATTTTTTTTTTTATTTCTAAATTATCCATGGCATGTTCCTCATATCTTCCCCTCCAAGTTGTGTCTTCCTCCTTGACTTTTTCCTCTGCTTTTGCAACATATGTTAGCATACTTTCGTCATGTTTTGGTCCTTTGCGCTGCGGCTCATTTCCTCACAAACGATTTTTTCAAGACACTGAATCTCCCGATTTTCTGGTTTTCTTCAATTGCATTTCATTTGATTCTATCTCTTTCTAGAGTGTTCGTTACACATTCTTTTCGTGTTCGCAAGATTCCGTTTCCCTTGCCGAAAGGAAATTTCATTTCCTTTCGGGAAGGGAAAGGGAATCTTGCGGTTTCAATGGGGACCACTAGAGGAATCTTTGGTGCATGTCCCTGCACTAGATGGCATGCCTTGCCTTATGTTGGCTTTGACTTTCAGCAAGATTTTTTTCATTTTTTTCTTTATTTCCTAAGTATCAATGGCATCGCCCTCATATCTTCCCGTCCAAGTTTGAACTTCCTCCATGACTTTTTCCCCTGCTTTTGCAACATCTGTGAGCCCTGTTTTTGCATGTTTCGGTCCTTTGCACTGCACATGATAGAAACCCGGTCCATTTTCTTGTATGTGCTAAATTTCCCAAATTTCCCACTTTTGTTATTTTTCTCCTCCAATTGCAATTGCTTGGATGGAATCTCCATTCCAGAGGGTTTCTAAGTCCTTCTTATTTGGTTTGGCCTTCAGCGGGGATCGATTTAGGCAGGCTTGGCTGCATGTGCCTGCACTTGTGTGCATATGCTTTTGATAGATTTGACTTTGGGAAGATTTTTGGTTTTTTTTTCTTTCCAAATTATCCCAGGCATGTTCCTCATAGCCTCACCTCCACGTTGTGTCATCCTCCTTGACTTTTTCCCCTGCTGTTGCAGACACATCTGAGCATAATTTTTACATTTTTTTGAGTTTTACACGATACCAGATAGGTTCCCGGTCCATTTTCTGGTAATCAAGAAATTTCCCAAATTTCCAATCTTCGTATTTTTTCTCCTCCAATTGCAATTGCTTGGATGGAATCTCCATTCCAGAGTGTTTGTAAGTCCTTCTTATTTGGCTTTGCCTTCAGCGGGGATCGATTTAGGCAGGCTTTGCTGCATGTGCCTGCACTTGTGTGCATGTGCTTTTGATGGCTTTGACTTTGGGCAAGATTTTGTTCATTTTCTTTTTTTCTTTCAAATTCTCCATGGCATGTCCCTCATATCTTCCCCTCCAAGTTATAACTTCCTCCTTGACTTCTTCCCCTGCTTTTGCAGCACATGTGAGCTTTATTTTTACATGTTTTGGTCTTTTACACTGCACCTGATATGTTCCTGGTCCATTTTCTAGTAGTCACTAGATTTCCCAAATTTCCCACTTTTGCATTTTTCTCCTCCAATTGCAATTGCTTGGATGGAATCTCCATTCCAGAGTGTTTGTAAGTCCTTCTTATTTGGTTTGGCCTTCAACGGGGATCGATTTAGGCAGGCTTTGCGGCATGTGCCTGCACTTGTGTGCATATGCTTTTGGTGGCTTTGACTTTGGCAAGAATTTGTTCATTTTCTTTTTTCTTTCCAAATTATCCATGGCATATCACTCATATCTTCCGCTCCAAGTTATAACTTCCGCCTTGACTTTTTCCCCTGCTTCTGGAACATCTGTGAGCCAAGTATTTGTATGTTTTGGTCCTTTGCACTGCACATGATAGAATCCCGGTCCATTTTCTTGCATGTGCTAAATTTCCCAAATTTCCCACCTTTGTTCTTTTTCTCCTCCAATTGCAATTGCTTGGATGGAATCTCCATTCCAGAGATTCCTTCATTCCAGAAATCTCCTTCCATTTGCTTTGGCCTTTAGCGGGGATCGATTTAGGCAGGCTTTGCGGCATGTACCTGCACTTGTTGGCATATGCTTTTGATGGCTTTACCCTTGGGCAAGATTTTGTTGATTTTCGTTTTTTCTCTCCAAATTATCCATGCCATGTCCGTCATATCTTCCCCTCCAAGTTGTGTCTTCCTCCTTGACTTTTTCCCCTGCTTTTGCAGCACATGTGAGCTTAATTTTTACATGTTTTAGTCTTTTACACTGCACGTGATAGGTTCCAGGTCCATTTTCTGGTAGTCACGTAATTTCCCAAATTTCCCACCTTTGTTTTTTTTGTCCCCCAATTGCAATTGCTTGGATGGAATCTCCATTCCAGAGTGTTTCTAAGTCCTACCATTTGGTTTGGCCTTCAGCGGGTATCGATTTAGGCAGGCTTTGCGGCATGTGCCTTCACTTGTTGGCATATGGTTTTGATGGCTTTGCCTTTGGGCAAGATTTTGTTGATTTTCGATTTTTCTCTCGAAATTATCCATGCCATGTCCCTCATATCTTCCCCTCCAAGTTGTGTCTTCCTCCTTGATTTTTCCCCTGCTTTTGCAACATCTGTGAGCATACTTTCGTCATGTTTTGCTCCTTTGCACTGAAGCTCATTTCCTCACAAACGAGTTTTTGAAGACTCTAAATCTCCCGATTTTATGGGTTTTTTTGAATTGCATTTCATTTGATCCTGTCTCCTTTCTAGAGTGTTTGTTAGCCATTCTTTTCGTGTTCGCAAGATTCCGTTTCCCTTCCCGAAAGGAAATTTCATTTCCTTTCGGGAAGGGAAAGGGAATCTTGCGGTTTCAATGGGGACCACTAGAGGAATCTTTGGTGCATGTCCCTGCACTAGATGGCATGCCTTGCCTTATGATGGCTTTGACTTTGAGCAAGATTTTTTCATTTTTTTCTTTTTTTCCTAAGTATCAATGGCATGGCCCTCATATCATCCCGTCCAAGTTATAACTTCCTCCATGACTTTTTCCTCTGCTTTTGCAACATCTGTGAGCCCAGTTTTTGCATGTTTTGGTCCTTTGCACTGCACATGATAGAATCCCGGTCCATTTTCTTGTATGTGCTAAATTTCCCAAATTTCCCACAATTGTTTTTGTTCTCCTCCAATTGCAATTGCTTGGATGGAATCTCCATTCCAGAGTGTTTCTAAGTCCTTCCTATTTGGTTTGGCCTTCAGAGGGGATCGATTTAGGCAGGTTTTGCGGCATGTGCCTGCACATGTGTGCATATGCGTTTGATGGCTTTGACTTTGGGCAAGATTTTGTTGATTTTTTTTGTTCTTTCCAAATTATCCCTGGCATGTTGTTCATTGCTTCCCCTCCAAGTTGTGGCTGCCTCCTTGACTTTTTCCTCTGCTTTTGCAACATCTGTGTGCATACTTTCTTCATGTTTTGGTCCGTTTCGCTGCGGCTCATTTCCTCACAAACGATTTTTTGAAGACAGTAAATCTCCCGATTTTCTGGTTTTCTTCAATTGCACTTCATTTGATCCTATCTCCTTTCTAGAGTGTTTGTTAGCCATTCTTTTTGTGTTCGCAAGATTCCGTTTCCCTTCCCGAAAGGAAATTTCTTTTCCTCTCGGGAAGGGAAACGGAATCTTGCGGTTTCAATGGGGACCACTAGCGGAATCTTTGGTGCATGTCCCTGCACTAGATGGCATGCCTCTCCTTATGATGGCTTTGACTTTGAGCAAGATTTTGTTGAGTTTCTTCTTTTTTTCCTGACTATCCATGGCATGGCCTTCATATGTTCCGGTCCAAGTTATAACTTCCTCCATGACTTTTTCCTCGGCTTTTGCATCATCTCTGAGCCTAGTTTTTGCATGTTTTGGTCATTTGCACGGCACCTGAAAGAATCCTGGTCCATTCCCTTGCATGTGCTAAATTTCCCAAATTTCCCACATTTGTTTTTGTTCTCCTCCAATTGCAATTGCTTGGATGGAATCTCCATTCCAGAGTGTTTCTAAGTCTTTCTTATTTGGTTTGGCCTTCAGCGGGGATCGATTTAGGCAGGCTTTGCGGCATGTGCCTGCACTTGTGTGCATATGCTTTTGGTGGCTTTGACTTTGGGCAAGAATTTGTTCATTTTCTTTTTTCTTTCCAAATTATCCATGGCATATCATTCATATCTCCCGCTCCAAGTTATAACTTCCGCCTTGACTTTTTCCCCTGCTTCTGCAACATCTGTGAGCCAAGTTTTTGTATGTTTTAGTCCTTTGCACTGCACATGATAGAATCCCGGTCCATTTTCTTGCATGTGCTAAATTTCCCAAATTTCCCACCTTTGTTTTTTTTCTCCTCCAATTGCAATTGCTTGGATGGAATCTCCATTCCAGAGTGTTTCTAAGTCCTTCCATTTGTTTTGGCCTTCAGCGGGGATCGATTTAGGCAGGCTTTGCGGCATGTGCCTGCACTTGTTGCCATATGCTTTTGATGGCTTTGCCTTTGGGCAAGGCTTTGTTGATTTTTTTTTTCTTTCCAAATTATCCCTAGCATGTTCCTCATATCTTCCCCTCCAAGTTGTGTCTTCATCCTCGACTTTTCCCCTGCTTTCTCCAAATCTGAGAGCATGGTTTCTCATGTTTTGGTCTTTTGCGCTGCGGCTCATTTCCTCAAAAACATTTTTTTGAAGACACTAAATCTCCCGATTTTCTGCATTTTTTCAATTGCATTTCATTTGATCCTGTCTCCTTTCTAGAGTGTTTGTTAGCCATCCTTTTCGGGTTCGCAAGTTTCCGTTTCCCTTCCCGAAAGGAAATGAAATTTCCTTTCGGGAAGGGAAACGGAATCTTGCGGTTTCAATGGGGACCACTAGAGGAATCTTTGGTGCATGTCCCTGCACTAGATGGCATGCCTTGCCTTTTGATGGCTTTGACTTCGAGCTAGATTTTTTTCATTTTTATCTTTTTATTCCTAAGTAAAAATGGCATGGCCCTCATATCTTCCCGTCCATGTTATAACTTCCTCCATGACTTTTCCCTCTGGTTTTGCAACATCTGTGTGCCTAGTTTTTGCATGTTTTGGTCCTTTGCATTTCAGATGATAGAATAGCGGTCCATTTCCTTACATGTGCTAAATTTCCCAAATTTCCCGCATTTGTTTTTATTCTCCTCCAATTGCAATTGCTTGGATGGAATCTCCATTCCAGAGTGTTTCTAAGTCCTTCTTATTTGGTTTGGCTTTCAGCGGGGATCGATTTAGGCAGACTTTGAGGCATGTGCCTGCACTTGTGTGCATATGCTTTTGATGGCTTTGAATTTGGGCAAGATTTTGTAAATTTTCTTTTTTTCTTTCCAAATTATCCATGGCATATCACTCATATCTTCCGCTCCAAGGTATAACTTCCTCCTTGACTTTTTCCCCTGCTTTTGCAACATCTGTGAGCCCACTTTTTGCGTATTTTGGTCTTTTACACTGTACCAGATAGGTTCCCCGTCCATTTTCTTGTAGTCACTAAATTTCCCAAATTTCACACCTCTGTTTTTTTTCTCCCCCAATTGCAATTGCTTGGATGGAATCTCCATTCCAGAGTGTTTGTATGTCCTTCCATTTGGTTTGGCCTTCAGCGGGCGTCGATTTAGGCAGGCTTTGCGGCATGTGCCTGCACTTGTTGGCATATGCTTTTGATGGCTTTGCCTTTGGGCAAGATTTTGTTGATTTTCGTTTTTTCTCTCCAAATTGTCCAAGCCATGTCCCTCATATCTTCCCCTCCACGTTGTGTCTTCCTCCTTGACTTTTCCCCAGCTTTCTCAAAATCTGTGAGCATAGTTTCCTCATGTTTTCGTCCTTTGCGCTGCGGCTCATTTCCTCACACACGATTTTTTGAAGACACTAAATCTCCCGATTTTCTGGTTTTTTTCAATTTCATTTCATTTGATCCTGTCTCTTTTCTAGAGTGTTTTTTAGCCATTCTTTTCGTGTTCGCAAGATTCCGTTTCCCTTCCCGAAAGGAAATTTCATTTCCTTTCGGGAAGGGAAACGGAATCTTGCGGTTTCAATGGGGACCACTAGAGGAATCTTTGGTGCATGTCCCTGCACTAGATGGCATGCCTTGCCTTATGATGGCTTTGACTTTGAGCAAGATTATTTTGATTTTTTTTTTTTTTCCTAAGTAGCAATGGCAAGGCCCTCATATCTTACCGTCCAAGTTATAACTTCCTCCATGACTTTTTCCTCTGCTTTTGCAACATCTGTGAGCCTAGTTTTTGCATGTTTTGGTCTTTTGCACTGCACCAGAAAGAATCCCGGTCCATTTCCTTGCATGTGCTAAATTTCCCAAATTTCCCACATTTGTTTTTTTTCTCCTCCAGTTGCAATTGCTTGGATGGAATCTCCATTCCAGAGTGTTTCTAAGTCCTTCTTATTTGGTTTGTCCTTCAGCTGGGATCGATTTAGGCAGGCTTTGCGGCATGTGCCTGCACTTGTGTGCATATGCTTTTGATGGCTTTGACTTTGGGCAAGATTTTGTTGATTTTTTTTGTGTTTCCAAATTATTCATGGCATGTCCCTCATATCTTGCCCTCCAAGTTGTGTCTTCCTCCTTGACTTTTTCCCCTGCTTTTGCAGCACTTCTGAGCATAATTTTTACATGTTTTTGTCCTTTACACTGTACCTGATAGGTTCCCCGTACATTTTCTGGTAGTCAATAAATTTCCCAAATTTCCACTTCTGTTTCTTTCTCCTCCAATTGCAATTGCTTGGATGGAATCTCCATTCCAGAGTGTTTGTAAGTCCTTCTTATTTGGTTTGGCTTTCAGTGGGGATCGATTTAGGCAGGCTTTGCGGCATGTGCCTGCACTTGTGTGCATATGCTTTTGATAGATTTGCCTTTGGGCAAGATTTTGTTGATTTTTGTTTTTCTTTTCAAATTATCCCTAGCATGTTCCTCATATCTACCCCTCCACGTTGTGTCTTCCTCCTTGACTACTTCCCCGGCTTTTGCAGCACATGTGAGCCTAATTTTTTCATGTTTTTGTCTTTTACACTCTACCAGATAGGTTCCAGGTCCATTTTCTGGTAGTCACGAAATTTCCCAAATTTCCCACCTTTGATTTTTTTCTCCTCCAATTGCAATTGCTTGGATGGAATCTCCATTCCAGAGTGTTTCTAAGTCCTTCTTATTTGGTTTGGCCTTCAGCGGGGATCGATTTAGGCAGGCTTTGCGGCATGTGCCTGCACTTGTTGGCATATGCTTTTGATGGCTTTGCCTTTGGGCAAGATTTTTTTGATTTTTTTTTTCTTTCCAAATTATCCCCAGCATGTTCCTCATATCTTCCCCTCCAAGTTGTGTCTTCCTCCTTGATTTTTCCCCTGCTTTCTCTATATCGGTGAGCATAGTTTTGTCATCTTCTGGTCTTTTGCGCTGCAGCTCATTTCCTCAAAAACCATTTTTTGAAGACACTAAATCTCCCGATTTTCTGCTTTTTTTCAATTGCATTTCATTTGATCCTGTCTCCTTTCTAGAGTGTTTGTTAGCCATTCTTTTCGTGTTCGCAAGATTCCGTTTCCCTTCCCGAAAGGAAATTTCATTTCCTTTCGGGAAGGGAAACGGAATCTTGCGGTTTCAATGGGGACCACTAGAGGAATCTTTGGTGCATGTCCCTGCACAAGATGGCATGCCTTGCCTTATGATGGCTTTGACTTTGAGCAAGATTTTTTTCATTTTTTTTTTTTTTTCCTAAGTATCAATGGCATGGCCCTCATATCTTCCCGTCCAAGTTATAACTTCCTCCATGACTTTTTCCTCTGCTTTTGCAACATCTGTGAGCCTAGTTTATGCGTGTTTTGGTCCTTTGCCATGCACCTGAAAGAATCCCGGTCCATTTCCTTGCATGTGCTAAATTTCCCAAATTTCCCACATTTGTTTTTATTCTCCTCCAATTGCAATTGCTTGGATGGAATCTCCATTCCAGAGGGTTTCTAAGTCCTTCTTTTTTGGTTTGGCCTTCAGCGGGGATCGATTTAGGCAGGCTTTGCAGCATGTGACTGCACTTGTATGCATATATGTTTGATGGATTTTCCTTTGGGTAAGAATATGTTGATTTTCTTTTTTTCTTGCCAAATTCTCCATGGCATGTCCCTCATATCTTGCCCTCCAAGTTATAACTTCCTCCGTGACTTTTTCCCCTGCTTTTGCAGCACATGTGAGCTTTATTTTTACATGTTTTGGTCTTTTACACTATACCAGATAGGTTCCAGGTGCATTTTCTGGTAGTGACCAAATTTCCTAAATTTCCCACCTTTGTAATTTTTCTCCTCCAATTGCAATTGCTTGGATGGAATCTCCATTCCAGAGTGTTTCTAAGTCCTTCCATTTGGTTTGCCCTTCAGCGGGGATCGATTTAGGGAGGCTTTGCGGCATGTGCCTGCACATGTGTGCATATGCTTTTGATGGCTTTGACTTTGGGCAAGATTTTGTTGATTATTTTTTTCTTTCCCAATTTTCCCTGGCATGTTGTTCATTGCTTCCCCTCCAAGTTGTGGCTGCTTCCTTGACTTTTTCCTCTGCTTTTGCAACATCTGTGTGCATACTTTCTTCATGTTTTGGTCCGTTTCGCTGCGGCTCATTTCCTCACAAACGATTTTTTGAAGACAGTAAATCTCCCGATTTTCTGGTTTTCTTCAATTGCATTTCATTTGATCCTATCTCCTTTCTAGAGTGTTTGTTAGCCATTCTTTTCGTGTTCGCAAGATTCCGTTTCCCTTCCCGAAAGGAAATTTCTTTTCCTCTCGGGAAGGGAAACGGAATCTTGCGGTTTCAATGGGAACCACTAGAGGAATCTTTGGTGCATGTCCCTGCACTAGATGGCATGCCTCTCCTTATGATGGCTTTGACTTTGAGCAAGATTTTGTTGAGTTTCTTCTTTTTTTCCTGAGTATCCATGGCATGGCCCTCATATGTTCCGGTCCAAGTTATAACTTCCTCCATGACATTTTCCTCGGCTTTTGCATCATCTCTGAGCCTAGTTTTTGCATGTTTTGGTCCTTTGCACGGCAACTGAAAGAATCCTGGTCCATTCCCTTGCAGTTGCTAAATTTCCCAAATTTCCCACATTTGTTTTTATTCTCCTCCAATTGCAATTGCTTGGATGGAATCTCCATTCCAGAGTGTTTCTAAGTCCTTCTTATTTGGTTTGGCTTTCAGCGGGGATCGATTTAGGCAGACTTTGAGGCATGTGCCTGCACTTGTGTGCATATGCTTTTGATGGCTTTGACTTTGGGCAAGATTTTGTTCATTTTCTTTTTTCTTTCCAAATTATCCATGGCATATCACTCATATCTTCCGCTCCAAGTTATGACTTCCGCCTTGACTTTTTCCCCTGCTTCTGCAACATCTGTGAGCCAAGTTTTTGTGTGTTTTGGTCCTTTGCACTGCACATGATAGAATCCCGGTCCATTTTCTTGCATGTGCTAAATTTGCCAAATTTCCCACCTTTGTTTTTTTTCTCCTCCAATTGCAATTGCTTGGATGGAATCTCCATTCCAGAGTGTGTCTAAGTCCTTCCATTTGTTTTGGCCTTCAGCGTGGATCGATTTAGGCAGGCTTTGCGGCATGTGCCTGCACTTGTTGCCATATGCTTTTGATGGCTTTGCCTTTGGGCAAGATTTTGTTGATTTTCGTGTTTCTCTCCAAATTATCCATGCCATGTCCCTCTTATCTTCCCCTCCAAGTTGTGTCTTCCTCCTTGACTTTTTCCCCTGCTTTTGCAGCACATGTGAGCTTAATTTTTACATGTTTTAGTCTTTTACACTGCACCTGATAGGTTCCCGGTCCATTTTCTGGTAGTCACGAAATTTCCCAAATTTCCCACCTTTGTTATTTTTGTCCCCCAATTGCAATTGCTTGGATGGAATCTCCATTCCAGAGTGTTTCTAAGTCCTTCCATTTGGTTTGGCCTTCAGCGGGGATCGATTTAGGCTGGCTTTGCGGCATGTGCCTGCACTTGTTGGCATATGCTTTTGATGGCTTTGCCTTTGGGCAAGGTTTTGTTGATTTTTTTTTTCTTTCCAAATTATCCCTAGCATGTTCCTCATATCTTCCCCTCCAAGTTGTGTCTTCATCCTTGACTTTTCCCCTGCTTTCTCCACATCTGAGAGCATGGTTTCTCATGTTTTGGTCTTTTGCGCTGCGGCTCATTTCCTCAAAAACATTTTTTTGAAGACACTAAATCTCCCGATTTTCTGCATTTTTTCAATTGCATTTCATTTGATCCTGTCTCCTTTCTAGAGTGTTTGTTAGCCATCCTTTTCGGGTTCGCAAGTTTCCGTTTCCCTTCCCGAAAGGAAATGAAATTTCCTTTCGGGAAGGGAAACGGAATCTTGCGGTTTCAATGGGGACCACTAGAGGAATCTTTGGTGCATGTCCCTGCACTAGATGGCATGCCTTGCCTTATGATGGCTTTGACTTCGAGCAAGATTTTTTTCATTTTTTCTTTTTTTTCCGAAGTAAAAATGGCATGGCCCTCATATCTTCCCGTCCATGTTATAACTTCCTCCATGACTTTTCCCTCTGGTTTTGCAACATCTGTCTGCCTAGTTTTTGCATGTTTTGGTCCTTTGCATTTCAGATGATAGAATAGCGGTCCATTTCCTTACATGTGCTAAATTTCCCAAATTTCCCGCATTTGTTTATATTCTCCTCCAATTGCAATTGCTTGGATGGAATCTCCATTCCAGAGTGTTTCTAAGTCCTTCTTATTTGGTTTGGCTTTCAGCGGGGATCGATTTAGGCAGACTTTGAGGCATGTGCCTGCACTTGTGTGCATATGCTTTTGATGGCTTTGAATTTGGGCAAGATTTTGTTCGTTTTCTTTTTTTCTTTCCAAATTATCCATGGCATATCACTCATATCTTCCGCTCCAAGGTATAACTTCCTCCTTGACTTTTTCCCCTGCTTTTGCAACATCTGTGAGCCCACTTTTTGCGTATTTTGGTCTTTTACACTGTACCAGATAGGTTCCCCGTCCATTTTCTTGTAGTCACTAAATTTCCCAAATTTCCCACCTCTGTTTTTTTTCTCCCCCAATTGCAATTGTTTGGATGGAATCTCCATTCCAGAGTGTTTGTATGTCCTTCCATTTGGTTTGGCCTTCAGCGGGCGTCGATTTAGGCATGCTTTGCGGCATGTGCCTGCACTTGTTGGCATATGCTTTTGATGGCTTTGCCTTTGGGCAAGATTTTGTTGATTTTCGTTTTTTCTCTCCAAATTTTCCAAGCCATGTCCCTCATATCTTCCCCTCCACGTTGTGTCTTCCTCCTTGACTTTTCCCCAGCTTTCTCAAAATCTGTGAGCATAGTTTCCTCATGTTTTCGTCCTTTGCGCTGCGGCTCATTTCCTCACACACGATTTTTTGAAGACACTAAATCTCCCGATTTTCTGGTTTTTTTCAATTTCATTTCATTTGATCCTGTCTCTTTTCTAGAGTGTTTGTTAGCCATTCTTTTCGTGTTCGCAAGATTCCGTTTCCCTTCCCGAAAGGAAATTTCATTTCCTTTCGGGAAGGGAAAGGGAATCTTGCGGTTTCAATGGGGACCACTAGAGGAATCTTTGGTGCATGTCCCTGCACTAGATGGCATGCCTTGCCTTATGATGGCTTTGACTTTGAGCAAGATTATTTTGATTTTTTTTTTTTTTCCTAAGTAGCAATGGCAAGGCCCTCATATCTTACCGTCCAAGTTATAACTTCCTCCATGACTTTTTCCTCTGCTTTTGCAACATCTGTGAGCCTAGTTTTTGCATGTTTTGGTCTTTTGCACTGCACCAGAAAGAATCCCGGGCCATTTCCTTGCATGTGCTAAATTTCCCAAATTTCCCACATTTGTTTTTTTTCTCCTCCAGTTGCAATTGCTTGGATGGAATCTCCATTCCAGAGTGTTTCTAAGTCCTTCTTATTTGGTTTGTCCTTCAGCTGGGATCGATTTAGGCAGGCTTTGCGGCATGTGCCTGCACTTGTTGGCATATGCTTTTGATGGCTTTGACTTTGGGCAAGATTTTGTTGATTTTTTTTGTGTTTCCAAATTATCCCTGGAATGTTCCTCATAGCTTCACCTCCAAGTTGTGTCTTCCTCCTTGACTTTTTCCCCTGCTTTTGCAGCACCTCTGAGCATAATTTTTACATGTTTTTGTCCTTTACACTGTACCTGATAGGTTCCCCGTACATTTTCTGGTAGTCACGAAATTTCCCAAATTTCCACTTCTGTTTGTTTCTCCTCCAATTGCAATTGCTTGGATGGAATCTCCATTCCAGAGTGTTTGTAAGTCCTTCTTATTTGGTTTGGCTTTCAGTGGGGATCGATTTAGGCAGGCTTTGCTGCATGTGCCTGCACTTGTGTGCATATGCTTTTGATAGATTTGCCTTTGGGCAAGATTTGGTTGATTTTTGTTTTTCTTTTCAAATTATCCCTAGCATGTTCGTCATATCTACCCCTCCACGTTGTGTCTTCCTCCTTGACTACTTCCCCGGCTTTTGCAGCACATGTGAGCCTAATTTTTTCATGTTTTTGTCTTTTACACTCTACCAGATAGGTTCCAGGTCCATTTTCTGGTAGTCACGAAATTTCCCAAATTTCCCACCTTTGATTTTTTTCTCCTCCAATTGCAATTGCTTGGATGGAATCTCCATTCCAGAGTGTTTCTAAGTCTTTCTTATTTGGTTTGGCCTTCAGCGGGGATGGATTTAGGCAGGGTTTGCGGCATGTGCCTGCACTTGTTGGCATATGCTTTTGATGGCTTTGCCTTTGGGCAAGATTTTTTTGATTTTTTTTTTCTTTCCAAATTATCCCCAGCATGTTCCTCATATCTTCCCCTCCAAGTTGTGTCTTCCTCCTTGATTTTTCCCCTGCTTTCTCTATATCGGTGAGCATAGTTTTGTCATCTTCTGGTCTTTTGCGCTGCGGCTCATTTCCTCAAAAACCATTTTTTGAAGACACTAAATCTCCCGATTTTCTGCTTTTTTTCAATTGCATTTCATTTGATCCTGTCTCCTTTCTAGAGTGTTTGTTAGCCATTCTTTTCGGGTTCGCAAGTTTCCGTTTCCCTTCCCGAAATGAAATTTCATTTCCTTTCGGGAAGGGAAACGGAATCTTGCGGTTTCAATGGGGACCACTAGAGGAATCTTTGGTGCATGTCCCTGCACAAGATGGCATGCCTTGCCTTATGATGGCTTTGACTTTGAGCAAGATTTTTTTCATTTTTTTCTTTTTTTCCTAAGTATCAATGGCATGGCCCTCATATCTTCCCGTCCAAGTTATAACTTCCTCCATGACTTTTTCCTCTGCTTTTGCAACATCTGTGAGCCTAGTTTATGCGTGTTTTGGTCTTTTGCACTGCACCTGAAAGAATCCCGGTCCATTTCCTTGCATGTGCTAAATTTCCCAAATTTCCCACATTTGTTTTTATTCTCCTCCAATTGCAATTGCTTGGATGGAATCTCCATTCCAGAGGGTTTCTAAGTCCTTCTTTTTTGGTTTGGCCTTCAGCGGGGATCGATTTAGGCAGGCTTTGCAGCATGTGACTGCACTTGTATGCATATATGTTTTGATGGATTTTCCTTTGGGCAAGAATTTGTTGATTTTCTTTTTTTCTTGCCAAATTCTCCATGGCATGTCCCTCATATCTTGCCCTCCAAGTTATAACTTCCTCCTTGACTTTTTCCCCTGCTTTTGCAGCACATGTGAGCTTTATTTTTACATGTTTTGGTCTTTTACACTGTACCAGAGAGGTTCCAGGTGCATTTTCTGGTAGTGACCAAATTTCCTAAATTTCCCACCTTTGTAATTTTTCTCCTCCAATTGCAATTGCTTGGATGGAATCTCCATTCCAGAGTGTTTGTAAGTCCTTCCATTTGGTTTGCCCTTCAGCGGGGATCGATTTAGGGAGGCTTTGCGGCATGTGCCTGCACATGTGTGCATATGCTTTTGATGGCTTTGACTTTGGGCAAGATTTTGTTGATTATTTTTTTCTTTCCCAATTATCCATGGCATGTTCCTCATATCTTCCACTCCAAGTTGTGTCTTCCTCCTTGACTTTTTTCCCTGCTTTTGCAGCACCTCTGAGCATAATTTTTACATGTTTTGCTCTTTTACACTGCACCTAATAGTTTCCCAGTCCTTTTCTGGTAGTCACTAAATTTCCCAAATTTCACACTTTTGTTATTTTCTCCTCCAATTGCAATTGCTTGGATGGAATCTCCATTCCAGAGTGTTTCTAAGTCCTTCTTATTTGGTTTGGCCTTCACTGCATGTGCCTGCTCTTGTGTACATATGGATTTGATGGATTTGACTTTGGGCAATATTGTGTTGATTTTTTTTTTTCTTTCCAAATTATCCCTAGCATGTCCCTCATATCTTCCCCTCCAAGTTGTGTCTTCCTCCTTGATTTTTCCCCTGCTTTCTCCACGTCTGTGAGCATAGTTTCGTCATGTTTTGGTCCTTTGCGCTGTAGCTCATTTCCTCACAAACGATTTTTTAAAGACACTAAATCTCCCGATTTTCTGGTTTTCTTCAATATCATTTCATTTGATCCTATCTCCTTTCTAGAGTGTTTGTTAGCCATTCTTTTCGGGTTCGCAAGATTCCGTTTCCCTTCCCGGAATGAAATTTCATTTCCTCTCGGGGAGGGAAACGGAATCTTGCGGTTTCAATGGGGACCACTAGAGGAATCTTTGGTGCATGTCCCTGCACTAGATGACATGCCTTGCCTTATGATGGCTTTGACTTTGAGCAAGATTTTTTTGAGGTTTTTCTTTTTGTCCTGAGTATTAATGGCATGGCCCTCATATCTTCCGTCGAAGTTATAACTTCCTCGATGACTTTTTCCCCTGCCTTTGCAATATCTGTGAGCCCAGTTTTTGCATGTTTTGGTCCTTTGCACTGCACCTGAAAGAATCCTGGTCCATTTCCTTGCATGTGCTAAATTTCCCAAATTTCCCACTTTTGTTTTTTTTTTCCTCCAATTGCAATTGCTTGGATGGAATCTCCATTCCAGAGTGTTTCTAAGTCCTTCTTATTTGGTTTGGCCTTCAGCGGGGATCAATTAAGGCAGGCTTTGCGGCATGTGCCTGCACTTGTGTGCATATGATTTTGATGGCTTTGCATTTGGGCAAGATTTTGTTGATTTTCTTTTTTCCTTTCCAAATTATCCGTGCCATATCCCTCATATCTTGCCCTCCAAGTTATAACTTCCTCCTTGCCTTTTTCCCCTGATATTTCAACATCTGTGAGCCCAGTTTTTGCAAGTTTTTGTCCTTTGCACTGCACATGATAGAATCCCAGTCAATTTCCTTGCATGTGCTAAATTTCCCAAATTTCCCACTTTTGTTTTTTTCTCCTTCAATTGCAATTGCTTGGATGGAACCTCCATTCCAGAGTGTTTTTAAGTCCTTCCATTTGGTTTGGCCTTCAGCGGGGATCGATTTAGGCAGGCTTTGCGGCATGTGCCTGCAGTTGTGTGCATATGCTTTTGATGGCTTTGCCTTTGGGCAAGATTTTGTTGATTTTCGTTTTTTCTCTCCAAATTATCCATGCCATGTCCCTCATATCTTCCCCTCCAAGTTGTGTATTCCTCCTTGACTTCTTCCCCTGCTTTTGCAGCACATGTGAGCTTTATTTTTACATGCTTTGGTCTTTTACACTGCACCTGATAGTTTCCCGGTCCATTTTCTGTTAGTCACTAAACTTCCCAAATTTCCCACTTTTGCATTTTTCTCCTGCAATTGCAATTGCTTGGATGGAATCTCCATTCCAGAGTGTTTCTAAGTCCTTCTTATTTGGTTTGGCCTTCAGAGGGGATCGATTTAGGCAGGTTTTGCGGCATGTGCCTGCACTTGTGTGCATATGCTTTTGATGGCTTTTCCTTTGGGCAAGATTTTGTTGATTTTTTTTGTTCTTTCCAAATTATCCCTGGCATGTTCCTCATTGCTTCCCCTCCAAGTTGTTTCTGCCTTCTTGACTTTTTCCCCTGCTTTTGCAACATCTGTGAGCATACTTTCGTCATGTTTTGGTCCTTTGCCTTGCGACTCATTTCCTCACAAACGATTTTTTGAAGACACTAAATCTCCCGATTTTCTGGTTTTCTTCAATTGCATTTCATTTGATCCTATCTCCTTTCTAGAGTGTTAGTTAGCCATTCTTTTCGGGTTCGCAAGATTCCGTTTCCCTTCCCGAAAGGAAATTTCATTTCCTCTCGGGGAGGGAAACGGAATCTTGCGGTTTCAATGGGGACCACTAGAGGAATCTTTGGTGCATGTCCCTGCACTAGATGGCATGCCTCTCCTTATGATGGCTTTGACATTGAGCAAGATTTTTTTGAGTTTTTTCTTTTTGTCCGGAGTATCAATGGCATGGCCCTCATATCTTCCGTCGAAGTTATAACTTCCTCCATGACTTTTTCCCCTGCTTTTGCAACATCTGTGAGCCCAGTTTTTGCATGTTTTGGTCCTTTGCACTGCACCTGAAAGAATCCTGGTCCATTTCCTTGCATGTGCTAAATTTCCCAAATTTCCCACATTTGTTTTTTTTCTCCTCCAATTGCAATTGCTTGGATGGAATCTCCATTCCAGAGTGTTTCTAAGTCCTTCTTTTTTGGTTTGGCCTTCAGCGGGCATCGATTTAGGCAGGCTTTGCGGCATGTGCCTGCAGTTGTGTGCATATGCGTTTGATGGCTTTGCCTTTGGGCAAGATTTTGTTGATTTTCTTTTTTTCTTTCCAAATTCTCCATGGCATGTCCCTCATATCTTGCCCTTCAATTTATAACTTCCTCCTTGATTTTTCCCCTGCTTTCTCTACATCTGTGAGCATACTTTCGTCATGTTTTGGTCCTTTGCGCTGTAGCTCATTTCCTCACAAACGAGTTTTTGAAGACACTAAATCTCCCGGTTTTCTGGTTTTTTTCAATTGCATTTCATTTGATCCTGTCTCCTTTCTAGAGTGTTTGTTAGCCATCCTTTTCGGTTTCGCAGAATTCCGTTTCCCTTCCCGAAAGGAAATTTCATTTCCTTTCGGGAAGGGAAACGGAATCTTGCGGTTTCAATGGGGACCACTAGAGGAATCTTTGGTGCATGTCCCTGCACTAGATGGCATTACTTTCCTTATGATGGCTTTGACTTTGAGCAAGATTTTTTTCATTTTTTCCTTTTTTTCCTAAGTATCAATGGCATGTCCCTCATATCTTCCCGTCCAAGTTATAGCTTGCTCCATGACTTTTTCCTCTGCTTTTGCACCATCTGTGAGCCTAGTTCTTGCATGTTTTGGTCCTTTGCATTTCAGATGATAGAATACCCGTCCATTTCCTTACATGTGCTAAATTTCCCAAATTTCCCATCATTGTTTTTTTCTCCTTCCAATTGCAATTGCTTGGATGGAACCTCCATTCCAGAGTGTTTTTAAGTCCTTCCATTTGGTTTGGCCTTCAGCGGGGATCGATTTAGGCAGGCTTTGCGGCATGTGCCTGCAGTTTTGTGCATATGCTTTTGATGGCTTTGCCTTTGGGCAAGATTTTGTTGAGTTTCGTTTTTTCTCTCCAAATTATCCATGCCATGTCCCTCATATCTTCCCCTCCAAGTTGTGTATTCCTCCTTGACTTCTTCCCCTGCTTTTGCAGCACATGTGAGCTTTATTTTTACATGCTTTGGTCTTTTACACTGCACCTGATAGGTTCCCGGTCCATTTTCTGTTAGTCATTAAATTTCCCAAATTTCCCACTTTTGCATTTTTCTCCTGCAATTGCAATTGCTTGGATGGAATCTCCATTCCAGAGTGTTTCTAAGTCCTTCCTATTTGGTTTGGCCTTCAGAGGGGATCGATTTAGGCAGGTTTTTCCGGCATGTGCCTGCACTTGTGTGCATATGCTTTTGATGGCTTTGCCTTTGGGCAAGATTTTGTTGATTTTTTTTGTTCTTTCCAAATTATCCCTGTCATGTTCCTCATTGCTTCCCCTCCAAGTTGTTTCTGCCTTCTTGACTTTTTCCCCTGCTTTTGCAACATCTGTGAGCATACTTTCGTCATGTTTTGGTCCTTTGCCTTGCGACTCATTTCCTCACAAACGATTTTTTGAAGACACTAAATCTCCCGATTTTCTGGTTTTCTTCAATTGCATTTCATTTGATCCTATCTCCTTTCTAGAGTGTTAGTTAGCCATTCTTTTCGGGTTCGCAAGATTCCGTTTCCCTTCCCGAAAGGAAATTTCATTTCCTCTCGGGGAGGGAAACGGAATCTTGCGGTTTCAATGGGGACCACTAGAGGAATCTTTGGTGCATGTCCCTGCACTAGATGGCATGCCTCTCCTTATGATGGCTTTGACATTGAGCAAGATTTTTTTGAGTTTTTTCTTTTTGTCCTGAGTATCAATGGCATGGCCCTCATATCTTCCGTCGAAGTTATAACTTCCTCCATGACTTTTTCCCCTGCTTTTGCAACATCTGTGAGCCCAGTTTTTGCATGTTTTGGTCCTTTGCACTGCACCTGAAAGAATCCTGGTCCATTTCCTTGCATGTGCTAAATTTCCCAAATTTCCCACATTTGTTTTTTTTCTCCTCCAATTGCAATTGCTTGGATGGAATCGCCATTCCAGAGTGTTTCTAAGTCCTTCCATTTGCTTTGGCCTTCAGCGGGGATCGATTTAGGCAGGCTTTGCGGCATGTGCCTGCACTTGTTGGCATATGCTTTTGATGGCTTTGCCTTTGGGCAAGATTTTGTTGATTTTTTTTTTCTTTCCAAATTATCCATGGCATGTTCCTCATATCTTCCCCTCCAAGTTGTGTCTTCCTCCTTGACTTTTCCCCTGCTTTCTCCACATCTGTGAGCATAGTTTCGTCATGTTTTGGTCCTTTGCGCTGCGGCTCATTTCCTCACAAACGATTTTGTGAAGACACTAAATCTCCCGATTTTCTGGTTTATTTCAATTGCATTTCATTTGATCCTATCTCCTTTCTAGAGTGTTTGTTAGCCATTCTTTTCGGGTTTGCAAGATTCCGTTTCCCTTCCGAAAGTAAATTTCATTTCCTTTCGGGAAGGGAAACGGAATCTTGCGGTTTCAATGGGGACCACTAGAGGAATCTTTGGTGCATGTCCCTGCACTCGATGGCATGCCTTGCCTTATGATGGCTTTGACTTTGAGCAAGAATTTTTTCATTTTTTTCTTTTTTTCCTAAGTATCAATGGCATGGCCCTCATATCTTCCCGTCCAAGTTACAACTTCCTCCATGACTTTTTCCTCTGCTTTTGCAACATCTGTGAGCCTAGTTTTTGCATGTTTTGGTCTTTTGCACTGCACCTGAAAGAATCCCGGTCCATTTCCTTGCATGTCCTAAATTTCCCAAATTTCCCACCTTTGTTTTTTTTCTACTCCAATTGCAATTGCTTGGATGGAATCTCCATTCCAGAGGGTTTCTAAGTCCTTCTTATTGGGTTTGGCCTTCAGCGGGGATCGATTTAGGCAGGCTTTGCGGCATGTGCCTGCACTTGTTGGCATATGCTTTTGATGGCTTTGACTTTGGGCAAGATTTTGTTGATTTTTTTTTTCTTTCCAAATTATCCCTGGCATGTTCCTCATAGCTTCACCTCCAAGTTTTGTCTTCCTGCTTGACTTTTTCCCCTGCTTTTGCAGCACCTCTGAGCATAATTTTTACATGTTTTGGTCCTTTACACTGCGCCTGATAGGTTCTCGGTCCATTTTCTGGTAGTCACTCAATTTCCCAAATTTCCACTTCTGTATTTTTCTCCTCCAATTGCAATTGCTTGGATGGAATCTCCATTCCAGAGTGTTTCTAAGTCCTTCTTATTTGGTTTGGCCTTCACCGGGGATCGATTTAGGCAGGCTTTGCGGCATGTGCCTGCACTTGTGTGCATATGATTTTGATGGCTTTGCATTTGGGCAAGATTTTGTTGATTTTCTTTTTTCCTTTCCAAATTATCCGTGCCATGTCCCTCATATCTTGCCCTCCAAGTTATAACTTCCTCCTTGCCTTTTTCCCCTGATTTTGCAACATCTGTGAGCCCTGTTTTTTCATGTTTTACCTTTGCACTGCACATGATAGAATCCCGGTTAATTTCCTTGCATGTGCTAAATTTCCCAAATTTCCCACTTTTGTTTTTTTCTCCTCCAATTGCAATTGCTTGGATGGAATCTCCATTCCAGACTGTTTTTAAGTCCTTCCATTTGGTTTGGCCTTCAGCGGGGATCGATTTAGGCAGGCTTTGCTGCATGTGCCTGCACTTGTGTGCATATGCTTTTGATGGCTTTGCCTTTGGGCAAGATTTTGTTGATTTTCGTTTTTTCTCTCCAAATTATCCATGCCATGCCCCTCATATCTTCCCCTCCAAGTTGTGTATTCCTTCTTGACTTCTTCCCCTGCTTTTGCAGCACATGTGAGCTTCATTTTTACGTGTTTTGGCCTTTTACACTGCACCTGATAGGTTCCCGGTCCATTTTCTGGTAGTCACGAAATTTCCCAAATTTCCCACTTTTGCATTTTTCTCCTCCAATTGCAATTGCTTGGATGGAATCTCCATTCCAGAGTGTTGGTAAGTCCTTCCTATTTGCTTTGGCCTTCAGAGGGGATCGATTTAGGCAGGTTTTGCGGCATGTGCCTGCACTTGTGTGCATATGCTTTTGATGGCTTTGACTTTGGGCAAGATTTTGTTGATTTTTATTGAAGTGAAGGGGAGAACGACCATCCTGGTAATGCATTGAACTCCAACTTTATTGATCAATCAATCACCTTATATAACAGTACTAATGAACTTCATGCATTTTCTGTAATCCAATGTCATGATAGGCTAACAGAGAAATTTCTAACCACTCCTCTTGTTTTAGAATACCTACAATTGTTTATTAAAAACAGAACCAGAGTTCCCAAAGCTTCTTTATCAGTTCTCAGGGTGCCAGCTTTTCCCAGAGACGGTGTTCTTCTTGTTATGGGAAGACAGCCTGAGAACTTTATTGTTTATAAAGACAGTCTAATTTTTTATAGAATTCAGAAGGCTGAGAACTGTTAGAAACTGCTTTACTTTTCTCTTCTACTTTTCTCTCAATTGTATGTCTCATGGCCTCTTTCTTTAAGCCATTCCTGAAAAACTCTCCAACATTTCCCCTGTTTTTTTTTTCTTTGAGAGAAAAGTGGTTAGTTTGCCAGGTTTTCTCTATCATCCTACTAACCATCTTTTGAATGCAACAAGGTAAGATAATGGTGAAGTTTTTCCTCATAGAAACTCTTGTGGAGGAGGCATTACCAGATGTCAAGAGAAGTGCAGACCCTGCTCTGCCAGGGCTCAGCTGCACCAAAGGCCTGAGGATAAACAGGACAGTCAGTGTCAGAAATGTGATCCTGTGGAGAAGGATCAGAACCAGTGCTCAGAGGTGGAAAAATGATGACTTGCTTAAATAACAAGATCCACCCTGCGCCTGGGCTGGTATTCCATTCCAGGCTCTATCTTCACAAATTAAAAATATCCCTGTGGGTAATTTCCTAGGTGTCATAATAGTAGAGCCTTTACACTCGTTATAAAGCTGTTTAGACACTATTTCCAGGTTTAGAGATGAATCCAGAGTAGCCCATGTCTGTTTATGCTGACTCATCCTTTGAAATTTAGAGTAATCAAAGCTGTAACTCCTCCAAGGCTGAGACAAAGCAATGACTGATTAATCTGTCTAGCAAGTGTTATCCGTACATTATCTCTAGGTTGATTAAAATGTGCTACCCTTAGTTCTTCGGCTACTACTATACTAAACAAGGTAATAAACAAAGTAATAAAAATGAACCTCATTTTTCTGTTTTGATGTTGACCTTCTTTTTCTTCTCAGTTTTTAACCTTACTGTTCCTGACGCCTGAAGACCACACTTTTGTAACTTTCTAATACAACTACCTAGTGCTTGATTGGGATCTCCTCTTATAGGACCTATAACAGAATGTGATGTTAACGGCACCAGTTTTCTACACCTCACTGAGGCTATATATGACGCACTTTGAGCTTTAACCTTCTTCAAAATACACTGTACCTCCCACCGATAATAAGCCAGGATTTTCTGCTCATGAGATTCATAAAGATCCAAAGCTGAGGCAGTGTTTAGCCCTGTCTCATTCCGTAGTGCCCACTCCCAATTATGTTCCCAGATATGTCTATAATTACAGGTGTGGCACCATAAATGGGAAAGTAACAACTGATCACAAAAAAAATCTTATCACAATTCCCACAACACAGTGCAACCCAAGCAACACAATTTGGACTGTGACATTCAAAACAGTCCTCTTTTGCCAGTCCTCGTATATGTAAAGATGATAATGATTCAATAATGTCAATCAGTTCTCTGGTCGTCCGGCAACGGCGTGTTAAGGCCTTATCAGGCATTGCACAACAGGTGGTAATTGGACTAAGAAAAGAAAGCTGTTAGCTGTTTTCATTCATGCGAACCTGGAGAGGAGGTGAAAAAGTCTGAAAATGATTCTTTCTGTCCTTGAAATTATCACATCCACCTTTTTCATGGGTCTCTCAGAAAGGTTCAAAGTCAGTTTTCAGTCTGTAATCCTTTAGTCATTTGGCTCAAATGGCATCAGCTGGGCGATTCTCAGTCCTTTGTTAATTTGGAGTGGTGAAAAGATAGTATGCATTTAAGGCACTTAAAATATTTGACTTAACAGACTTATTTGCAAATCATGTAAAATCACTTAAATCTAATTCAAACTTAACAGAATCTAACTTAACTTACTTAATAATACTTAACAAAATTTAATTTTCTTTAAATCTCACACAACTCAAACCTATATATAATTTAAACTTAGAAGACCTCGAACCCAACCGAAAACAAGCTTAACAAATTTTAACCTTAACATTTAATGGCACTTAATTGATAACCCAACTTAAATTACTTAATAACAGATAGAACTTACTATACAAATAATATATAACATTTACTATAACTTACTCACAGGCCTGATTCTAAAATATTAAGCTAAAATAACTTTCTTCACGTGCTTGCTATAGCATTTTTATACCAAAAACACACTCACAACATCTCACTCATACAATCAATCCAACACATCTCAACATTATTAAACTTTTCAAAACACAACTTTAAAGTCTAATGTTCCACCGGCCCAGCCATCCGGGCTTCTGATGTTCAAAGTCTCTGGCAATACAGGTGTTTCCAAGACAGCATAACCAATGCCGAGCCAAATCGGCCGAAATTTGACCCCTGCATTCATTTACGCTGATCTGCTTTACAGTCTGTGCTGGGGAGAACAAAAGATCTCTCTAACTTAGGTGAAAAACATCCTGATAGCAACAGTCCTTGGTGTCGCTTGTTTAGTCTCACTAGTCCCTTAATTGCAATAGAAATCTTTTCTTTTGTTGACAAAAGTTACGATCATTACAGCTGTTAGATCTCAAACTGTAGCTCCTGCCGGCTACGGGGCGGAGGGAGAAGCGCTCCCGCTCGAAAAAGCACTCTGAAGTCGGAATCCGCTAAGGAGTGCGCAGGACGAAAACTATCAATGCACAGCATGATTGCTCCTCCATCACCTGCTCTCTGATGTCCAGTTACTGTTCCCAAGCAGCAACTGGCCGCCCGTGGACATCTGGCCCCCAGTTCACACATGAGGGCGATGCGGCTCCGGTCGCTCCCCCCGCGGTGCTCTTTGTTCACTTCCGGCGCGGCTCTCGGGGTGGCGCGGCTTGGTTTCTGCGGCGGCGGCTTTTGATCTTCCCGCCGCTGCCTCCGGTGCGCCCGTGCCGAGTTCGGAGTAGCACAGCACTGCAATTCTACCATAAATCACCGAATTCACACATTTCCGTTAATCCGTAAACCATATGGAAAATCCCTTTACCGTAACTATAAGTCCAAAGTCCTGTTGAATCCTTTTGCCAATTCATCTCTGCTTTGCGCTGCGGGTCACTCCCTTCGTGGCGGTTCAGCTTCGCCCGCGGTGGCTCCCTGTGGTGTCGGGTTAGGGGCAGGAAAGAGCACCGATGATGCAGCGATGACTTCTGTTGGTGCTTGGCATTCCCGGCGCAAGCGGCCCGTGCCTTCGCAGCATTTCGTGCGGCCCTCTTTATTTGATGTTGCAAACGCAGCGGACGCTTGAAGAGGTGCAAGAGCGGCTAACACTTGACTCTGAGAGGACTTTGCCTGTTCTTGCAAACCTATTCCTATCTGTTTAAATGCATCTACCACAAAAGCTTCAAATGTCTCATCTTTGCCTTGCTTAATTCCCATATACACTGGTATCCCTCCTGGTTCCTTTACCATATCTATCGCGAGTCTGACTAACCGCATTGCCTTCCGGCACTTTTCTTGACCTATTAAAGCTTGTGCATCAGTTCGAAGGAAACGTCCCAGACCCATAAGTTCATCAACAGTGACACCATGCAGAGGGTCACCCGGCTGTCTCTGAACTACCACACACTCACTAACAAGTATCCGCCAATGATCATTAAACAGCAATTGTTGATGGTAGGTAAAGATTAATTTAACTATGCCAAGACAATCATTAACGAGGAGGATACTGGTGTTAAAAATATAATCGAGCATTTGCTTAGCTGGTTCACTCTTAAAGCCAAACTGACTAACAGTAGCTCGCAACTGAGATAATAGCTTCCAGTCAAGAGCGCTAATTGTGGCTTGAAAACCTCCTCCAGCCTGAGGGTTAAAGACAACCGGACAAGCCAGTTCTCGAGCCGAACTTATCAGCTCTTGATCTCCCCTGTCAATTGCATCTTTGGCCAGGGCAGCCCACACGTCCCGTCTTTCCCTCCCAATCGCCGCCGCCAAGCCGATTTCCGACCCAGGGACCGGCTGATTGCTTGTCGGGAATGGAGTACACGTATCTGGCCCCAGCTGCTGAGACGCAGCAGGTACGGGAGAGTCAGAGGTGCTCTGTGTAGCCTGCGGCAAAGCAGACAACAAGGCACCCCGCGGAGCTTGGCTCGTTAGGGGGGGCTGCGAAGCGGGTACTAAAGCAGTCTGCGTAGCCTGGTTTGTAGGCTGGCTCGTAGCCGGGCTTGTAGCCTGGCCTGTTAAGGGGGGCTGCTCGGCGGGCAGCGAGGCGATCTGCGCCTGGCTCATAGTGTGACTCATAGCCTGGCTTTCCGAGGGAGGCGGTGAAGCAGGTAATAAAACTGTCCGCGTCGCGGGGCCAAGAGGAATTCCCGCGTTCTTATCAAATTCCCTATCTTGATCGCATTCTTTGTTACGATCGTAAGCGGCAGTAGCCTGGTGAGCAGCCCTTTTTTCAGCTTGAATTTGCAAAAGCTCGGTGTTAACGACCCGCCATAATTTACCCCACTTCTTAGCAGTTTTATCATCATCTAACGTAGCCTGCCACAATAAATCACCAAATCTACGCCACTCCAACAATTCGTGAACTGTGTGAGGATTTATAAAGATCCCCCTTTCTAGGCCATAAACTAAAAGACCCGGTAAATCTTTCTGTAAATCTAGTCCCTTAATTTGCCGTTTATGCAAAAGGGTAATAAAAAGTTCATATGCGGCTTGCCTTTCCATACCTATGTGCGCACGTTGCAGCTCTTCAAATCAAGGTCGCGGCCGCATGTATCGGACGAGCCTATCTGTATAGTCGCTCGCAGCGCGGCGCGGGCCGGCGGGTTACGCTCCGCTTTGTCTTCCGCGCTTCTTCGCCGTTCCGGCTGCAGCTTCGATCTTACGGAACCCGAACCTGGCTTCACTTCGCGTGGCGTTCGCTTCCCCGTGGTGTTCGCTATCACGTCGGGGTCACCCTATATTGAAGTGAAGGGGAGAACGACCATCCTGGTAATGCATCGAACTCCAACTTTATTGATCAATCAATCACCTTATATAACAGTACTAACGAACTTCATGCATATTCTGTAATCCAATGTCATGATAGGCTAACAGAGAAATTTCTAACCACTACTCTTGTTTTAGAATACCTACAATTGTTTATTAAAAACAGAACCAGAGTTCCCAAAACTTCTTCATCAGTTCTCAGGGTGCCAGCTTTTCCCAGAGACGGTGTTCTTCTTGTTATGGGAAGACAGCCTGAGAACTTTATTGTTTATAAAGACAGTCTAATTGTTTATAGAATTCAGAAGGCTGAGAACTGTTAGAAACTGCTTTACTTTTCTCTTCTACTTTTCTCTCAATTGTATGTCTCATGGCCTCTTTCTTTAAGCCATTCCTGAAAAACTCTCCAACAGATTTTCTTTTTTCTTTCCAAATTATCAATGGCATATCACTCATATTTTCCGCTCCAAGTTATAACTTCCTCCTTGACTTTTTCCCCTGATTTTGCAACATCTGTGAGCCAAGTTTTTGTAGGTTTTAGTCCTTTGCACTGCACATGATAGAATCCCGGTCCATTTCCTTGCATGTGATTAATTTCCCAAATTTCCCACCTTTGTATTTTTTCTCCTCCAATTGCAATTGCTTGGATGGAATCTCCATTCCAGAGTGTTTGTAAGTCCTTCCATTTGCTTTGGCCTTCAGCGGGGATCGATTTAGGCAGGCTTTGCGGCATGTGCCTGCACTTGTGTGCGTATGCTTTTGATGGCTTTGCCTTTGGGCAAGATTTTGTTGATTTTCGTTTTTTCTCTCCAAATTATCCATGCCATGTCCCTCATGTCTTCCCCTCCAAGTTGTGTCTTTCTCCTTGAATTTTTCCCCTGCTTTTGCAGCACATGTCAGCTAAATTTTTACATGTTTTGGTCTTTTACACTGTACCAGATAGGATCCCAGTCCATTTTCTGGTAGTCACGAAATTTCCCAAATTTCCCACCTTTGTTTTTTTCTCCTCCAATTGCAATTGCTTGGATGGAATCTCAATTCCAGAGTGTTTGTAAGTCCTTCCATTTGGTTTGGCCTTCAGCGGGGATCGATTTAGGCAGGCTTTGCTGCATGTGCCTGCACTTTTGTGCATATGCTTTTCCTAGATTTGACTTTGGGCAAGATTTTGTTGATTTTTTTTTTCTTTCCAAATTATCCCTGGCATGTTCCTCATAGCTTCACCTCCAAGTTGTGTCTTCCTCCTTGACTTTTTCCCCTGATTTTGCAGAACCTCTGAGCATAATTTTTACATGTTTTGGTCTTTTACACTGCACCTGATAGGTTCCCGGTCCATTTTCTGGTAGTCACAAAATTTCCAAAATTTCCCACTTTTGTTTTTTTCTCCTCCAATTGCAATTGCTTGGATGGAATCTCCATTCCAGAGTGTTTCTAAGTCCTTCTTATTTGGTTTGGCCTTCAGCGGGGATCGATTTAGGCAGGCTTTGCGGCATGTGCCTGCACTTGTTGGCATATGCTTTTGATGGCTTTGCCTTTGGGCAAGATTTTGTTGATTTATGTTGTTCTTTCCAAATTATCCCTGGCATGTTCCTCATATCTTCCCCTCCAAGTTGTGTCTTCCTCCTTGACTTTTTCCCCTTCTTTTGCAGCACATGTGAGCTTAATTTTAACATGTTTTGGTCTTTTACACTGTACAAGATTGGTTCCCGGTCCATTTTCTGGTAGTCACTAAATTTCCCAAATTTCCCACATTTGTTTTTTTTCTCCTCCAATTGCAATTGCTTGGATGGAATCTCCATTCCAGAGTGTTTCTAAGTCCTTCCATTTGCTTTGGCCTTCAGCGGGGATCGATTTAGGGAGGCTTTGCGGCATGTGCCTGCACATGTTGGCATATGCTTTTGATGGCTTTTCCTTTGGGCAAGATTTTGTTGATTTTCTTTTTCTTTCCAAATTATCCATGCCATGTTCCTCATATCTTCCCCTCCAAGTTTTCTCTTCCTCCTTGACTTTTCCCCTGCTTTCTCCAAATCTGTGAGCATAGTTTCGTCATGTTTTGGTCCTTTGCGCAGCGGCTTATTTCCTCACACACGATTTTTTGAAGACACTATATCTCCCGATTTTCTGGTTTTTTTCAATTGCTCTTCATTTGATCCTGTCTCCTTTCTAGAGTGTTTGTTAGCCATTCTTTTCGGGTTCGCAAGATTCCGTTTCCCTTCCCGAAAGGAAATTTCATTTCCTTTCGGGAAGGGAAACGGAATCTTGCGGTTTCAATGGGGACCACTAGAGGAATCTTTGGTGCATGTCCCTGCACTAGATGGCATGCCTTGCCTTATGATGGCTTTGACTTTGAGCAAGATTTTTTTCATTTTTTTCTTTATTTCCTAAGTATCAATGGCATGGCCCTCATATCTTCCCGTCCAAGTTATAACTTCCTCCATGACTTTTTCCTCTGCTTTTGCAACATCTGTGAGCCTAGTTTTTGCATGTTTTGGTCTTTTGCACTGCACCTGAAAGTATCCCGGTCACGTACTTTGCATGTGCTAAATTTCCCAAATTTCCCACCTTTGTTTTTTTTCTCCTCCAATTGCAATTGCTTGGATGGAATCTCCATTCCAGAGTGTTTCTAAGTCCTTCTTATTTGGTTTGGCCTTCAGCGGGGATCGATTTAGGCAGGCTTTGCGGCATGTGCCTGCACTTGTTGGCATATGCTTTTGATGGCTTTGCCTTTGGGCAAGATTTTGTTGATTTTCGTTTTTTCTCTCCAAATTATCCATGCCATGTCCCTCATGTCTTCCCCTCCAAGTTGTGTCTTTCTCCTTGACTTTTTCCCCTGCTTTTGCAGCACATTTCAGCTTAATTTTTACATGTTTTGGACTTTTACACTGTACCAGATAGGATCCCAGTCCATTTTCTGGTAGTCACGAAATTTCCCAAATTTCCCACCTTTGTTTTTTTCTCCTCCAATTGCAATTGCTTGGATGGAATCTCAATTCCAGAGTGTTTGTAAGTCCTTCCATTTGGTTTGGCCTTCAGCGGGGATCGATTTAGGCAGGCTTTGCTGCATGTGCCTGCACTTTTGTGCATATGCTTTTGCTAGCTTTGACTTTGGGCAAGATTTTGTTGATTTTTTTTTTCTTTCCAAATTATCCCTGGCATGTTCCTCATAGCTTCACCTCCAAGTTGTGTCTTCCTCCTTGACTTTTTCCCCTGATTTTGCAGAACATCTGAGCATAATTTTTACATGTTTTGGTCTTTTACACTGCACCTGATAGGTTCCCGGTCCATTTTCTGGTAGTCACAAAATTTCCAAAATTTCCCACTTTTGTTTTTTTCTCCTCCAATTGCAATTGCTTGGATGGAATCTCCATTCCAGAGTGTTTCTACGTCCTTCTTATTTGGTTTGGCCTTCAGCGGGGATCGATTTAGGCAGGCTTTGCGGCATGTGCCTGCACTTGTTGGCATATACTTTTGATGGCTTTGCCTTTGGGCAAGATTTTGTTGATTTTTGTTGTTCTTTCCAAATTATCCCTGGCATGTTCCTCATATCTTCCCCTCCAAGTTGTGTCTTCCTCCTTGATTTTTCCCCTGCTTTTTCCACATCTGGGAGCAGAGTTTCGTCATGTTTTGGTCCTTTGCGCTGTAGCTCATTTCCTCACAAACGATTTTTTGAAGACACTAAATCTCCCGATTTTCTGCTTTTTTTCAATTGCATTTCATTTGATCCTGTCTCCTTTCTAGAGTGTTTGTTAGCCATTCTTTTCGTGTTCGCAAGATTCCGTTTCCCTTCCCGAAAGCAAATTTCTTTTCCTCTCGGGAAGGGAAACGGAATCTTGCGGTTTCAATGGGGACCACTAGAGGAATCTTTGGTGCATGTCCCTGCACTAGATGGCATTCCTTGCCTTATGATGGCTTTGACTTTGAGCAAGATTTTTTTCATTTTTTCCTTTTTGTCCTAAGTATCAATGGCATGGCCCTCATATCTTCCCGTCCAAGTTATAACTTCCTCCATGACTTTTTCCTCTGCTTTTGCAACATCTGTGAGCCTAGTTTTTGCATGTTTTGGTCCTTTGCATTTCAGATGATAGAATCCCGGTCCATTTTCTTGTATGTGCTAAATTTCCCAAATTTCCCACCTTTGTTTTTTTTCTCCTCCAATTGCAATTGCTTGGATGGAAACTCCATTCCAGAGTGTTTCTAAGTCCTTCTTATTTGGTTTGGCCTTCAGCGGGGATCGATTAAGGCAGGCTTTGCGGCATGTGCCTGCACTTGTGTGCATATGCTTTTGATGGCTTTGCCTTTGGGCAAGATTCTGTTGATTTTCGTTTTTTCTCACCAAATTATCCCCAGCATGTTCCTCATATCTTCCCCTCCAAGTTGTGTCTTCCTCCTTGACTTTTTTCCCCTGCTTTGTCCACATCTTTGAGCATAGTTTCGTCATGTTTTGGTCCTTTTCGCTGTGGCTCATTTCCTCACAAACGAGTTTTTGAAGACACTAAATCTCCAGATTTTCTGGTTTTTTTAATTGCTATTCATTTGATCCTGTCTCCTTTCTAGAGTGTTTGTTAGCCATTCTTTTCGGGTTCGCAAGATTCCGTTTCCCTTCCCGAAAGGAAATTTCAATTCCTTTCGGGAAGGGAAAGGGAATCTGGCGGTTTCAATGGAGACCCCTAGAGGAATCTTTGGTGCATGTCCCTGCACTAGATGGCATGCCTTGCCGTATGATGGATTTGACTTTGAGCAAGCTTTTTTTCATTTTTTCATTTTTTTCCTAAGTATCAAAGGCATGGCCCTCATATCTTCCCATCGAAGTTATAACTTCCTCCATGTCTTTTTCCTCTGCTTTTGCAACATATGTGAGCCTAGTTTTTGCATGGTTTGGTCCTTTGCACTGTACCTGAAAGAATCCTGGTCCATATCCTTGCATGTGCTAAATTTCCCAAATTTCCTACATTTGTTTTTTTTCTCCTCCAATTGCAATTGCTTGGATGGAATCTCCATTCCAGAGTGTTTCTAAGTCCTTCTTATTTGGTTTGGCCTTCAGCGGGGATCGATTTAGGCAGGCTTTGCGGCATGTGCCTGCACTTGTTGGCATATGCATTTGATGGCTTTGCCTTTGGGCAAGATTTTGTTGATTTTCTTTTTTTCTTTCCAAATTCTCCATGGCATGTCCCTCATATCTTGCCCTCCAAGTTATAACTTCCTCCTTGACTTTTTCCCCTGCTTTTGAAACATCTGTGAGCCTAGTTTTTGCATGTTTTGGTCCTTTGCACTGCAAATGATAGAATCCCGGTCCATTTCTTGTATGTGCTAAATTTCCCAAATTTCCCACCTTTGTTTTTTTCTCCTCCAATTACAATTGCTTGGATGGAAACTCCTTTTCAGAGTGTTTCTAAGTCCTTCTTATTTGGTTTGGCCTTCAGCGGGGATCGATTTAGGCAGGCTTTGCGGCATGTGCCTGCACTTCTTGGCATATGCTTTTGATGGCATTTCCTTTGGGCAAGATTTTGTTGATTTTCGTTTTTTCTCTCCAAATTATCCATGCCATGTCCCTCATATCTTCCCCTCCAACTTGTGTCTTCCTACTTGACTTTTTCCTCTGCTTTTGCAGCACATGTGAGCTTAATTTTCACATGTTTTGGTCTTTTACACTGCACCTGATAGGTTCCCGGTCCATTTTCTAGTAGTCACGAAATTTCCCAAATTTCCCACCTTTGTAATTTTTCTCCTCCAATTGCAATTGCTTGTATGGAATCTCCATTCCAGAGTGTTTCTAAGTCCTTCCATTTGCTTTGGCCTTCAGCGGGGATCGATTTAGGCAGGCTTTGCGGCATGTGCCTGCACTTGTGTACATATGCTTTTGAAGTCTTTGACTTTGGGCAAGATTTTGTTGATTTTTGTTGTCCTTTACAAATTATCCCTGACATGTTCCTCATTGCTTCCCCTCCAAGTTGTGTCTTCCTCCTTGATTTTTCCCCTGCTTTTGCAACATCTGTGAGCATACTTTCGTCATGTTTTGGTCCTTTGCGCTGTAGCTCATTTCCTCACAAACGATTTTTTGAAGACACTAAATCTCCCGATTTTATGGTTTTTTTCAATTGCATTTCATTTGATCCTGTCTCCTTTCTAGAGTGTTTGTTAGCCATTCTTTTCGGGTTCGCAAGATTCCGTTTCCCTTCCCGAAAGGAAATTTCTTTTCCTCTCGGGAAGGGAAACGGAATCTTGCGGTTTCAATGGGGACCACTAGAGGAATCTTTGGTGCATGTCCCTGCACTAGATGGCATTCCTTGCCTTATGATGGCTTTGACTTTGAGCAAGATTTTTTTCATTTTTTCCTTTTTGTCCTAAGTATCAATGGCATGGCCCTCATATCTTCCCGTCCAAGTTATAACTTCCTCCATGACATTTTCCTCTGCTTTTGCAACATCTGTGAGACTAGTTTTTGCATGGTTTGGTCCTTTGCATTTCAGATGATAGAATACCGGTCCATTTCCTCGCATGTGCTAAATTTCCCGAATTTCCCACCTTTGTTTTCATTTCCCTCCAAGTGCAATTGCTTGGATGGAATCTCCATTCCAGAGTGTTTCTAAGTCCTTCTTATTTGGTTTGGCCTTCAGCGGGGATCGATTTAGGCAGGCTTTGCGGCATGTGCCTGCACTTGTTGGCATATGCTTTTGATGGCTTTTCCTTTGGGCATGATTTTGTTGATTTTCGTTTTTTCTCTCCAAATTATCCATGCCATGTCCCTCATATCTTCCCCTCCAACTTGTGTCTTCCTCCTTGACTTTTTCCCCTGCTTTTGCAGCACATGTGAGCTTAATTTTTACATGTTTTGGTCTTTTACACTGTACCAGATTCGTTCCCAGCCTATTTTCTGGTAGCCACGAAATTTCCCAAATTTCCCACCTTTGTTTTTTTTCTCCTCCAATTGCAATTGCTTGGATGGAATCTCCATTCCAGAGTGTTTCTAAGTCCTTCTTATTTGGTTTGGCCTTCAGCGGGGATTGATTTAGGCAGGCTTTGCGGCATGTGCCTGCACTTGTTGGCATATGCTTTTGATGGCTTTGACTTTGGGCAAGATTTTGTTGATTTTCTTTTTTTCTTTCCAAATTATCCCTGGCATGTTCCTCATAGCTTCACCTCCAAGTTGTGTCTTCCTCCTTGACTTTTTCCCCTGCTTTTGCAGCACCTCTGAGCATAATTTTTACATGTTTTGGTCTTTTACATCACACCTGATGTTTTCCCGGTCCACTTTATGGTAGTCACTAAATTTCCCAAATTTCCCACTTTTGTTTTTTTCTCCTCCAATTGCAATTGCTTTGATGGAATCTCCATTCCAGAGTGTTTGTAAGTTCTTCTTATTTGGTTTGGCCTTCAGCGGGGATCGATTTACGCAGACTTTGCTGCATGTGCCTGCACTTGTGTGCACATGCTTTTGATGGCTTTGACTTTGGCCAAGATTTTGTTGATTTTCTTTTTTCTTTCCAAATTCTCCATTGCATGTCCCTCATATCTTCCCCTCCAAGTTATAACTTCCTCCTTGACTTTTTCTCCTGCTTTTGCAACATCTGTGAGCCCAGGTTTTGCATGTTTTGGTCCTTTGCGCTGCACATGATAGAATCCCGGTCCATATTCTTGCATGTGCGAAATTTCCCAAATTTCCCACTTTTGTTTTTTTCTCCTCCAATTGCAATTGCTTGGAATGAATCTCCATTCCAGAGTGTTTCTAAGTCCTTCTAATTTGGTTTGGCCTTAAGCGGGGATCGATTGAGGCAGGCTTTGCGGCATGTGCCTGCACTTGTTGGCATATACTTTGATGGCTTTGACTTTGGGCAAGATTTTGTTGATTTTTATTTGTTTTTCCAAATTATCCCTGGCATGTTCCTCATTGCTTCACCTCCAAGTTGTGTCTTCCTCCTTGACTATTTCCCCTGCTTCTGCAGCACCTCTGAGCATAATTTTTACATGTTTTGGTCCTTTACACTGCACCTGATAAGTTCCCGGTCCATTTTCTCATAGTCACTAAATTTCCCAAATTTCCCAGTTTTGTTGTTTTTCTCCTCCAATTGCAATTGCTTGGATGGAATCTCCATTCCAGAGTGTTTCTAAGTCATTCTTATTTGGTTTGGCCTTCACTGCATGTGCCTGCACTTCTGTACATATGGTTTTGATGGCTTTGCCTTTGGGCAAGATTTTGTTGATTTTTTTTTTTCTTTCCAAATTATCCCTGGCATGTTCCTCATAGCTTCACCTCCAAGTTGTGTCTTCCTCCTTGACTATTTCCCCTGCTTTTGCAGCACATGTGAGCTTAATTTTTACATTTTTGGTCTTGCACACTGAACCTGATAGATTCCCGGTGCATTTTCTGGTAGTCAGAAATTTCCCAAATTTCCCACCTTTGTAATTTTTCTCCTCCAATTGCAATTGCTTGGATGGAATCTCCATTCCAGAGAGTTTGTAAGTCCGTCCATTTGGTTTGGCCTTCAGCGGGGATCGATTTAGGCAGGCTTTGCGGCATGTGCCTGCACTTGTGTGCATATGCTTTTGAAGGCTGTGACTTTGAGCAAGATTTTGTTGATTTTTTTGTTCTTTCCAAATTATCCCTAGCATGTTCCTCATTGCTTCCCCTCCAAGTTGTGTCTTCCTCCTTGACTTTTTCCCCTGCTTTCTCCACATCTGTGAGCATAGTTTCATCATGTTTTGGTCCTTTGCGCTGCGGCTCATTTCCTCACAAACGAGTTTTTGAAGACACTAAATCTCCCGATTTTCTGGTTTTTTCCAATTGAATTTCATTTGATCCTGTCTCCTTTCTAGAGTGTTTGTTAGCCATTCTTTTCGTGTTCGCAAGATTCCTTTTCCCTTCCCGAAAGGAAATATCTATTCCTCTCGGGAAGGGAAACGGAATCTTGCGGTTTCAATGGGGACCACTAGAGGTATCTTTGGTGCATGTCCCTGCACTAGATGGCATGCCTTGCCTTATGATGGCTTTGACTTTGAGCAAGATTTTTTTCATTTTTTCCTTTTTTTCCTAAGTATCAATGGCATGGCCCTCATATCTTCCCGTCCAAGTTATAACTTCCTCCATGACTTTTTCCTCTGCTTTTGCAACATCTGTGAGCCTAGTTTTTGCATGTTTTGGTCCTTTGCATTTCAGATGATAGAATCCCGGTCCGCTTCCTTACATGTGCTAAATTTCCCAAATTCCCACCTTTGTTTTTATTGCCTTCCAATTGCAATTGCTTGGATGGAATCTCCATTCCAGAGTCTTTGTAAGTCCTTCTTATTTGGTTTGGCCTTCAGCGGGCATCGATTTAGGCAGGCTTTGTGGCATGTGCCTGCACTTGTGTGCATATGCTTTTGATGGCTTTGACTTTGGGCAAGATTTTGTTGCTTTTCTTTATTTCTTTCCAAATTATCCATGGCATGTCCCTCATATCTTCCCCTCCAACTTGTGTCTTCCTCCTTGACTTTTTCCCCTGCTTTTGCAGAACCTCTGAGCTTAATTTTTACATGTTTTGGTCTTTTACACTGCACCTGATAGGTTCCCGGTCCATTTTCTGGTAGTCACAAAATTTCCAAAATTTCCCACTTTTGTTTTTTTCTCCTCCAATTGCAATTGCTTGGATGGAATCTCCATTCCAGAGTGTTTCTAAGTCCTTCTTATTTGGTTTGGCCTTCAGCGGGGATCGATTTAGGCAGGCTTTGCGGCAAGTGCCTGCACTTGTTGGCATATGCTTTTGATGGCTTTCCCTTTGGGCAAGATTTTGTTGATTTTTGTTGTTCTTTCCAAATTATCCCTGGCATGTTCCTCATATCTTCCCCTCCAAGTTGTGTCTTACTCCTTGATTTTTCCCCTGCTTTGTCCACATCTGTGAGCATAGTTTCGTCATGTTTTGGACCTTTGCGCTGTAGCTCATTTCCTCACAAACGAGTTTTTGAAGACACTAAATCTCCCGGTTTTCTGGTTTTTTTCAATTGCATTTCATTTGATCCTGTCTCCTTTCTAGAGTGTTTGTTAGCCATCCTTTTCGGTTTCGCAAGTTTCCGTTTCCCTTCCCGAAAGGAAATTTCATTTCCTTTCGGGAAGGGAAAGGGAATCTTGCGGTTTCAATGGGGACCACTAGAGGAATCTTTGGTGCATGTCCCTGCACTAGATGGCATTCCTTGCCTTATGATGGCTTTGATTTTGAGCAAGATTTTTTCCTTTTTTCCTTTTTTTCCTAAGTATCAATGGCATGGCCCTCATATCTTCCCGTCCAAGTTATAACTTCCTCCATGACTTTTTCCTCTGCTTTTGCAACATCTGTGAGGCTAGTTTTTGCATGTTTTGGTCCTTTGCATTTCAGATGATAGAATACCGGTCCATTTCCTTACATGTGCTAAATTTCCCAAATTTCCCACCTTTGTTTTTATTCCCCTCCAATTGCAATTCCTTGGATGGAATCTCCATTCCAGAGTGTTTCTAAGTCCTTCTTATTTGGTTTGGCCTTCAGCGGGGATCGAATTAGGCAGGGTTTGCAGCATGTGCCTGCACTTGTGTGCATATGCTTTTGATGGCTTTGACTTTGGGCAAGATTTTGTTGCTTTTCTTTATTTCTTTCCAAATTATCCATGGCATGTCTCTCATATCTTCCCCTCCAAGCTGTGTCTTCCTCCTTGACTTTTTCCCCTTCTTTTGCAGCACATGTGAGCTTAATTTTAACATGTTTTGGTCTTTTACACTGTACCAGATAGGATCCCAGTCCATTTTCTGGTAGTCACTAAATTTCCCAAATTTCCCACATTTGTTTTTTTTCTCCTCCAATTGCAATTGCTTGGATGGAATCTCCATTCCAGAGTGTTTCTAAGTCCTTCCATTTGCTTTGGCCTTCAGCGGGGATCGATTTAGGCAGGCTTTGCGGCATGTGCCTGCACTTGTTGGCATATGCTTTTGATGGCTTTGCCTTTGGGCAAGGTTTTGTTGATTTTTTTTTTCTTTCCAAATTATCCATGCCATGTTCCTCATATCTTCCCCTCCAAGTTTTCTCTTCCTCCTTGACTTTTCCCCTGCTTTCTCCAAATCTGTGAGCATAGTTTCGTCATGTTTTGGTCCTTTGCGCTGCGGCTTATTTCCTCACACACGATTTTTTGAAGACACTAAATCTCCCGATTTTCTGGTTTTTTTCAATTGCTCTTCATTTGATCCTGTCTCCTTTCTAGAGTGTTTGTTAGCCATCCTTTTCGGTTTCGCAAGTTTCCGTTTCCCTTCCCGAAAGGAAATTTCATTTCCTTTCGGGAAGGGAAACGGAATCTTGCGGTTTCAATGGTGACTACTAGAGGAATCTTTGGTGCATGTCCCTGCACTAGATGGCATGCCTTGCCTTATGTTGGCTTTGACTTTCAGCAAGATTTTTTTCATTTTTTTCTTTATTTCCTAAGTATCAATGGCATGGCCCTCATATCTTCCCGTCCAAGTTATAACTTCCTCCATGACTTTTTCCTCTGCTTTTGCAACATCTGTGAGCCTAGTTTTTGCATGTTTTGGTCTTTTGCACTGCACCTGAAAGTATCCCGGTCCATTTCCTTACATGTGCTAAATTTCCCAAATTTCCCACCTTTGTTTTTTTTCCCCTCCAATTGCAATTGCTTGGATGGAATCTCCATTCCAGAGTGTTTGAAAGTCCTTCTTATTTGGGTTGGCCTTCAGCGGGGATCGATTTAGGCAGGCTTTGCGGCATGTGCCTGCACTTGTGTGCATATGCTTTTGATGGCTTTGCCTTTGGGCAAGACTTTGTTGATTTTTTTTTTCTTTCCAAATTATCCATGGCAAGTTCGTCATATCTTCCCCTCCAAGTTGCGTCTTCCTCCTTGACTTTTCCCCTGCGTTCACCAAATCTGTGAGCATACTTTCGTAATGTTTTGGTCCTTTGCGCTGCGGCTCATTACCTCACAAACGATTTTTTGAAGACACTAAATCTCCCGATTTTATGGTTTTTTCCAATTACTATTCATTTGATCCTGTCTCCTTTCTAGAGTGTCTTTTAGCCATTCTTTTCGGGTTCGCAAGATTCCGTTTCCCTTCCCGAAAGGAAATTTCATTTCCTTTCGGGAAGGGAAACGGAATCTTGCGGTTTCAATGGGGACCACTAGAGGTATCTTTGTTGTGCATGTCCCTGCGCTAGATGGCATTCCTTGCCTTATCATGGCTTTGACTTTGAGCAAGATTTTTTTCATTTTTTTCTTTTTTTCCTAAGTATCAATGGCATGGCCCTCATATCTTCCCGTCCAAGTTATAACTTCCTCCATGACTTTTTCCTCTGCTTTTGCAACATCTGTGAGCCTAGTTTTCGCAAGTTTTGGGCCTTTGCACTGCAACTGAAAGAATCCCGGTCCATTTCCTTGCATGTGCTAAATTTCCCAAATTTCCCACATTTGTTTTCTTTCTCCTCCAATTGCAATTGCTTGGATGGAATCTCCATTCCAGAGTGTTTCTAAGTCCTTCTAATTTGGTTTGGCCTTAAGCGGGGATCGATTGAGGCAGGCTTTGCGGCATGTGCCTGCACTTCTGTGCATATGCTTTTGATGGCTTTGACTTTGGGCAAGATTTTGTTGATTTTATTTGTTTTTCCAAATTATCCCTGCATGTTCCTCATTGCTTCACCTCCAAGTTGTGTCTTCCTGCTTGACTTTTTCCCCTGCTTTTGCAGCACCTCTGAGCATAATTTTTACATGTTTTGGTCCTTTACACTGCACCTGATAGGTTCCCGGTCAATTTTCTCATAGTCACTAAATTTCCCAAATTTCCCAGTTTTGTTGTTTTTCTCCTCCAATTGCAATTGCTTGGATGGAATCTCGATTCCAGAGTTTTTCTAAGTCATTCTTATTTGGTTTGGCCTTCACTGCATGTGCCTGCACTTGTATACATATGGTTTTGATGGCTTTGCCTTTGGGCAAGATTTTGTTGATTTTTTTTTTTCTTTCGAAATGATCCCCAGCATGTTCCTCATATCTTCCCCTCCAAGTTGTGTCTTCCTCCTTGATTTTTCCCCTGCTTTCTCCACATCTGTGAGCATAGTTTCGTCATGTTTTGGTCCTTTGCGCTGCGGCTCATTTCCTCACAAACGATTTTTTGAAGACACTAAATCTCCCGATTTTCTGCTTTTTTTCAATTGCATTTCATTTGATCCTGTCTCCTTTCTAGAGTGTTTGTTAGCCATTCTTTTCGTGTTCGCAAGATTCCGTTTCCCTTCCCGAAAGCAAATTTCTTTTCCTCTCGGGAAGGGAAACGGAATCTTGCGGTTTCAATGGGGACCACTAGAGGAATCTTTGGTGCATGTCCCTGCACTAGATGGCATGCCTTGCCTTATGATGGCTTTGACTTTGAGCAAGATTTTTTTCATTTTTTCCTTTTTGTCCTAAGTATCAATGGCATGGCCCTCATATCTTCCCGTCCAAGTTATAACTTCCTCCATGACTTTTTCCTCTGCTTTTGCAACATCTGTGAGCCTAGTTTTTGCATGTTTTGGTCCTTTGCATTTCAGATGATAGAATCCCGGTCCATTTTCTTGTATGTGCTAAATTTCCCAAATTTCCCACCTTTGTTTTTTTTCTCCTCCAATTGCAATTCCTTGGATGGAAACTCCATTCCAGAGTGTTTCTAAGTCCTTCTTATTTGGTTTGGCCTTCAGCGGGGATCGATTAAGGCAGGCTTTGCGGCATGTGCCTGCACTTGTGTGCATATGCTTTTGATGGCTTTGCCTTTGGCAAGATTCTGTTGATTTTCGTTTTTTCTCACCAAATTATCCCCAGCATGTTCCTCATATCTTCCCCTCCAAGTTGTGTCTTCCTCCTTGACTTTTTTCCCCTGCTTTGTCCACATCTTGGAGCATAGTTTCGTCATGTTTTGGTCCTTTTCGCTGTGGCTCATTTCCTCACAAACGAGTTTTTGAAGACACTAAATCTCCAGATTTTCTGGTTTTTTTAATTGCATTTCATTTGATCCTGTCTCCTTTCTAGAGTGTTTGTTAGCCATTCTTTTCGGGTTCGCAAGATTCCGTTTCCCTTTCCGAAAGGAAATTTCAATTCCTTTCGGGAAGGGAAAGGGAATCTGGCGGTTTCAATGGAGACCCCTAGAGGAATCTTTGGTGCATGTCCCTGCATTAGATGGCATGCCTTGCCGTATGATGGATTTGACTTTGAGCAAGCTTTTTTTCATTTTTTCATTTTTTTCCTAAGTATCAAAGGCATGGCCCTCATATCTTCCCATCGAAGTTATAACTTCCTCCATGTCTTTTTCCTCTGCTTTTGCAACATATGTGAGCCTAGTTTTTGCATGGTTTGGTCCTTTGCACTGTACCTGAAAGAATCCTGGTCCATATCCTTGCATGTGCTAAATTTCCCAAATTTCCTACATTTGTTTTTTTTCTCCTCCAATTGCAATTGCTTGGATGGAATCTCCATTCCAGAGTGTTTCTAAGTCCTTCTTATTTGGTTTGGCCTTCAGCGGGGATCGATTTACGGCAGGCTTTGCGGCATGTGCCTGCACTTGTTGGCATATGCATTTGATGGCTTTGCCTTTGGGCAAGATTTTGTTGATTTTCTTTTTTTCTTTCCAAATTATCCCTGGCATGTTCCTCATATCTTCCCCTCCAAGTTGTGTCTTACTCCTTGATTTTTCCCCTCCTTTGTCCACATCTGTGAGCATAGTTTCGTCATGTTTTGGTCCTTTGCGCTGTAGCTCATTTCCTCACAAACGAGTTTTTGAAGACACTAAATCTCCCGGTTTTCTGGTTTTTTGCAATTGCATTTCATTTGATCCTGTCTCCTTTCTAGAGTGTTTGTTAGCCATCCTTTTCGGTTTCGCAAGTTTCCGTTTCCCTTCCCGAAAGGAAATTTCATTTCCTTTCGGGAAGGGAAACGGAATCTTGCGGTTTCAATGGGGACCACTAGAGGAATCTTTGGTGCATGTCCCTGCACTAGATGGCATTCCTTGCCTTATGATGGCTTTGATTTTGAGCAAGATTTTTTCCTTTTTTCCTTTTTTTCCTAAGTATCAATGGCATGGCCCTCATATCTTCCCGTCCAAGTTATAACTTCCTCCATGACTTTTTCCTCTGCTTTTGCAACATCTGTGAGGCTAGTTTTTGCATGTTTTGGTCCTTTGCATTTCAGATGATAGAATACCGGTCCATTTCCTTACATGTGCTAAATTTCCCAAATTTCCCACCTTTGTTTTTATTCCCCTCCAATTGCAATTCCTTGGATGGAATCTCCATTCCAGAGTGTTTCTAAGTCCTTCTTATTTGGTTTGGCCTTCAGCGGGGATCGAATTAGGCAGGGTTTGCAGCATGTGCCTGCACTTGTGTGCATATGCTTTTGATGGCTTTGACTTTGGGCAAGATTTTGTTGCTTTTCTTTATTTCTTTCCAAATTATCCATGGCATGTCTCCTATATCTTCCCCTCCAAGCTGTGTCTTCCTCCTTGACTTTTTCCCCTTCTTTTGCAGCACATGTGAGCTTAATTTTAACATGTTTTGGTCTTTTATACTGTACCAGATTGGTTCCCGGTCCATTTTCTGGTAGTCACTAAATTTCCCAAATTTCCCACATTTGTTTTTTTTCTCCTCCAATTGCAATTGCTTGGATGGAATCTCCATTCCAGAGTGTTTCTAAGTCCTTCCATTTGCTTTGGCCTTCAGCGGGGATCGATTGAGGCAGGCTTTGCAGCATGTGCCTGCACTTGTTGGCATATGCTTTTGATGGCTTTGCCTTTGGGCAAGGTTTTGTTGATTTTTTTTTTTCTTTCCAAATTATCCATGCCATGTTCCTCATATCTTCCCCTCCAAGTTTTCTCTTCCTCCTTGACTTTTCCCCTGCTTTCTCCAAATCTGTGAGCATAGTTTCGTCATGTTTTGGTCCTTTGCGCTGCGGCTTATTTCCTCACACACGATTTTTTGAAGACACTAAATCTCCCGATTTTCTGCTTTTTTTCAATTGCATTTCATTTGATCCTGTCTCCTTTCTAGAGTGTTTGTTAGCCATCCTTTTCGGTTTCGCAAGTTTCCGTTTCCCTTCCGAAAGGAAATTTCATTTCCTTTCGGGAAGGGAAACGGAATCTTGCGGTTTCAATGGTGACTACTAGAGGAATCTTTGGTGCATGTCCCTGCACTAGATGGCATGCCTTGCCTTATGTTGGCTTTGACTTTCAGCAAGATTTTTTTCATTTTTTTCTTTATTTCCTAAGTATCAATGGCATGGCCCTCATATCTTCCCGTCCAAGTTATAACTTCCTCCATGACTTTTTCCTCTGCTTTTGCAACATCTGTGAGCCTAGTTTTTTGCATGTTTTGGTCTTTTGCGCTGCACCTGAAAGTATCCCGGTCCATTTCCTTACATGTGCTAAATTTCCCAAATTTCCCACCTTTGTTTTTTTTCCCCTCCAATTGCAATTGCTTGGATGGAATCTCCATTCCATAGTGTTTGTAAGTCCTTCTTATTTGGGTTGGCCTTCAGCGGGGATCGATTTAGGCAGGCTTTGCGGCATGTGCCTGCACTTGTGTGCATATGCTTTTGATGGCTTTGCCTTTTGGCAAGATTTTGTTGATTTTCGTTTTTTCTCTCCAAATTATCCATGCCATGTCCCTCATGTCTTCCCCTCCAAGTTGTGTTTTTCTCCTTGACTTTTTCCCCTGCTTTTTTAGCACATGTCAGCTAAATATTTACATGTTTTGGTCTTTTACACTGTACCAGATAGGATCCCAGTCCATTTTCTGGTAGTCACGAAATTTCCCAAATTTCCCACCTTTGTTTTTTTCTCCTCCAATTGCAATTGCTTGGATGGAATCTCCATTCCAGAGTGTTTCTAAGTCCTTCTTATTTGGTTTGGCCTTCAGCGGGGATCGATTTAGGCAGGCTTTGCGGCATGTGCCTGCACTTGTTGGCATATGCTTTTGATGGCTTTGCCTTTGGGCAAGATTTTGTTGATTTTTGTTGTTCTTTCCAAATTGTCCCTGGCATGTTCCTCATATCTTCCCTCCAAGTTGTGTCTTCCTCCTTGATTTTTCCCCTGCTTTGTCCACATCTGGGAGCAGAGTTTCGTCATGTTTTGGTCCTTTGCGCTGTAGCTCATTTCCTCACAAACGATTTTTGAAGACACTAAATCTCCAGATTTTCTGCTTTTTTTCAATTGCATTTCATTTGATCCTGTCTCCTTTCTAGAGTGTTTGTTAGCCATTCTTTTCGTGTTCGCAAGATTCCGTTTCCCTTCCCGAAAGGAAATTTCTTTTCCTCTCGGGAAGGGAAACGGAATCTTGCGGTTTCAATGGGGACCACTAGAGGAATCTTTGGTGCATGTCCCTGCGCTAGATGGCATTCCTTGCCTTATGATGGCTTTGACTTTGAGCAAGATTTTTTTCATTTTTTCCTTTTTTTCCTAAGTATCAATGGCATGGCCCTCATATCTTCCGGTCCAAATTATAACTTCCTCCATGACTTTTTCCTCTGCTTTTGCAACATCTGTGAGCCTAGTTTTTGCATGTTTTGGTCCTTTTCACTGCACATGAAAGAATCCCGGTCCATTTTCTTGTATGTGCTAAATTTCCCAAATTTCCCACATTTGTTTTTTTTCTCCTCCAAATGCAATTGCTTGGATGGAATCTCCATTCCAGAGTGTTTCTAAATCCTTCTTATTTGGTTTGGCCTTCAGCGGAGATCGATTAAGGCAGGCTTTGCGGCATGAGCCTGCACTTGTGTGCATATGCTTTTGATGGCTTTGACTTTGGGCAAGATTTTGTTGATTTTCGTTTTTTCTCTCCAAATTATCCATGCCATGTCCCTCATATCTTCCCCTCCAACTTGTGTCTTCCTCCTTGACTTTTTCCCCTGCTTTTGCAGAACCTCTGAGCTTAATTTTTACATGTTTTGGTCTTTTACACTGCACCTGATATGTTCCCGGTCCATTTTCTGGTAGTCACGAAATTTCCCAAATTTCCCACCTTTGTAATTTTTCTCCTCCAATTGCAATTGCTTGGATGGAATCTCCATTCCAGAGTGTTTCTAAGTCCTTCCATTTGCTTTGGCCTTCAGCGGGGATCGATTGAGGCAGGCTTTGCGGCATGTGCCTGCACTTGTGTGCATATGCTTTTGAAGGCTTTGACATTGGGCAAGATTTCGTTGATTTTTGTTGTCCTTTACAAATTATCCCTGACATGTTCCTCATTGCTTCCCCTCCAAGTTGTGTCTTCCTCCTTGATTTTTCCCCTGCTTTGTCCACATCTGGGAGCAGAGTTTCGTCATGTTTTGGTCCTTTGCGCTGTAGCTCATTTCCTCACAAACGATTTTTTGAAGACACTAAATCTCCAGATTTTCTGCTTTTTTTCAATTGCATTTCATTTGATCCTGTCTCCTTTCTAGAGTGTTTGTTAGCCATTCTTTTCGTGTTCGCAAGATTCCGTTTCCCTTCCCGAAAGGAAATTTCTTTTCCTCTCGGGAAGGGAAACGGAATCTTGCGGTTTCAATGGGGACCACTAGAGGAATCTTTGGTGCATGTCCCTGCGCTAGATGGCATTCCTTGCCTTATGATGGCTTTGACTTTGAGCAAGATTTTTTTCATTTTTTCCTTTTTTTCCTAAGTATCAATGGCATGGCCCTCATATCTTCCGGTCCAAATTATAACTTCCTCCATGACTTTTTCCTCTGCTTTTGCAACATCTGTGAGCCTAGTTTTTGCATGTTTTGGTCCTTTTCACTGCACATGAAAGAATCCCGGTCCATTTTCTTGTATGTGCTAAATTTCCCAAATTTCCCACATTTGTTTTTTTTCTCCTCCAAATGCAATTGCTTGGATGGAATCTCCATTCCAGAGTGTTTCTAAATCCTTCTTATTTGGTTTGGCCTTCAGCGGAGATCGATTAAGGCAGGCTTTGCGGCATGAGCCTGCACTTGTGTGCATATGCTTTTGATGGCTTTGACTTTGGGCAAGATTTTGTTGATTTTCGTTTTTTCTCTCCAAATTATCCATGCCATGTTCCTCCTCATATCTTCCCCTCCAACTTGTGTCTTCCTCCTTGACTTTTTCCCCTGCTTTTGCAGAACCTCTGAGCTTAATTTTTACATGTTTTGGTCTTTTACACTGCACCTGATATGTTCCCGGTCCATTTTCTGGTAGTCACGAAATTTCCCAAATTTCCCACCTTTGTAATTTTTCTCCTCCAATTGCAATTGCTTGGATGGAATCTCCATTCCAGAGTGTTTCTAAGTCCTTCCATTTGCTTTGGCCTTCAGCGGGGATCGATTGAGGCAGGCTTTGCGGCATGTGCCTGCACTTGTGTGCATATGCTTTTGAAGGCTTTGACATTGGGCAAGATTTCGTTGATTTTTGTTGTCCTTTACAAATTATCCCTGACATGTTCCTCATTGCTTCCCCTCCAAGTTGTGTCTTCCTCCTTGATTTTTCCCCTGCTTTCTCCACATCTGTGAGCATAGTTTTGTCATGTTTTGGTCCTTTGCGCTGCAGCTCATTTCCTCACAACTGAGTTTTTGAAGACGCTAAATCTCCCGATTTTCTGGTTTATTTCAATTGCATTTCATTTGATCCTATCTCCTTTCTAGAGTGTTTGTTAGCCATTCTTTTCGTGTTCGCAAGATTCCGTTTCCCTTCCCGAAAGGAAATTTCATTTCCTTTCGGGAAGGGAAACGGAATCTTGCGGTTTCAATGGGGACCACTAGAGGAATCTTTGGTGCATGTCCCTGCACTAGATGGCATGCCTTGCCTTATGATGGCTTTGACTTTGAGCAAGATTTTTTTCATTTTTTTCTTTTTTTCCTAAGTATCAATGGCATGTCCCTCATATCTTCCCGTCCAAGTTATAACTTCCTCCATGACTTTTTCCTCTGCTTTTGCAACATCTGTGAGCCCAGTTTTTGCATGTTTTGGTCCTTTGCACTGCACATGATAGAATCCCGGTCCATTTTCTTGTATGTGCTAAATTTCCCAAATTTCCCACCTTTGTATTTTTTCTCCTCCAATTGCAATTGCTTGGATGGAATCTCCTTTTCATAGTGTTTCTAAGTCCTTCTTATATTGTTTGGCCTTCAGCGGGGATCGATTTAGGCAGGCTTTGGGGCATGTCCCTGCACTTGTTGGCATATGCTTTTGATGGCTTTGACTTTGGGCAAGATTTTGCTGATTTTCGTTTTTTCTCTCCAAATTATCGATGCCATGTCCCACATATCTTCCCCTCCAAATTGTGTCTTCCTCCTTGACTTTTTTCCCTGCTTTGGCAGCACATGTCAGCTTAATTTTTACATGTTTTGGTCTTTTACACTGCACCTGATAGATTCCCGGTGCATTTTCTGATAGTCAGAAATTTCCCAATTTCCCACCTTTGTAATTTTTCTCCTCCAATTGCAATTGGTTGGATGGAATCTCCATTCCAGAGAGTTTGTAAGTCCTTCCATTTGGTTTGGCCTTCAGCGGGGATCGATTTAGGCAGGCTTTGCGGCATGTGCCTGCACTTGTGTGCATATGCTTTTGAAGGCTGTGACTTTGAGCAAGATTTTGTTGATTTTTTTGTTCTTTCCAAATTATCCCTAGCATGTTCCTCATTGCTTCCCCTCCAAGTTGTGTCTTCCTCCTTGACTTTTTCCCCTGCTTTCTCCACATCTGTGAGCATAGTTTCGTCATGTTTTGTCCTTTGCGCTGCGGCTCATTTCCTCACAAACTATTTTTTGAAGACACTAAATCTCCCGATTTTCTGGTTTTTTCCAATTGCATTTCATTTGATCCTGTCTCCTTTCTAGAGTGTTTGTTAGCCATTCTTTTCGTGTTCGCAAGATTCCTTTTCCCTTCCCGAAAGGAAATATCTTTTCCTCTCGGGAAGGGAAACGGAATCTTGCGGTTTCAATGGGGACCACTAGAGGTATCTTTGGTGCATGTCCCTGCACTAGATGGCATGCCTTGCCTTATGATGGCTTTGACTTTGAGCAAGATATTTTTCATTTTTTCCTTTTTTTTCCTAAGTATCAATGGCATGGCCCTCATATCTTCCCGTCCAAGTTATAACTTCCTCCATGACTTTTTCCTCTGCTTTTGCAACATCTGTGAGCCTAGTTTTTGCATGTTTTGGTCCTTTGCATTTCAGATGATAGAATCCCGGTCCATTTCCTTACATGTGCTAAATTTCCCAAATTCCCACCTTTGTTTTTATTCCCCTCCAATTGCAATTGCTTGGATGGAATCTCCATTCCAGATTGTTGGTAAGTCCTTCTTATTTGGTTTGGCCTTCAGCGGGCATCGATTTAGGCAGGCTTTGCGGCATGTGCCTGCATTTGTGTGCATATGCTTTTGATGGCTTTGACTTTGGGCAAGATTTTGTTGCTTTTCTTTATTTCTTTCCAAATTATCCATGGCATGTCCCTCATACCTTCCCCTCCAAATTGTGTCTTCCTCCTTGACTTTTTCCCCTGCTTTTGCAGCACCTCTGAGCTTAATTTTTACATGTTTTGGTCTTTTACACTGTACCAGATAGGTTCCCGGTCCATTTTCTGGTAGTCACGAAATTTCCCAAATTTCCCAGCTATGTAATTTTTGTCCCCCAATTGCAATTGCTTGGATGGAATCTCCATTCCAGAGTGTTTCTAAGTCCTTCCATTTGCTTTGGCCTTCAGCGGGGATCGATTGAGGCAGGCTTTGCGGCATGTGCCTGCACTTGTGTGCATATGCTTTTGATGGCTTTGCCTTTGGGCAAGACTTTGTTGATTTTTTTTTCTTTCCAAATTATCCATGGCAAGTTCGTCATATCTTCCCCTCCAAGTTGCGTCTTCCTCCTTGACTTTTCCCCTGTGTTCACCAAATCTGTGAGCATACTTTCGTAATGTTTTGGTCCTTTGCGCTGCGGCTCATTACCTCACAAACGATTTTTTGAAGACACTAAATCTCCCGATTTTATGGTTTTTTCCAATTACTATTCATTTGATCCTGTCTCCTTTCTAGAGTGTCTTTTAGCCATTCTTTTCGGGTTCGCAAGATTCCGTTTCCCTTCCCGAAAGGAAATTTCATTTCCTTTCGGGAAGGGAAACGGAATCTTGCGGTTTCAATGGGGACCACTAGAGGTATCTTTGGTGCATGTCCCTGCACTAGATGGCATGCCTTGCCTTATGATGGCTTTGACTTTGAGCAAGATTTTTTTCATTTTTTTCTTTTTTTCCTAAGTATCAATGGCATGGCCCTCATATCTTCCCGTCCAAGTTATAACTTCCTCCATGACTTTTTCCTCTGCTTTTGCAACATCTGTGAGCCTAGTTTTCGCAAGTTTTGGTCCTTTGCACTGCAACTGAAAGAATCCCGGTCCATTTCCTTGCATGTCCTAAATTTCCCAAATTTCCCACATTTGTTTTCTTTCTCCTCCAATTGCAATTGCTTGGATGGAATCTCCATTCCAGAGTGTTTCTAAGTCCTTCTTATTTGGTTTGGCCTTCAGCGGGGATCGATTTAGGCAGGCTTTGCGGCATGTGCCTGCACTTGTGTGCATATGCTTTTGATGGCTTTGACTTTGGGCAAGATTTTTTTGATTTTCTTTTTTTCTTTCCAAATTATCCCTGGCATGTTCCTCATAGGTTCACCTCCATGTTGTGTCTTCCTCCTTGACTTTTTCCCCTGCTTTTGCAGCACCTATGAGCTTAATTTTTACAGGTTTTGGTCCTTTACATCGCACCTGATGGTTTCCCGGTCCATTTTCTCGTAGTCACTAAATTTCCCAAATTTCCCACTTTTGTTTTTTTCTCCTCCAATTGCAATTGCTTGGATGGAATCTCCATTCCAGAGTGTTTCTAAGTCCTTCTTATTTGGTTTGGCCTTCAGCGGGGATCGATTTAGGCAGGCTTTGCTGCATGTGCCTGCACTTGTGTGCACATGCTTTTGATGGCTTTGACTTTGGCGAAGATTTTGTTGATTTTCTTTTTTCTTTCCAAATTCTCCATTGCATGTCCCTCATATCTTCCCCTCCAAGTTATAACTTCCTCCTTGACTTTTTCTCCTGCTTTTGCAACATATGTGAGCCCAGGTTTTGCATGTTTTGGACCTTTGCACTGCACATGGTGGAATCCCGGTCCATATTCTTGCATGTGCTAAATTTCCCAAATTTCCCACTTTTGTTTTTTTCTCCTCCAATTGCAATTTTTTGGATGGAATCTCCATTCCAGAGTGTTTCTAAGTCCTTCTAATTTGGTTTGGCCTTAAGCGGGGATCGATTGAGGCAGGCTTTGCGGCATGTGCCTGCACTTCTGTGCATATGCTTTTGATGGCTTTGACTTTGGGCAAGATTTTGTTGATTTTTATTTGTTTTTCCAAATTATCCCGGGCATGTTCCTCATTGCTTCACCTCCAAGTTGTGTCTTCCTGCTTGACTTTTTCCCCTGCTTTTGCAGCACCTCTGAGCATAATTTTTACATGTTTTGGTCCTTTACACTGCACCTGATAGGTTCCCGGTCAATTTTCTCATAGTCACTAAATTTCCCAAATTTCCCAGTTTTGTTGTTTTTCTCCTCCAATTGCAATTGCTTGGATGGAATCTCGATTCCAGAGTTTTTCTAAGTCATTCTTATTTGGTTTGGCCTTCACTGCATGTGCCTGCACTTGTATACATATGGTTTTGATGGCTTTGCCTTTGGGCAAGATTTTGTTGATTTTTTTTTTTCTTTCGAAATGATCCCCAGCATGTTCCTCACATCTTCCCCTCCAAGTTGTGTCTTCCTCCTTGATTTTTCCCCTGCTTTCTCCACATCTGTGAGCATAGTTTCGTCATGTTTTGGTCCTTTGCGCTGCGGCTCATTTCCTCACAAACGATTTTTTGAAGACACTAAATCTCCCGATTTTATGGTTTTTTTCAATTGCATTTCATTTGATCCTGTCTCCTTTCTAGAGTGTTTGTTAGCCATTCTTTTCGGGTTCACAAGATTCCGTTTCCCTTCCCGAAAGGAAATATCTTTTCCTCTCGGGAAGGGAAACGGAATCTTGCGGTTTCAAAGGGAACCACAAGAGGAATCTTTGGTGCATGTCCCTGCGCTAGATGGCATTCCTTGCCTTATGATGGCTTTGACTTTGAGCAAGATTTTTTTCATTTTTTTCTTTTTTTCCTAAGTATCAATGGCATGGCCATCATATCTTCCCTCCAAGTTATAACTTCCTCCATGACTTTTTCCTCTGCTTTTGCAACATCTGTGAGCCTAGTTTTCTCAAGTTTTGGTCCTTTGCACTGCAACTGAAAGAATCCCGGTCCATTTCCTTGCATGTCCTAAATTTCCCAAATTTCCCACATTTGTTTTCTTTCTCCTCCAATTGCAATTGCTTGGATGGAATCTCCATTCCAGAGTGTTTCTAAGTCCTTCTTATTTGGTTTGGCCTTCAGCGGGGATCGATTTAGGCAGGCTTTGCGGCATGTGCCTGCACTTGTTGGCATATGCTTTTGATGGCTTTTCCTTTGGGCATGATTTTGTTGATTTTCGTTTTTTCTCTCCAAATTATCCATGCCATGTCCCTCATATCTTCCCCTCCAACTTGTGTCTTCCTCCTTGACTTTTTCCCCTGCTTTTGCAGCACATGTGAGCTTAATTTTTACATGTTTTGGTCTTTTACTCTGTACCAGATTCGTTCCCAGCCTATTTTCTGGTAGCCACGAAATTTCCCAAATTTCCCACCTTTGTTTTTTTTCTCCTCCAATTGCAATTGCTTGGATGGAATCTCCATTCCAGAGTGTTTCTAAGTCCTTCTTATTTGGTTTGGCCTTCAGCGGGGATCGATTTAGGCAGGCTTTGCGGCATGTGCCTGCACTTGTTGGCATATGCTTTTGATGGCTTTGACTTTGGGCAAGATTTTGTTGATTTTCTTTTTTTCTTTCCAAATTATCCCATGTATGTTCCTCATAGGTTCACCTCCAAGTTGTGTCTTCCTCCTTGACTTTTTCCCCTGCTTTTGCAGCACCTATGAGCTTAATTTTTACATGTTTTGGTCCTTTACATCGCACCTGATGGTTTCCCGGTCCATTTTCTCGTAGTCACTAAATTTCCCAAATTTCCCACTTTTGTTTTTTTCTCCTCCAATTGCAATTGCTTGGATGGAATCTCCATTCCAGAGTGTTTCTAAGTCCTTCTTATTTGGTTTGGCCTTCAGAGGGGATCGATTTAGGCAGGCTTTGCTGCATGTGCCTGCACTTGTGTGCACATGCTTTTGATGGCTTTGACTTTGGCCAAGATTTTGTTGCTTTTCTTTTTTCTTTCCAAATTCTCCATTGCATGTCCCTCATATCTTCCCCTCCAAGTTATAACTTCCTCCTTGACTTTTTCTCCTGCTTTTGCAACATATGTGAACCCAGGTTTTGCATGTTTTGGACCTTTGCACTGCACATGGTAGAATCCTGGTCCATATTCTTGCATGTGCTAAATTTCCCAAATTTCCCACTTTTGTTTTTTTCTCCTCCAATTGCAATTGCTTGGATGGAATCTCCATTCCAGAGTGTTTCTAAGTCCTTCTAATTTGGTTTGGCCTTAAGCGGGGATCGATTGAGGCAGGCTTTGCGGCATGTGTCTGCACTTCTGTGCATATGCTTTTGATGGCTTTGACTTTGGGCAAGATTTTGTTGATTTTTATTTGTTTTTCCAAATTATCCCTGGCATGTTCCTCATTGCTTCACCTCCAAGTTGTGTCTTCCTGCTTGACTTTTTCCCCTGCTTTTGCAGCACCTCTGAGCATAATTTTTACATGTTTTGGTCCTTTACACTGCACCTGATAGGTTCCCGGTCAATTTTCTCATAGTCACTAAATTTCCCAAATTTCCCAGTTTTGTTGTTTTTCTCCTCCAATTGCAATTGCTTGGATGGAATCTCGATTCCAGAGTTTTTCTAAGTCATTCTTATTTGGTTTGGCCTTCACTGCATGTGCCTGCACTTGTATACATATGGTTTTGATGGCTTTGCCTTTGGGCAAGATTTTGTTGATTTTTTTTTTTCTTTCGAAATGATCCCCAGCATGTTCCTCATATCTTCCCCTCCAAGTTGTGTCTTCCTCCTTGATTTTTCCCCTGCTTTCTCCACATCTGTGAGCATAGTTTCGTCATGTTTTGGTCCTTTGCGCTGCGGCTCATTTCCTCACAAACGATTTTTTGAAGGCACTAAATCTCCCGATTTTATGGTTTTTTTCAATTGCATTTCATTTGATCCTGTCTCCTTTCTAGAGTGTTTGTTAGCCATTCTTTTCGGGTTCGCAAGATTCCGTTTCCCTTCCCGAAAGGAAATATCTTTTCCTCTCGGGAAGGGAAACGGAATCTTGCGGTTTCAAAGGGAACCACAAGAGGAATCTTTGGTGCATGTCCCTGCGCTAGATGGCATTCCTTGCCTTATGATGGCTTTGACTTTGAGCAAGATTTTTTTCATTTTTTTCTTTTTTTCCTAAGTATCAATGGCATGGCCATCATATCTTCCCTCCAAGTTATAACTTCCTCCATGACTTTTTCCTCTGCTTTTGCAACATCTGTGAGCCTAGTTTTCTCAAGTTTTGGTCCTTTGCACTGCACCTGAAAGAATCCCGGTCCATTTCCTTGCATGTCCTAAATTTCCCAAATTTCCCACATTTGTTTTCTTTCTCCTCCAATTGCAATTCCTTAGATGGAATCTCCATTCCAGAGTGTTTGTAAGTCCTTCTTATTTGGTTTGGCCTTCAGCGGGGATCGATTTAGGCAGGCTTTGCGGCATGTGCCTGCACTTGTTGGCATATGCTTTTGATGGCTTTTCCTTTGGGCATGATTTTGTTGATTTTCGTTTTTTCTCTCCAAATTATCCATGCCATGTCCCTCATATCTTCCCCTCCAACTTGTGTCTTCCTCCTTGACTTTTTCCCCTGCTTTTGCAGCACATGTGAGCTTAATTTTTACATGTTTTGGTCTTTTACTCTGTACCAGATTCGTTCCCAGCCTATTTTCTGGTAGCCACGAAATTTCCCAAATTTCCCACCTTTGTTTTTTTTCTCCTCCAATTGCAATTGCTTGGATGGAATCTCCATTCCAGAGTGTTTCTAAGTCCTTCTTATTTGGTTTGGCCTTCAGCGGGGATCGATTTAGGCAGGCTTTGCTGCATGTGCCTGCACTTGTTGGCATATGCTTTTGATGGCTTTGACTTTGGGCAAGATTTTGTTGATTTTCTTTTTTTCTTTCCAAATTATCCCTGGCATGTTCCTCATAGCTTCACCTCCAAGTTGTGTCTTCCTCCTTGACTTTTTCCCCTGCTTTTGCAGCACCTCTGAGCATAATTTTTACATGTTTTGGTCCTTTACATCGCACCTGATGGTTTCCCGGTCCATTTTCTGGTAGTCACTAAATTTCCCAAATTTCCCACTTTTGTTTTTTTCTCCTCCAATTGCAATTGCTTGGATGGAATCTCCATTCCAGAGTGTTTCTAAGTCCTTCTTATTTGGTTTGGCCTTCAGCGGGGATCGATTTAGGCAGGCTTTGCTGCATGTGCCTGCAATTTTGTGCACATGCTTTTGATGGCTTTGACTTTGGCCAAGATTTTGTTGATTTTCTTTTTTCTTTCCAAATTCTCCATTGCATGTCCCTCATATCTTCCCCTCCAAGTTATAACTTCCTCCTTGACTTTTTCTCCTGCTTTTGCAACATCTGTGAGCCAGGTTTTGCATGTTTTGGTCCTTTGCACTGCACATGATAGAATCCCCGGTCCATATTCTTGCATGTGCTAAATTTCCCAAATTTCCACTTTTGTATTTTCTCCTCCAATTGCAATTGCTTGGATGGAATCTCCATTCCAGAGTGTTTGTAAGTCCTTCCATTTGGTTTGGCCTTCAGCGGGGATCGATTTAGGCAGGCTTTGCGGAATGTGCCTGCACTTGTGTGCATATGCTTGTGATGGCTTTGACTTTGGGAGGGATTTTGTTGATTTTCTTTTTTTCTTTCGAAATTATCCATGGCATGTCCCTCATATCTTCCCCTCCAAGTTGTGTCTTCCTCCTTGACTTTTTCCCCTGCTTTCTCCACATCTGTGAGCATAGTTTCGTCATGTTTTGGTCCTTTGCGCTGCGGCTCATTTCCTCACAACTGAGTTTTTGAAGACGCTAAATCTCCCGATTTTCTGGTTTTTTCCAATTGCATTTCATTTGATCCTGTCTCCTTTCTAGAGTGTTTGTTAGCCATTGTTTTCGTGTTCGCAAGATTCCTTTTCCCTTCCCGAAAGGAAATATCTTTTCCTCTCGGGAAGGGAAACGGAATCTTGCGGTTTCAATGGGGACCACTAGAGGAATCTTTGGTGCATGTCCCTGCACTAGATGGCATGCCTTGCCTTATGATGGCTTTGACTTTGAGCAAGATTTTTTTCATTTTTTCCTTTTTTTCCTAAGTATCAATGGCATGGCCCTCATATCTTCCCGTCCAAGTTATAACTTCCTCCATGACTTTTTCCTCTGCTTTTGCAACATCTGTGAGCCTAGTTTTTGCATGTTTTGGTCCTTTGCATTTCAGATGATAGAATCCCGGTCCATTTCCTTACATGTGCTAAATTTCCCAAATTCCCACCTTTGTTTTTATTCCCCTCCAATTGCAATTGCTTGGATGGAATCTCCATTCCAGAGTGTTTCTAAGTCCTTCTTATTTGGTTTGGCCTTCAGCGGGCATCGATTTAGGCAGGCTTTGCGCCATGTCCCTGCACTTGTTGGCATATGCTTTTGATGGCTTTGAGTTTGGGCAAGATTTTGTTGATTTTCTTTATTTCTTTCCAAATTATCCATGGCATGTCCCTCATATCTTCCCCTCCAACTTGTGTCTTCCTCCTTGACTTTTTCCCCTGCTTTTGCAGCACCTCTGAGCTTAATTTTTACATGTTTTGGTCTTTTACACTGTACCAGATAGGTTCCCGGTCCATTTTCTGGTAGTCACGAAATTTCCCAAATTTCCCACCTATGTAATTTTTCTCCCCCAATTGCAATTGCATGGATGGAATCTCCATTCCAGAGTGTTTCGAAGTCCTTCTTATTTAGTTTGGCCTTCAGCGGGGATCGATTTAGGCAGGCTTTGCTGCATGTGCCTGCACTTGTGTGCATATGCTTTTGATGGCTTTGACTTTGGGCAAGATTTTGTTGATTTTCTTTTTTCTTTCCAAATTCTCCATGGGATGTCCCTCATATCTTCCCCTCCAAGTTATAACTTCCTCCTTGACTTTTTCCCATGCTTTTGCAACATCTGTGAGCCCAGTTTTTGTATGTTTTTGTCCTTTGCACTGCACATGATACACTCCCGGTCCATTTCTTGTATGTGCTAAATTTCCCAAATTTCCCACCTTTGTTTTTTTCTCCTCCAATTGCAATTGCTTGGATGGAATCTCCATTCCAGAGGGTTTCTAAGTCCTTCCATTTGCTTTGGCCTTCAGCGGGGATCGATTTAGGCAGGCTTTGCGGCATGTGCCTGCATTTTTGTGCATATGCTTTTGATAGCTTTGACTTTGAGCAAGATTTTGTTGATTTTTTTTTTCTTTCCAAATTATCCCTGGCATGTTCCTCATAGCTTCACCTCCAAGTTGTGTCTTCCTCCGTGACATTTTCCCCTGATTTTGCAGAACCTCTGAGCATAATTTTTACATGTTTTGGTCTTTTACACTGCACCTGATAGGTTCCCGGTCGATTTTCTGGTAGTCACTAAATTTCCCAAATTTTCCACTTTTGTTTTTTTTCTCCTCCAATTGCAATTGCTTGGATGGAATCTCCATTCCAGAGTGTTTCTAAGTCCTTCTTATTTGGTTTGGCCTTCAGCGGGGATCGATTTAGGCAGGCTTTGCGGCATGTGCCTGCACTTGTTGGCATATGCTTTTGATGGCTTTGACTTTGGGCAAGATTTTGTTGATTTTTTTTTTCTTTCCAAATTATCGATGGCATGTTCCTCATATCTTCCCCTCCAAGTTGTGTCTTCCTCCTTGATTTTTCCCCTGCTTTTTCCACATCTGGGAGCAGAGTTTCGTCATGTTTTGGTCCTTTGCGCTGTAGCTCATTTCCTCACAAACGAGTTTTTGAAGACACTAAATCTCCCGATTTTCTGGTTTTTTTAATTGCATTTCATTTGATCCTGTCTCCTTTCTAGAGTGTTTGTTAGCCATTCTTTTCGGGTTCGCAAGATTCCTTTTCCCTTCCCGAAAGGAAATTTCAATTCCTTTCGGGAAGGGAAAGGGAATCTGGCGGTTTCAATGGGGACCACTAGAGGAATCTTTGGTGCATGTCCCTGCACTAGATGGCATGCCTTGACAAATGATGGCTTTGACTTTGAGCAAGATTTTTTTGATTTTTTTCTTTTTTTCCTAAGTATCAATAGCATGGCCCTCATATCATCCACTCCAAGTTATAACTTCCTCCACGACTTTTTCCTCTGCTTTTGCAACATCTGTGAGCCTAGTTTTTGCATGTTTTGGTCCTTTGCACTGCACCTGAAACAATCCAGGTCCATTTCCTTGCATGTGCTAAATTTCCCAAATTTCCCACTTCTGTTTTTTTCTCCTCCAATTGCAATTGCTTGGATGGAATCTCAATTCCAGAGTGTTTTTAAGTCCTTCCATTTTGTTTGGCATTCAGCGGGGATCGATTTAGTCAGGCTTTGCGGCATGTGCCTGCACTTGTGTGCATATGTTTTGATGGCTTTGCCTTTGGGCAAGATTTTGTTGATTTTCGTTTTTCTCTCCAAATTATCCATGCCATGTCCCTCATATCTTCCCCTCCAAGTTGTGTATTCCTCCTTGACTTTTTCCCCTGCTTTTGCAGCACATTTGAGCTTTATTTTTAAATGCTTTGGTCTTTTACACTGCACCTGATAGGTTCCCGGTCCATTTTCTGGTAGTCACGTTCCCAAATTTCCCACTTTTGTTTTTTTCTCCTCCAATTGCAATTGCTTGGATGGAATCTCCATTCCAGAGTGTTTCTAAGTCCTTCTTATTTGGTTTGGCCTTCAGCGGGGATCGATTTAGGCAGGCTTTGCGGCATGTGCCTGCACTTGTTGGCATATGCTTTTGATGGCTTTGACTTTGGGCAAGATTTTGTTGATTTTTTTTTTCTTTCCAAATTATCGATGGCATGTTCCTCATATCTTCCCCTCCAAGTTGTGTCTTCCTCCTTGATTTTTCCCCTGCTTTTTCCACATCTGGGAGCAGAGTTTCGTCATGTTTTGGTCCTTTGCGCTGTAGCTCATTTCCTCACAAACGAGTTTTTGAAGACACTAAATCTCCGGATTTTCTGGTTTTTTTAATTGCATTTCATTTGATCCTGTCTCATTTCTAGAGTGTTTGTTAGCCATTCTTTTCGGGTTCGCAAGATTCCGTTTCCCTTCCCGAAAGGAAATTTCAATTCCTTTCAGGAAGGGAAAAGGGAATCTGGCGGTTTCAATGGGGACCACTAGAGGAATCTTTGGTGCATGTCCCTGCACTAGATGGCATGCCTTGACAAATTATGGCTTTGACTTTGAGGAAGATTTTTTGATTTTTTTCTTTTTTTCCTAAGTATCAATAGCATGGCCCTCATATCATCCACTCCAAGTTATAACTTCCTCCACGACTTTTTCCTCTGCTTTTGCAACATCTGTGAGCCTAGTTTTTTGCATGTTTTGGTCCTTTGCACTGCACCTGAAACAATCCAGGTCCATTTCCTTGCATGTGCTAAATTTCCCAAATTTCCCACTTTTGTTTTTTTCTCCTCCAATTGCAATTGCTTGGATGGAATCTCCATTCCAGAGTGTTTTTAAGTCCTTCCATTTTGTTTGGCATTCAGCGGGGATCGATTTAGTCAGGCTTTGCGGCATGTGCCTGCACTTGTGTGCATATGTTTTGATGGCTTTGCCTTTGGGCAAGATTTTGTTGATTTTCGTTTTTCTCTCCAAATTATCCATTGCATGTCCCTCATATCTTCCCCTCCAAGTTGTGTATTCCTCCTTGACTTTTTCCCCTGCTTTTGCAGCACATTTGAGCTTTATTTTTAAATGCTTTGGTCTTTTACACTGCACCTGATAGATTCCCGGGTCCATATTCTGGTAGTCACGAAATTTCCCAAATTTCCCACTTTTGAATTTTACTCCTACAATTGCAATTGCTTGGACGGAATCTCCATTCCAGAGTGTTTCTAAGTCCTTCTTATTTGGTTTTCCTTCAGCGGGGATCGATTTAGGCAGCCTTTGCGGCATGTGCCTGCACTTGTGTGCATATGCTTTTGAAGGCTTTGCCTTTGGGCAAGATTTTGTTGATTTTTGTTGTTCTTTTCCAAATTATCCCTGACATGTTCCTCATTGCTTCCTCTCCAAGTTGTGTCTTCCTCCTTGACTTTTTCCCCTGCTTTTGCAACATCTGTGAGCATAGTTTTGTCATGTTTTTGTCCTTTGTGCTGCGGCTCATTTCCTCACAAACGATTTTTTGAAGACACTAAATCTCCCGATTTTCTGGTTTTTTTCAATTGCATTTCATTTGATCCTGTCTCCTTTCTAGAGTGTTTGTTAGCCATTCTTTTCGTGTTCGCAAGATTCCGTTTCCCTTCCCGAAAGGAAATTTATTTTCCTCTCGGGAAGGGAAACGGAATATTGCGGTTTCAATGGGGACCACTAGAGGAATCTTTGGTGCATGTCCCTGCACAAGATGGCATGCCTGGCCTTATGATGGCTTTGACTTTCAGCAAGAGTTTTTTCATTTTTTCTTTTTTTTCCTAAGTATCAATGGCATGGCCCTCATATCTTCTCGTCCAAATTATAACTTCCTCCATGACTTTTTCCTCTGATTTTGCAACATCTGTAAGCCCAGTTATTGCATGTTTTGGTCCTTTGCACTGCAACTGAAAGAATCCCGGTCCATTTTCTTGTATGTGCTAAATTTCCCAAATTTCCCACCTTTGTTTTTTTTCTCCTCTAATTGCAATTGCTTGGATGGAATCTCCATTCCAGAGTGTTTCTAATTCCTTCTTATTGGGTTTGGCCTTCAGCGGGGATCGATTTAGGCAGGATTTGTGGCATGTGCCTGCACTTGTTGGCATATGTTTTGATGGCTTTGCCTTTGGGCAAGATTTTGTTGATTTTCGTTTTTCTCTCCAAATTATCCATGGCATGTCCCTCATATCTTCCCCTCCAAGTTATAACTTCCTCCTTGAGTTTTTCCCCTGCTTTTGCAGCACATGTGAGCTTAATTTTTACCTGTTTTGGTCTTTTACTCTGTATCAGATTGGTTCCCGGTCCATTTTCTGGTAGCCACGAATTTTCCCAAATTTCCCACCTTAGTTTTTTTTCTCCTCCAATTGCAATTGCTTGGACGGAATCTCCATTCCAGAGTGTTTCTAAGACCTTCCATTTGCTTTGGCCTTCAGCGGGGATCGATTTAGGCAGGCTTTGCAGCATGTGCCTGCACTTGTTGGCATCTGCTTTTGATGGCTTTGTCTTTAGGCAAGATTTTGTTGATTTTTTTATTTCTTTCCAAATTATCCATGCCATGTTCCTCATATCTTCCCCTCCAAGTTTTCTCTTCCTCCTTGATTTTTCCCCTGCTTTCTCCACATCTGTGAGTATACTTTCGTCATGTTTTGGTCCTTGCGCTGTAGCTCATTTCCTCACAAACGTGTTTTTGAAGACACTAAATCTCCCGATTTTCTGGTTTTTTTAATTGCATTTCATTTGATCCTGTCTCCTTTCTAGAGTGTTTGTTAGCCATTCTTTTCAGGTTCGCAAGATTCCGTTTCCCTTCCCGAAAGGAAATTTCAATTCCTTTCAGGAAGGGAAAGGGAATCTGGCGGTTTCAATGGGGACCACTAGAGGAATCTTTGGTGCATGTCCCTGCACTAGATGGCATGCCTTGCCTTATGATGGCTTTGACTTTGAGCAAGATTTTTTTCATTTTTTCCTTTTTTTCCTAAGTATCAATGGCATGGCCCTCATATCTTCCCGTCCAAGTTATAACTTCCTCCATGACTTTTTCCTCTGCTTTTGCAACATCTGTGAGCCTAGTTTTTGCATGGTTTGGTCCTTTGCACTGCACCTGAAAGAATCCCGGTCCATTTCCTTGCATGTGCTAAATTTCCCAAATTTCCCACCTTTGTTTTTTTTCTCCTCCAATTGCAATTGCTTTGATTGAATCTCCTTTTCATAGTGTTTCTAAGTCCTTCTTATTTTGTTTGGCCTTCAGCGGGGATCGATTTAGGCAGGCTTTGCGGCATGTCCCTGCACTTGTTGGCATATGCTTTTGATGGCTTTGCCTTTGGGCAAGATTTTATTGATTTTCGTTTTTTCTCTCCAAATTATCCATGCCATGTCCCACATATCATCCCCTCCAAGTTCTGTCTTCCTCCTTGACTTTTTTCCCTGCTTTTGCAGCACATGTGAGCTTAATATTTACATGTTTTGGTCTTTTACACTGCACCTGATAGATTCCCGGTGCATTTTCTGGTAGTCAGAAATTTCCCAAATTTCCCACCTTTGTAATTTTTCTCCTCCAATTGCAATTGCTTGGATGGAATCTCCATTCCAGAGAGTTTTTAAGTCCTTCCATTTGGTTTGGCCTTCAGCGGGGATCGATTTAGGCAGGTTTTGCGGCATGTGCCTGCACTTGTGTGCATATTCTTTTGAAGGCTGTGACTTTGGGCAAGATTTTGTTGATTTTTTTTGTTCTTTCCAAATTATCCCTAGCATGTTCCTCATTGCTTCCCCTCCAAGTTGTGTCTTCCTCCTTGACTTTTTCCCCTGCTTTCTCCACATCTGTGAGCATAGTTTCGTCATGTTTTGGTCCTTTGCGCTGCGGCTCATTTCCTCACAAACTATTTTTTGAAGACACTAAATCTCCCGATTTTCTGGTTTTTTCCAATTGCATTTCATTTGATCCTGTCTCCTTTCTAGAGTGTTTGTTAGCCATTGTTTTCGTGTTCGCAAGATTCCTTTTCCCTTCCCGAAAGGAAATATCTTTTCCTCTCGGGAAGGGAAACGGAATCTTGCGGTTTCAATGGGGACCACTAGAGGAATCTTTGGTGCATGTCCCTGCACTAGATGGCATGCCTTGCCTTATGATGGCTTTGACTTTGAGCAAGATTTTTTTCATTTTTTCCTTTTTTTCCTAAGTATCAATGGCATGGCCCTCATATCTTCCCGTCCAAGTTATAACTTCCTCCATGACTTTTTCCTCTGCTTTTGCAACATCTGTGAGCCTAGTTTTTGCATGTTTTGGTCCTTTGCATTTCAGATGATAGAATCCCGGTCCATTTCCTTACATGTGCTAAATATCCCAAATTCCCACGTTTGTTTTTATTCCCCTCCAATTGCAATTGCTTGGATGGAATCTCCATTCCAGAGTGTTTCTAAGTCCTTCTTATTTGGTTTGGCCTTCAGCGGGCATCGATTTAGGCAGGCTTTGCGGCATGTGCCTGCACTTGCGTGCATATGCTTTTGATGGCTTTGACTTTGGGCAAGATTTTGTTGCTTTTCTTTATTTCTTTCCAAATTATCCATGGCATGTCCCTCATATCTTCCCCTCCAACTTGTGTCTTCCTCCTTGACATTTTCCCCTGCTTTTGCAGCACCTCTGAGCTTAATTTTTACATGTTTTGGTCTTTTACACTGTACCAGATAGGTTCCCGGTCCATTTTCTGGTAGTCACGAAATTTCCCAAATTTCCCACCTGTGTAATTTTTCTCCCCCAATTGCAATTGCTTTGATGGAATCTCCATTCCAGAGTGTTTGTAAGTCCTTCCATTTACTTTTGCCTTCAGCGGGGATCGATTTAGGCAGGCTTTGCGGCATCTGCCTGCACTTGTGTGTATATGCTTTTGATGGCTTTGCCTTTGGGCAAGACTTTGTTGATTTTTTTTCTTTCCAAATTATCCATGGCAAGTTCTTCATATCTTCCCCTCCAAGTTGCGTCTTCCTCCTTGACTTTTCCCCTGCTTTCACCAAATCTGTGAGCATACTTTCGTAATGTTTTGGTCCTTTGCGCTGCGGCTCATTTCCTCACAAACTATTTTTTGAAGACACTAAATCTCCCGATTTTCTGGTTTTCTTCAATTGCATTTCATTTGATCCTGTCTCCTTTCTAGAGTGTTTGTTAGCCATTCTTTTCGTTTTCGCAAGATTTCGTTTCCCATTCCGAAAGGAAATTTCATTTCCTTTCGGGATGGGAAACGGAATCTTGCGGTTTCAAAGGGGACAACTAGAGGAATCTTTGGTGCATGTCCCTGCACTAGATGGCATGCCTTGCCTTATCATGGCTTTGACTTTGAGCAAGTTTTTTTAATTTTTTTCTTTTTTTCCTAAGTATCAATGGCATAGCCCTCATATCTTCCCGTCCAAGTTATAACTTCCTCCATGACTTTTTCCTCTGCTTTTGCAACATCTGTGAGCCTAGTTTTTGCATGTTTTGGTCCTTTTCACTGCACATGAAAGAATCCCGGTCCATTTCCTTGCATGTGCTAAATTTCCCACATTTCCCACATTTGTTTTTTTTCTCCTCCAATTGCAATTGCTTGGATGGAATCTCCATTCCAGAGTGTTTCTAAGTCCTTCTTATTTGGTTTGGCCTTCAGCGGGGATCGATTTTGGCAGGTTTGCGGCATGTGCCTGCACTTGCGTGCATATGCTTTTGATGGCTTTGACTTGGGGCAAGATTTTGTTGATTTTCTTTTTTTCTTTCCAAATTATCCATGGCATGTCCCTCATATCTTGCCCTCCAAGTTATTACGTCCTCCTTGACTTTTTCCCCTGCTTTTGCAACATCTGTGAGCTCAGTTTTTGCATGTTTTGGTCCTTTGCACTGCAAATGATAGAATCCCGGTCCATATTCTTGCATTAGATAAATTTCCCAAATTTCCCACCTTTGTTTTTTTTCTCCTCAAATTGCAATGGCTTGGATGGAATCTCCATTCCAGAGTGTTTCTAAGTCCTTCTTATTTGGTTTGGCCTTCAGCAGGGATTGATTTTGGCAGGCTTTGCAGCATGTGCCTGCACTTGTGTGCATATGCTTTTGATGGCTTTGACTTTGGGCAAGAGTTTGTGGATTTTTTTTTTCTTTCCAAATTATCCCTGGCATTTTCCTCATAGCTTCACCTCCATGTTGTGTCTTCCTCCTTGACTTTTTCCCCTGCTTTTGCAGCACATGTGAGCTTAATTTTTACATGTTTTGGTCTTTTACACTGTACCAGATACGTTCCCGGTCCATTTTCTGGTAGTCACGAAATTTCCCAAATTTCCCACCTTTGAATTTTTTCTCCTCCAATTGTAATTGCTTGGATGGAATCTCCATTCCAGAGTGTTTGTAAGGCCTTCCATTTGCTTTGGCCTTCAGCGGGGATAGATTTAGGCAGGCTTTGTGGCATGTGCCTCCACTTGTGTGCATATGCTTTTGATGGCTTTGATTTTGGGCAAGATTTTGTTGATTTTCTTTTTTTCTTTCCAAATTATCCATGGCATGTTCCTCATATCTTCCCCTCCAACTTGTGTCTTCCTCCTTGACATTTTCCCCTGCTTTCTCCACATCTGTGAGCATAGTTTTGTCATGTTTTGGTCCTTTGCGCTGTAGCTCATTTCCTCACAAACGATTTTTTGGAGACACTAAAGCTCCCGATTTTCTGGTTTTTTTCACTTGCATTTCATTTGATCCTGTCTCCTTTCTAGAGTGTTTGTTAGCCATTCTTTTCGTGTTCGCAAGATTCCGTTTCCCTTCCTGAAAGGAAATTTCATTTCCTTTCGGGAAGGGAAACGGAATCTTGCGGTTTCAATGGGAACCACTAGAGGAATCTTTGGTGCATGTCCCTGCACTAGATGGCATGCCTTGCCTTATGATGGCTTTGACTTTGAGCAAGATTTTTTTCATTATTTTCTTTTTTTCCTAAGTATCAATGGCATGTCCCTCATATCTTCCCGTCCAAGTTATAACTTCCTCCATGACTTTTTCCTCTGCTTTTGCAACATCTGTGAGCCGAGTTTTTGCATGTTTTGGTCCTCTGCACTGCACCTGAAAGAATCCTGGTCCATTTCCTTGCATGTGCTAAATTTCCCAAATTTCCCACATTTGTTTGTTTTCTCCTCCAATTGCAATTGCTTGGATGGAATCTCCATTCCAGAGTGTTTCTAAGCCCTTCTTATTTGCTTTGGCCTTCAGCGGGGATCAATTTAGGCAGGCTTTGCTGCATGTGCCTGCAGTTGTGTGCATATGATTTTAATGGCTTTGCCTTTGGGCATGAGTTTGTTGATTTTCTTTTTTTCTTTCCAAATTATCCATGGCATGTCCCTCATATCTTGCCCTCCAAGTTGTAACTTCCTCCTTGACTTTTTCCCCTGCTTTTGCAACATCTTTGAGCCCAGTTTCTGCATGTTTTGGTCCTTTGCACTGCACATGATAGAATCCCGGTCCATTTTCTTGTATGTGCTAAATTTCCCACATTTCCCACCTTTGTATTTTTTCCCCTCCAATTGCAATTGCTTGGATGGAATCTCCATTCCAGAGTGTTTCTAAGTCCTTCTTATTTGGTTTGGCCTTCAGCGGGGATCGATTTAGGCAGGCTTTGCTGCATGTGCCTGCACTTGTTGGCATATGCTTTTGATGGCTTTGACTTTGGGCAAGATTTTGTTGATTTTCGATTTTCTCTCCAAATTATCCATGCCATGTCCCTCATATTTTCCCCTCCTAGCTGTGTCCTCCTCCTTGACTTTTTCCCCTGCTTTTGCAGCACATGTGAGCTTAATTTTTAAATGTTTTGGTCTTTTACACTGTACCAGATACGTTCCCGGTCCATTTTCTGGTAGTCACGAAATTTCCCAATTTTCACACCTTTGTTTTTTTTCTTCTCCAATTGCAATTGCTTGGTTGGAATCTCCATTCCAGAATGTTTCTAAGTCCTTCCATTTGGTTTGGCCTTCAGCGGGGATCGATTTAGGCAGGCTTTGCGGCATGTGCCTGCACTTGTGTGCATATGCTTTTGATGGCTTTGCCTTTGGGCAAGATTTTGTTGATTTTTTTTTTCTTTCCAAATTATCCCTGGCATGTTCCTCATTGCGTCCCATCCAAGTTGTGTCTTCCTCCTTGACTTTTTCCCCTGCTTTTGAAAGATCTGTGAGCATACTTTCGTCGTGTTTTGGTCCTTTGCGCTGGGGCTCATTTCCTCTCAAACCATTTTTTGAAGACACTAAATCTCCCGATTTTCTGGTTTTTTTCAATTGCATTTCATTTGATCCTATCTCCTTTCTAGAGTGTTTGTTACCCATTCTTTTCGGGTTCGCAAGATTCCGTTGCCCTTCCGGAAAGGAAATTTCATTTCCTTTCGGGAAGGGAAACGGAATCTTGCGGTTTCAATGGGGACCACTAGAGGAATCTTTGGTGCATGTCCCTGCACTAGATGGCATGCCTTGCCTTATGATGGCTTTGACTTTGAGCAAGATTTTATTGATTTTTTTCTTTTTTTCCTAAATAGAAATGGAATGGCCATCATATCTTCCCATCCAAGTTATTACTTCCTCCTTGACTTTTTCCTCTGCTTTTGCAACATCTGTGAGCCTAGTTATTGGTTGTTTTAGTCCTTTGCACTGCACATGATAGAATCCCGGTCCATTTTCTTGTATGTGCTCAATATACCAAATTTCCCACTTTTGTTTTTTTTCTCCTCCAATTGCAATTGCTTGGATGGAATCTCCATTCCAGAGTGTTTCTAAGTCCTTCTTATTTGGTTTGGCCTTCAGCGGGGATCGATTTAGGCAGGCTTTGCTGCATGTGCCTGCACTTTTGTGGGTATGCTTTTGATAGCTTTGACTTTTGGTAAGATTTTGTTGATTTTTTTTTTCTTTCCAAATTATCCATGGCATGTCCCTCATATCTTGCCCTCCAAGTTGTAACTTCCTCCTTGACTTTTTCCCGTGCTTTTGCAGCAACTCTCAGCATAATTTTTACATGTTTTGGTCTTTTACACTTTACCAGATAGGTTCCCGGTCCATTTTCTGGTAGTCACGATATTTCCCAAATTTCCCACCTTTGTTTTTTTCTCCTCCAATTGCAATTGCTTGGATGGAATCTCCATTCCAGAGTGTTTCTAAGTCCTTCTTATTTGGTTTGGCCTTCAGCGGGGATCGATTTAGGCAGGCTTTGCAGCATGTGCCTGCACTAGGTGGCATATGGTTTTGATGGTTTTGAATTTGGGCAAGATTTTGTTGATTTTCGATTTTCTCTCCAAATTATCCATGCCATGTCCCTCATATCTTCCCCTCCTAGCTGTGTCCTCCTCCTTGACTTTTTCCCCTGCTTTTGCAGCACATGTGAGCTTAATTTTTACATGTTTTGGTCTTTTACACTGTACCAGATACGTTCCCGGTCCATTTTCTTGTATGTGCTAAATTTCCCAAATTTCCCACCTTTGTTTTTTTTCTCCTCCAATTGCAATTCCTTGGATGGAATCTCCATTCCAGAGTGTTTGTAAGTCCTTCCATTTCCTTTGGCCTTCAGCGGGGATCGATTTAGGCAGGCTTTGCGGCATGTGCCTGCACTTGTGTGCATATTCTTTTGATGGCTATGACTTTGGGCAAGATTTTGTTGATTTTTTTTTTTCTTTCCAAATTATCCCTAGCATGTTCCTCATATCTTCCCCTCCGATTTGTGTCTTCATCCTTGATTTTTCCTCTGCTTTCTCCACATCTGTGAGCATAGTTTTGCCATGTTTTGGTCCTTTGCGCTGCGGCTCATTTCCTCACAAACGATTTTTTGAAGACACTAAATCTCCCGATTTTCTGGTTTTTTTCAATTGCATTTCATTTGATCCTGTCTCCTTTCTAGAGTGTTTGTTATCCATTCTTTTCGGGTTCGCAAGATTCCGTTTCCCTTCCCGAAAGGCAATTTCATTTCCTTTCGGGAAGGGAAACGGAATCTTGCGGTTTCAATGGGGACCACTAGAGGAATCTTTGGTGCATGTCCCTGCACTAGATGGCATGCCTTGCCTTATCATGGCTTTGACTTTGAGCAAGATTTTTTTCATTTTTTCTTTTTTTCCTTGATATCAATGGCATGTCCCTCATATCTTGCCCTCCAAGTTATAACTTCCTCCTTGACTTTTTCCCCTGCTTTTGCAACATCTGTGAGCCCAGTTTTTGCATGTTTTGGTCCTTTGCACTGCACATGATAGAATCCCGGTCCATTTTCTTGTATGTGCTAAATTTCCCAAATTTCCCACCTTTGTTTTTTTTCTCCTCCAATTGCAATTGCTTGGATGGAATCTCCATTCCAGAGTGTTTCTAAGTCATTCTTATTTGGTTTGGCCTTCAGCGGGGATCGATTTAGGCAGGCTTTGCGGCATGTGCCTGCACTTGTTGGCATATGCTTTTGATGGCTTTGCCTTTGGGCAAGATTGTGTTGATTTTCGTTTTTTCTCTCCAAATTATCCATGCCGTGTCCCTCATATCTTCCCCTCCAAGTTGTGTCTTCCTCCTTGACTATTTCCCCTGATTTTGCAGCACATGTGAGCTTAATTTTTACATGTCTTGGTTTTTACACTGCACCTGATATGTTCCCGGTCCATTTTCTGGTCGTCACGATATTTCCCAAATTTCCCACTTTTGTTTTTTTTCTCCTCCAATTGCAATTGCTTGGATGGGATCTCCATTCCAGAGTGTTTCTAAGTCCTTCTTATTTGGTTTGGCCTTCAGTGGGCATCGATTTAGGCAGGCTTGGCGTCATGTGCCTGCACTTGTGTGCATATGCTTTTGATGGCTTTGCCTTTGGGCAAGATTTTGGTGATGTTTTCTTTTCTTTCCAAATTATCCCAGGCATTTTCCTCATATCTTCCCCTCCAAGTTGTGTCTTCCTCCTTGACTATTTCCCCTGCTCTCTCCACATCTGTGAGCATAGTTTTGTCATATTTTGGTCCTTTGCGCTGTAGCTCATTTCCTTGCAAACGATTTTTTAAAGACACTAAATCTCCCGATATTCTGGTTTTTTTCAATTGCATTTCATTTGATCCTGTCTCCTTTCTAGAGTATTTGTTAGCCATTCTTTTCGTGTTCGCAAGATTCCGTTTCCCTTCCCGAAAGGCAATTTCATTACCTTTCGGGAAGGGAAACGGAATCTTGCGGTTTCAATGGGGACCACTAGAGGAATCTTTGGTGCATGTCCCTGCACTAGATGGCATGCCTTGCCTTATGATGGCTTTGACTTTCAGCAAGATTTTTTTTCATTTTTTTCTTTTTTTCCTAAGTATCAATGGCATGGCCCTCATATCTTCCCGTCCAAGTTATAACTTCCTCCATGACTTTTTCCTCTGCTTTTGCAACATCTGTGAGCCTAGTTTTTGCATGTTTTGGTCCTTTGCACTGCACATGAAAGAATCCCGGTCCATTTCCTTGCATGTGCTAAATTTCCCAAATTTCCCACATTTGTTTGTTTTCTCCTCCTATTGTAATTTCTTGGATGGAATCTCCAATCCAGAGTGTTTCTAAGTCCTTCTTATTTGCTTTGGCCTTCAGCAGGGATCAATTTAGGCAGGCTTTGCTGCATGTGCCTGCACATGTGTGCATATGATTTTGATGACTTTGCCTTTGGGCATGAGTTTGTTGATTTTCTTTTTTTCTTTCCAAATTATCCATGGCATGTCCCTCATATCTTGCCCTCCAAGTTATAACTTCCTCCTTGACTTTTTCCCCTGCTTTTGCAACATCTTTGAGCCCAGTTTTTGCATGTTTTGGTCCTTTGCACTGCACATGATAGAATCCCGGTCCATTTTCTTGTATGTGCTAAATTTCCCAAATTTCCCACCTTTGTATTTTTTCTCCTCCATTTGCGATTGCTTGGATGGAATCTCCATTTCAGAGTGTTTCTAAGTCCTTCTTATTTGGTTTGGCCTTCAGCGGGGATCGATTTAGGCAGGCTTTGCTGCATGTGCCTGCACTTGTTGGCATATGCTTTTGATGGCTTTGACTTTGGGCAAGATTTCATTGATTTTCGATTTTCTCTCCAAATTATCCATGCCATGTCCCTCATATCTTCCCCTCCTAGCTGTGTCCTCCTCCTTGACTTTTTCCCCTGCTTTTGCAGCACATGTGAGCTTAATTTTTACATGTTTTGGTCTTTTACACTGTACCAGATACGTTCCCGGTCCATTTACTGGTAGTCACGAAATTTCCCAATTTTCACACCTTTGTTTTTTTTCTCCTCCAATTGCAATTGCTTGGTTGGAATCTCCATTCCAGAGTGTTTCTAAGTCCTTCCATTTAGTTTGGCCTTCAGCGGGGATCGATTTAGGCAGGCTTTGCGGCATGTGCATGCACTTGTGTGCATATGCTTTTGATGGCTTTGCCTTTGGGCAAGATTTTGTTGATTTTTTTTTTCTTTCCAAATTATCCCTAGCATGTTCCTCATTGCGTCCCATCCAAGTTGTGTCTTCCTCCTTGACATTTTTCCCTGCTTTTGAAAGATCTGTGAGCATACTTTCGTCATGTTTTGGTCCTTTGCGCTGCGGCTCATTTCCTCACAAACAATTTTTTGTAGACACTAAATCTCCCGATTTTCTGGTTTTTTTCAATTGCATTTCATTTGATCCTATCTCCTTTCTAGAGTGTTTGTTAGCCATTCTTTTCGGGTTCGCAATATTCCGTTTCCCTTCCCGAAAGGAAATTTCATTTCCTTTCGGGAAGGGAAACGGAATCTTGCAGTTTCAATGGGGACCACTAGAGGAATCTTTGGTGCATGTCCCTGCACTAGATGGCATGCCTTGCCTTATGATGGCTTTGACTTTGAGCAAGATTTTTTTCATTTTTTTCTTTTTTTCCTATGTATCAATGGCATGGCCCTCATATCTTCCCGTCAAAGTTATAACTTCCTCCATGACTTTTTCCTCTGCTTTTGCAACATCTGTGAGCCTTGTTATTGGATGTTTTGGTCCTTTGCACTGCACATGATAGAATCCCGGTCCATTTCCTTGCATGTCCTAAATTTCCCAAATTTCCCACTTTTATTTTTTCTCTCCTCCAATTGCAATTGCTTGGAGGGAATCTCCATTCCAGAGTGTTTCTAAGTCCTTCTTATTTGGTTTGGCATTCAGCGGGGATCGATTTAGGCAGGCTTTGCGGCATGTGCCTGCACTTTTGTGGGTATGCTTTTGATAGCTTTGACTTTGGGCAAGATTATGTTAATTATTTTTTCTTTCCAAATTATCCCTGGCATGTTCCTCATAGCTTCATCTCCAAGTTGTGTCTTCCTCCTTGACTTTTTCCCCTGCTTTTGCAGCACCTCTGAGCATAATTTTTACATGTTTTGGTCTTTTACACTGAACCTGATAGTTTCCCGGTCCATTTTCTGGTAGTCACGATATTTCCCAAATTTCCCACCTTTGTTATTTTTCTCCTCCAATTGCAATTGCTTGGATGGAATCTCCATTCCGGAGTGTTTCTAAGTCCTTCTTATTTGGTTTGGCCTTCAGCGGGGATAGATTTAGGCAGGATTTGCGGCATGTGCCTGCACTTGTTGGCATATGCTTTTGATGGCTTTGACTTTTGGCAAGATTTTGTTGATTTTCTTTTTTCCTTTCCGAATTAACCATTGCATATCCCTCATATCTTCCGCTCCAAGTTAAAACTTCGTCCTTGACTTTTTCCCCTGCTTTTGCAACATCTGTGAGCCTAGTTTTTGCATGTTTTGGTCCTTTGCCCTGCACCTGAAAGAATCCCGGTCCATTTTCTTGTATGTGCTAAATTTCCCAAATTTCCCACCTTTGTTTTTTTCTCCTCCAATTGCAATTGCTTGGATGGAATCTCCATTCCAGAGTGTTTCTAAGTCCTTCTTATTTGGTTTGGCCTTCAGCGGGCATCGATTTAGGCAGGCTTTGCGGCATGTGCCTGCACTTGTTGGCATATTCTTCTGATGGCTTTGCCTTTGGGCAAGATTTTGTTGATTTTCGTTTTTTCGCTCCAAATTATCCATGCCATGTCCCTCATATCTTCCCCTCCAAGTTGTGTCTTCCTCCTTGACTTTTTCCCCTGCTTTTGCAGCACCACTGAGCATAATTTTAACATGTTTCTGTCTTTTACACTGCACCTGATAGGTTCCCGGTCCATTTTCTGGTAGTCACGAAATTTCCCAAATTTCCCACCTTTGTATTTTTTCCCCTCCAATTGCAATTGCTTGGATGGAATCTCCATTCCAGAGTGTTTCTAAGTCCTTCTTATTTGGTTTGGCCTTCAGCGGGGATCGATTTAGGCAGGCTTTGCGGCATGTGCCTGCACTTGTTGGCATATGCTTTTGATGGCTTTCACTTTGGGCAAGATTTTGTTGATTTTTTTTTTTCTTTCCAAATTATCCATGGCATGTTCCTCATATCTTCCCCTCCAAGTTGTGTCTTCCTCCTTGACTTTTTCCCCTGCTTTCTCCACATCTGTGAGCATATTTTCGTCATGTTTTGGTCCTTTGCGCTGTAGCTCATTTCCTCACAAACAATTTTTTGAAGACACTAAATCTCCTGATTTTCTGGTTTTTTTCAATTGCTATTCATTTGATCCTGTCTCCTTTCTAGAGTGTTTGTTAGCCATTCTTTACGGGCTCGCAAGATTCCGTCTCCCTTCCCGAAAGGAAATTCCATTTCCTTTCGGGAAGGGAAACGGAATCTTGCGGTTTCAATGGGGACCACTAGAGGAATCTTTGGTGCATGTCCCTGCACTAGATGGCATGCCCTGCCTTATGATGGCTTTGACTTTGAGCAAGATTTTTTTCATTTTTTCCTTTTTTTCCTAAGTATCAATGGCATGGCCCTCATATCTCGCCCTCCAATATATAACTTCCTCCTTGACTTTTTCCCCTGCTTTTGCAACATCTGTGAACCCAGTTTTTGCATGTTTTTGTCCTTTGCACTGCACATGATAGAATCCCGGTCAATTTTCTTGTATGTGCTAAATTTCCCAAATTTCCCACCTTTGTTTTTTTTCTCCTCCAATTGCAATTGCTTGGATGGAATCTCCATTCCAGAGTGTTTCTAAGTCCTTCTTATTTGGTTTGGCATTCAGTGGGGATCGATTTAGGCAGGCTTTGCGGCATGTACCTGCACTTGTTGGCATAGGCTTTTGATGGCTTTGCCTTTGAGCAAGATATTGTTGATTTTTTTTTTTCTTTCCAAATTATCCATGGCATGTTCCGCATATGTTCCCCTCCACGTTGTGTCTTCCTTTTTGATTTTTCCCCTGCTTTCTCCACATCTGTGAGCATAGTTTCGTCATGTTTTGGTCCTTTGTGCTGTAGCTCATTTCCTCAAAAGGATTTTTTGGAGACCCTAAATCTCCTACTATTCTGGGTTTTTTCAATTGCTATTCATTTGATCCTGTCTCCTTTCTAGAGTGTTTGTTAGCCATTCTTTTCGTGTTCGCAATATTCCGTTTCCCTTCCCGAAAGAAAATTCCATTTCCTTTCGGGAAGGGAAACGGAATCTTGCGGTTTCAATGGGAACCACTAGAGGAATCTTTGGTGCATGTCCCTGCACTAGATGGCATGCCTTGAATTTTGATGGGTTTGATTGTGGGCAAGATGTTTTTGATTTTTTTCTTTTTTTCCTAAGTATCAATGGCATGGCCCTCATATCTTCCCGTCCAAGTTATAACTTCCTCCATGACTTTTTCCCCTGCTTTTGCAACATCTGTGAGCCCAGTTTTTGCATGTTTTGGTCCTTTGCACTGCACATGATAGAATCCCGGTCCATTTTCTTGTATGTGCTAAATTTCCCAAATTTCCCACTTTTGTTTTTTTTCTCCTCCAATTGCAATTGCTTGGATGGAATCTCCATTCCAGAGTGTTTCTAAGTCCTTCTTATTTGGTTTGGCCTTCAGCGGGGATCGATTTAGGCAGGGTTTGTGTCATGTGCCTGCACTTGTGTGCAAATGCTTTTGATGGCTTTGCCTTTGGGCAAGATTTTGTTGATTTTTTTTTTTCTTTCCAAATTATCCCTGGCATGTTCCTCATTGCGTCCCCTCCAACTTGTGTCTTCCTCCTTGACTTTTTCCCCTGCTTTTTTAATATCTGTGAGCATAGTTTAGTCATGTTTTGGTCCTTTTCTCTGCGGCTCATTTCCTCACAAACCATTTTTTTAAGACACTAAATCTCCCGATTTTCTGGTTTTTTTAAATTTCATTTCATTTGATCCTATCTCCTTTCTAGAGTGTTTGTTAGCCATTCTTTTCGGGTTCGCAAGATTCCGTTTCCCTTCCCGAAAGGCAATTTCATTTCCTTTCGGGAAGGGAAACGGAATCTTGCGGTTTCAATGGGGACCACTAGAGGAATCTTTGGTGCATGTCCGTGCACTAGATGGCATGCCTTGCCTTATGATGGCATTGACTTTGAGTAAATTTTTTTTGATTTTTTTGTTTTTTTCCTAAATATAAATGGCATGGCCTTCATATCTTCCCGTCCAAGTTATTGTTTCCTCCATGACTTTTTCCTCTGCTTTTGCAACATCTGTGAGCCTAGTTATTTGTTGTTTTAGGCCTTTGCACTGCAGATGATAGAATCCCGGTCCATTTTCTTGTATGTGCTAAATTTCCCAAATTTCCCACTTTTTTTTTTTTTCTCCTCCAATTGCAATTGCTTGGATGGAATCTCCATTCCAGAGTGTTTCTAAGTCCTTCTCATTTGGTTTGGCCTTCAGCGGGGATCGATTTAGGCAGGCTTTGGGGCATGTGCCTGCACTTGTTGGCATATGCTTTTGATGGCTTTGCCATTGGGCAAGATTTTGTTGATTTTTTTTTTCTTTCCAAATTATCCATGGCATGTCCCTCATATCTTGCCCTCCAAGTTATAACTTCCTCCTTGACTTTTTCCCCAGCTTTTGCAGCACATGTGAGCTTAACTTTTACATGTTTTGGTCTTTTACAGTGTACCAGATAGGTTACCGGCCCATTTTCTAGTAGTCACGAAATTTCCCAAATTTCCCACCTTTGTTTTTTTTCTCCTCCAATTGCAATTGCTTGGATGGAATCTCCATTCCAGAGTGTTTGTAAGTCCTTCCATTTGGTTTGGCCTTCAGCGGGGATCGATTTAGGCAGGCATTGCGGCATGTGCCTGCACTTGTTGGCATATGCTTTTGATGTCTTTGACTTTGTGCAAGATTTTGTTGATTTTTTTTTTTCTTTCCAAATTTTCCATGGCATGTTCCTCATATCTTCCCCTCCAAGTTGTGTCTTCCTCCTTGACGTTTCCCTTGCTTTTGCAACATCTGTGAGCATAATTTCGTCATGTTTTGGTCCTTTGCGCTGTAGCTCATTTCCTCACAAACGATTTTTTGAAGACACTAAATCTCCCGATTTTCTGGTTTTTTTAAATTGCATTTCATTTGATCCTATCTCCTTTCTACAGTGTTTGTTGGACATTCTTTTCGTGCTCGCAATATTCCTTTTCCCTTCCCGAAAGGAAATTTCATTTCCTTTCGGGAAGGGAAACGGAATTTGCGGTTTCAATGGGGACCACTAGAGAAATCTTTGGTGCATGTCCCTGCACTAGATGGCATGCCTTGCCTTATGAGGGCTTTGACTTTGAGCAAGATTTTTTTCATTTTTTTCTTTTTTTCCTAAGTATCAATGCCATGGCCCTCATATCTTCCCGTCCAAGTTATATCTTCGTCCATGACTTTTTCCTCTGCTTTTGCAACATCTGTGAGCCTAGTTTTTGTATGTTTTGGTCCTTTGCACTGCACCTCAAAGAATCCCGGTCCATTTCCTTGCATGTGCTAAATTTCCCAAATTTCCCACATTTGTATTTTTCTCCTCCAATTGCAATTGCTTGGATGGAATCTCCATTCCATAGTGTTTCTAAGTCATTCTTATTTACTTTGGCCTTCACTGCATGTGCCTGCACTTGTGTGCATATGCTTTTGATGGCTTTGACTTTGGGCAAGATTTTTTTGATTTTTTTTTTTCTTTCAAAATTATCTCTAGCATGTTCCTCATATCTTCCCCTCCAAGTTGTGTCTTCCTCCTTGATTCTTCCCCTTCTTTCTCCACATCTGTGAGCATAGATTTTTCATGTTGTGGTCCTTTGCGCTGTAGCTCATTTCCTCACAAACGATTTTTTCAAGACAGTAAATCTCCCGTTTTCATGGTTTTCTTCAATTGCATTTCATTTGATCCTGTCTCCTTTCTAGAGTGTTTGTTAGCCATTCTTTTCGAGTTCGCAAGATTCCGTTTCCCTTCCCGAAAGGAAATTTCTTTTCCTTTCGGGAAGGGAAACGGAATCTTGCGGTTTCAATGGGGACCACTAGAGGAATCTTTGGTGCATGTCCCTGCACTAGATGGCATGCCTAGCCTTTTGATGGCTTTGATTGTGGGCAAGATTTTTTCCATTTTTTTCTTTTTTTCCTAAGTATCAATGGCATGGCCCTCATATCTTCCCGTCCAAGTTATAACTCCCTCCATGACTTTTTCCTCTGCTTTTGCAACATCTGTGAGCCCAGTTTTTGCATGTTTTGGTCCTTTGCACTGCACCTGATAGAATCCCGGTCCATTTTCTTGTATGTGCTAAATTTCCCAAATTTCCCACCTTTGTTTTTTTTCTCCTCCAATTGCAATTGCTTGGATGGAATCTCCATTCCAGAGTGTTTCTAAGTCCTTCTTATTTGGTTTGGCCTTCAGCGGGGATCGATTTAGGCAGGCTTTGCGGCATGTGCCTGCAGTTGTGTGCATATGCTTTTGATGGCTTTGCCTTTGGGCAAGATTTTGTTGATTTTCTTTTTTTCTTTCCAAATTATTCATGGCATGGTCCTCATATCTTCCCCTCCATGTTGTGTCTTCCTCCTTGACTATTTCCCCTGCTTTTGCAGCACATGTGATCTTAATTTTTACATGTTTTTGTCTTTTACAGTGTACCAGATATGTTCCGGATCCATTTTCTGGTAGTCACGAAATTTGCCAAATTTCCCACCTTTGTTTTTTTTCTCCTCCAATTGCAATTGCTTGGATGGAATCTCCATTCCAGAGTGTTTCTAAGTCATTCTTATTTGGTTTGGCCGTCAGCGGGGATCGATTTAGGCAGGCTTTGCGGCATGTGCCTGCACTTGTTGGCATATGCTTTTGATGGCTTTGCCTTTGGGCAAGATTTTGTTGATTTTCTTTTTTTTTTTCCAAATTATCCATGGCATGTTCCTCATATCTTCCCCTCCAAATTGTGTCTTCCTCCTTGATTCTTCCCCTGCTTTTTCCACATCTGTGAGCATAGTTTCGTCATGTTTTGGTCCTTTGCGCTGCGCCTCATTTCCTCTCAAACCATTTTTTGAAGACACTAAATCTCCCGATTTTCTGGTTTTTTTCAATTGCATTTCATTTGATCCTATCTCCTTTCTAGAGTGTTTGTTAGCCATTCTTTTCTTGTTCGCAAGATTCCGTTTCCATTCCCGAAAGGATATTTCATTTCCTTTCGGGAAGGGAAACGGAATCTTGCGGTTTCAATGGGGACTACTAGAGGAATCTTTGGTGCATGTCCCTGCACTAGATGGCATGCCTTGCCTTATGATGGCTTTGACTTTGAGCAAGATTTTTTTCATTATTTTCATTTTTTCCTGAGTATCAATGGCATGGCCCTCATATCTTCCCGTCCAAGTTATAACTTCCTCCATGACTTTTTCCCCTGCCTTTGCAACATCTATGAGCCTAGTTTTTGCATGTTTTGGTCTTTTGCACTGCACCTGAAAGAATCCTGGTACATTTCCTTCCACGTCCTAAATTTCCCAAATTTCCGACATTTGTTTTTTTTCTCCTTCAATTGCAATTGCTTGGATGGAATCTCCATTCCAGAGTGTTTGTAAGTCCTTCTTATTTGGTTTGGCCTTCAGCGGGGATCGATTTAGGCAGGCTTTGCGGCATGTGCCTGCCCTTGTGTGCATAGGCTTTTGATGGCTTTGCCTTTGGGCAAGATTTTATTGATTTTCTTTTTTTCTTTCCAAATTATTCATGGCATGGTCCTCATATCTTGCCATCCACGTTTTGTCTTCCTCCTTGACTATTTCCCCTGCTTTTGCAGCACATGTGAGCTTAATTTTTACATGTTTTGGTCTTTTACACTGTACCAGATAGGTTCCCGGTCCATTTTCTGGTAGTCACGAAATTTCCCAAATTTCCCACCTTTGTTTTTTTTCTCCTCCAATTGCAATTGCTTGGATGGAATCTCCATTCCAGAGTGTTTGTAAGTCCTTCCATTTGGTTTGGCCTTCAGCGGGGATCGATTTAGGCAGGCATTGCGGCATGTGCCTGCACTTGTTGGCATATGCTTTTGATGTCTTTGACTTTGTGCAAGATTTTGTTGATTTTTTTTTTTCTTTCCAAATTTTCCATGGCATGTTCCTCATATCTTCCCCTCCAAGTTGTGTCTTCCTCCTTGACGTTTCCCTTGCTTTTGCAACATCTGTGAGCATAATTTCGTCATGTTTTGGTCCTTTGCGCTGTAGCTCATTTCCTCACAAACGATTTTTTGAAGACACTAAATCTCCCGATTTTCTGGTTTTTTTAAATTGCATTTCATTTGATCCTATCTCCTTTCTACAGTGTTTGTTGGCCATTCTTTTCGTGCTCGCAATATTCCTTTTCCCTTCCCGAAAGGAAATTTCATTTCCTTTCGGGAAGGGAAACGGAATTTGCGGTTTCAATGGGGACCACTAGAGAAATCTTTGGTGCATGTCCCTGCACTAGATGGCATGCCTTGCCTTATGAGGGCTTTGACTTTGAGCAAGATTTTTTTCATTTTTTTCTTTTTTTCCTAAGTATCAATGCCATGGCCCTCATATCTTCCCGTCCAAGTTATATCTTCGTCCATGACTTTTTCCTCTGCTTTTGCAACATCTGTGAGCCTAGTTTTTGTATGTTTTGGTCCTTTGCACTGCACCTCAAAGAATCCCGGTCCATTTCCTTGCATGTGCTAAATTTCCCAAATTTCCCACATTTGTATTTTTCTCCTCCAATTGCAATTGCTTGGATGGAATCTCCATTCCATAGTGTTTCTAAGTCATTCTTATTTGCTTTGGCCTTCACTGCATGTGCCTGCACTTGTGTGCATATGCTTTTGATGGCTTTGACTTTGGGCAAGATTTTTTTGATTTTTTTTTTTTCTTTCAAAATTATCTCTAGCATGTTCCTCATATCTTCCCCTCCAAGTTGTGTCTTCCTCCTTGATTCTTCCCCTTCTTTCTCCACATCTGTGAGCATAGATTTTTCATGTTGTGGTCCTTTGCGCTGTAGCTCATTTCCTCACAAACGATTTTTTCAAGACACTAAATCTCCCGTTTTCCTGGTTTTCTTCAATTGCATTTCATTTGATCCTGTCTCCTTTCTAGAGTGTTTGTTAGCCATTCTTTTCGAGTTCGCAAGATTCCGTTTCCCTTCCCGAAAGGAAATTTCTTTTCCTTTCGGGAAGGGAAACGGAATCTTGCGGTTTCAATGGGGACCACTAGAGGAATCTTTGGTGCATGTCCCTGCACTAGATGGCATGCCTAGCCTTTTGATGGCTTTGATTGTGGGCAAGATTTTTTCCATTTTTTTCTTTTTTTCCTAAGTATCAATGGCATGGCCCTCATATCTTCCCGTCCAAGTTATAACTCCCTCCATGACTTTTTCCTCTGCTTTTGCAACATCTGTGAGCCCAGTTTTTGCATGTTTTGGTCCTTTGCACTGCACCTGATAGAATCCCGGTCCATTTTCTTGTATGTGCTAAATTTCCCAAATTTCCCACCTTTGTTTTTTTTCTCCTCCAATTGCAATTGCTTGGATGGAATCTCCATTCCAGAGTGTTTCTAAGTCCTTCTTATTTGGTTTGGCCTTCAGCGGGGATCGATTTAGGCAGGCTTTGCGGCATGTGCCTGCAGTTGTGTGCATATGCTTTTGATGGCTTTGCCTTTGGGCAAGATTTTGTTGATTTTCTTTTTTTCTTTCCAAATTATTCATGGCATGGTCCTCATATCTTCCCCTCCATGTTGTGTCTTCCTCCTTGACTATTTCCCCTGCTTTTGCAGCACATGTGATCTTAATTTTTACATGTTTTTGTCTTTTACAGTGTACCAGATATGTTCCGGATCCATTTTCTGGTAGTCACGAAATTTGCCAAATTTCCCACCTTTGTTTTTTTTCTCCTCCAATTGCAATTGCTTGGATGGAATCTCCATTCCAGAGTGTTTCTAAGTCATTCTTATTTGGTTTGGCCGTCAGCGGGGATCGATTTAGGCAGGCTTTGCGGCATGTGCCTGCACTTGTTGGCATATGCTTTTGATGGCTTTGCCTTTGGGCAAGATTTTGTTGATTTTCTTTTTTTTTTTCCAAATTATCCATGGCATGTTCCTCATATCTTCCCCTCCAAATTGTGTCTTCCTCCTTGATTCTTCCCCTGCTTTTTCCACATCTGTGAGCATAGTTTCGTCATGTTTTGGTCCTTTGCGCTGCGCCTCATTTCCTCTCAAACCATTTTTTGAAGACACTAAATCTCCCGATTTTCTGGTTTTTTTTCAATTGCATTTCATTTGATCCTATCTCCTTTCTAGAGTGTTTGTTAGCCATTCTTTTCTTGTTCGCAAGATTCCGTTTCCATTCCCGAAAGGATATTTCATTTCCTTTCGGGAAGGGAAACGGAATCTTGCGGTTTCAATGGGGACTACTAGAGGAATCTTTGGTGCATGTCCCTGCACTAGATGGCATGCCTTGCCTTATGATGGCTTTGACTTTGAGCAAGATTTTTTTCATTATTTTCATTTTTTCCTGAGTATCAATGGCATGGCCCTCATATCTTCCCGTCCAAGTTATAACTTCCTCCATGACTTTTTCCCCTGCCTTTGCAACATCTATGAGCCTAGTTTTTGCATGTTTTGGTCTTTTGCACTGCACCTGAAAGAATCCTGGTACATTTCCTTCCACGTCCTAAATTTCCCAAATTTCCGACATTTGTTTTTTTTCTCCTTCAATTGCAATTGCTTGGATGGAATCTCCATTCCAGAGTGTTTGTAAGTCCTTCTTATTTGGTTTGGCCTTCAGCGGGGATCGATTTAGGCAGGCTTTGCGGCATGTGCCTGCCCTTGTGTGCATAGGCTTTTGATGGCTTTGCCTTTGGGCAAGATTTTATTGATTTTCTTTTTTTCTTTCCAAATTATTCATGGCATGGTCCTCATATCTTGCCATCCACGTTTTGTCTTCCTCCTTGACTATTTCCCCTGCTTTTGCAGCACATGTGAGCTTAATTTTTACATGTTTTGGTCTTTTACACTGTACCAGATAGGTTCCCGGTCCATTTTCTGGTAGTCACGAAATTTCCCAAATTTCCCACCTTTGTTTTTTTTCTCCTCCAATTGCAATTTCTTGGATGGAATCTCCATTCTAGAGTGTTTCTAAGTCCTTCTTATTTGGTTTGGCCTTCAGCGGGGATCGATTTAGGCAGGCTTTGCGGCATGTGCCTGCACTTGTTGGCATATGCTTTTGATGGCTTTGCCTTTGGGCAAGATTTTGTTGATTTTCGTTTTTTCTCTCCAAATTATGCATGCCATGTTCCTCATATCTTCCCCTCCAAGTTGTATCATCCTCCTTGACTTTTTCCCCTGCTTTAGCAACATCTGTGAGCATACTTTCGTCATGTTTTAGTCCGTTGCGCTGCGCCTCATTTCCTCACAAACGATTTTTTGAAGACACTAAATCTCCCGATTTTCTGGTTTTCTTCAATTGCATTTCATTTGATCCTATCTCCTTTCTAGAGTGTTTGTTAGCCATTCTTTTCGGTTTTGCAATATTCCGTTTCCCTTCCCGAAAGGAAATTTCATTTCCTTTCGGGGAAGGGAAACGGAATCTTGCAGTTTCAATGGGGACCACTAGAGGAATCTTTGGTGCATGTCCCTGCACTAGATGGCATGCCTTGCCTTATGATGGCTTTGACTTTGAGCAAGATTTTTTTTCATTTTTTTCTTTTTTTCCTAAGTATCAATGGCATGGCCCTCATATCTTCCCGTCCAAGTTATAACTTCCTCCATGACTTTTTCCTCTGCTTTTGCAACATCTGTGAGCCCAGTTTTTGCATGTTTTGGTCCTTTGCACTGCACATGATAGAATACTGGTCTATTTACTTGTATGTGCTAAATTTCCCAAATTTCCCACTTTTGTTTTTTTTTCTCCTCCAATTGCAATTGCTTGGATCGAATCTCCATTCCAGAGTGTTTCTAAGTCATTCTTATGTGGTTTGGCCTTCAGCGGGGATCGATTTAGGCAGGCTTTGCTGCATGTCCCTGCACTTGTGTGCATATGCTTTTGATGGTTTGCCTTTGGGCAAGATTTTGTTGATTTTCGTTTTTTCTCTCCAAATTATCCATGACAGGTTCCTCATATCTTCCCATCCAAGTTGTGTCTTCCTCCTTGACTTTTTCCCCTGCTTTTGCAACATCTGTTAGCATACTTTCATCATGTTTTGGTCCCTTTGCGCTGCGCCTCATTTCCTCACAAACGATTTTTTGAAGACACTAAATCTCCCGATTTTCTGGTTTTTTTCAATTGCATTTCATTTGATCCTATCTCCTTTCTAGAGTGTTTGTTAGCCATTCTTTTCGGGTTCGCAAGATTCCGTTTCCCTTCCTGAAAGGAAATTTCATTTCCTTTCTGGAAGGGAGACGGAATCTTGCGGTTTCAATGGGGACCACTAGAGGAATCTTTGGTGCATGTCCCTGCACTAGATGGCATGCCTTGCCTTATGATGGCTTTGACTTTGTGCGAAATTTTTTTTAATTTTTTTATTTTTTCCTGAGTATCAATGGCATGTCCCTCATATATTCCCCTCCAAGTTGTGTCTTCCTCCTTGACTTTTTCCCCTGCTTTTCCAGCACATGTGAGCTTAATTTTTACATGATTTGGTCTTTCACACTTTACCAGATAGTTTCCCGGTCCATTTTCTGGTAGTCATGAAATTTCCCAATTTTCCCACATTTGTTTTTTTCTCCTCCAATTGCAATTGCTTGGATGGAATCTCCATTCCAGAGTGTTTCTAAGTCCTTCTTATTTGGTTTGGCCTTCAGCGGGGATCGATTTAGGCAGGCTTTCCTGCATGTGCCTGCACTTGTTGGCATATGCTTTTGATGGCTTTGCCTTTGGGCAAGATTTTGTTGATTTTTTTTTTCTTTCCAAATTATCCATGGCATGTTCCTCATTGCTTCCCCTCCAAGTTGTGTCTTCCTCCTTGACTTTTTCCCCTGCTTTTTCAACATCTGTAAACATACTTTCGTCATGTTTTGGTCCTTTGCGCTGTAGCTCATTTCCTCACAAAACGACTTTTTGGAGACACTAAATGTCCCCGATTTTCTGGTTTTTTTCAATCGCATTTCATTTGATCCTGTCTCCTTTCTAGAGTGTTTGTTAGCCATTCTTTTCGTATTTGCAAGATTCCGTTTCCCTTCCCGAAAGGAAATTTCATTTCCTTTCGGGAAGGGAAACGGAATCTTGGGGTTTCAATGGGGACCACTCGAGGAATCTTTGGTGCATGTCCCTGCACTAGATGGCATGCCTTGCCTTTATGGTTTTGACTTTGAGCGAGATTTTTTTCATTTTTTTCTTTTTTTCCTAAGTATCAATTGCATGGCCCTCATATCTTCCCCTCCAAGTTATAACTTCCTCCATGACTTTTTCCTCTGCTTTTGCAATCATTTGTGAGCCAAGTTTTTGCATGTTTTGGTCCCTTGCACTGCACATGATAGAATCCCGGTGCATTTTCTTGCATGTGCTAAATTTCCCAAATTTCCCAGTTTTGTTTTTTTTTCTCCTCCAATTGCAGTTGCTTGGATGGAATCTCCATTCCAGAGTGTTTCTAAGTCCTTCTTATTTGGTTTGGCCTTCAGCGGGGATCGATTTAGGCAGGCTTTGCTGCATTTGCCTGCACTTGTGTGCATATGCTTTGGATAGCTTTGACTTTGGGCAAGATTTTGTTTATTTTTTATTTCTTTCTAAATTATCCCTGGCGTGTTCCTCATAGCTTCACCACCACGTTGTGTCTTCCTCCTTAACTTTTTCCCCTGCTTTTGCAGAACCTCTGAGCATAATTTTTTGCAGGTTTTAGTCTTTTTCACTGCACCTGATAGGTTCCCGGTCCAGTTTCTGCTAGACACTAAATTTCCCAAATTTCCCACTTTTGTTTTTTTTCTCCTCCATTTGCAATTCCTTGGATGGAATCTCTAATCCAGAGTGTTTCGAAGTCATTCTTATTTGGTTTGGCCGTCAGTGCATGTGCCTGCACTTGTGTGCATATGCTTTTGATGGCTTTGCCTTTGGGCAAGATTTTCTTGATTTTCTTTTTTTCTTTCCAAATAATCCATGGCATGTCCCTCATATCTTGCCCTCCAAGTTATAACTTCCTCCTTGACTTTTTCCCCTGCTTTTGCAACATCTGTGAGCCTAGTTTTTGCATGTTTTGGTCCTTTGCACTGCACCTGAAAGAATCCCGGTCCATTTCCTTGCATGTGCTAAATTTCCCACCTTTGTTTTTTTCTCCTCCAATTGCAATTGCTTGGATGGAATCTCCATTCCAGAGTGTTTGTAAGTCCTTCTTATTTGCTTTGGCCTTCAGCGGGGATCGATTTAGGCAGGCTTTGCGGCATGTGCCTGCAGTTGTTGGCATATGCTATTGATGGCTTTGACTTTGGGCAAGATGTTGTAGATTTTCTTTTTTCTCTCCAAATTATCCATGCCATGACCCTCATATCTTCCCCTCCAAGTTGTGTCTTCCTCCTTGACTTTTTCCCCTGCTTTTCCAGCACATGTGAGCTTAATTTTTACATGTTTTGATCTTTTACACTATACCAGATAGGTTCCCGGTCCATATCCTTGTAGTCACGAAATTTCCCAAATTTCCCACCTTTGTTTTTTTCTCCTCCAATTGCAATTGCTTGGATGGAATCTCCATTCCAGAGTGTTTGTAAGTCCTTCCATTTGGTTTGGCCTTCAGCGGCGATCGATTTAGGCAGGCTTTGCGGCATGTGCCTGCACTTGTGTGCATATGCTTTTGATGGCTTTGCCTTTGGCCAAGATTTTGTTGATTTTCGTTTATTCTCTCCAAATTATCCCTGGCATGTTCCTCATTGCTTCCCCCCCAAGTTGTGTCTTCCTCCTTGACTTTTTCCCCTGCTTTTGCAGCACCTCTGAGCATAATTTTTACATGTTTTGGTCTTTAACACTGCACCTGAGAGGTTCCCGGTCCATTTTCTGGTAGTCACGAAATTTCCCAAATTTCCCACCTTTGTTTTTTTTCTCCTCCAATTGCAATTGCTTGGATGGAATCTCCATTCCAGAGTGTTTCTAAGTCATTCTTATTTGGTTTGGCCTTCAGCGGGGATCGATTTAGGCAGGCTTCAATGCATGTGCCTGCACTTGTTGGCATATGCTTTTGATGGCTTTGACTTTGGGCAAGATTTTGTTGATTTTTTTTCTTCTTTCCAAATTATCCCTAGCATGTTCCTCATATCTTCCCCTCCAAGTTGTGTCTCCCTCCTTGATTTTTCCCCTGCTTTCTCCACATCTGTGAGCATAATTTCGTCATATTTTGGTCCTTTGCGCTGTAGCTCATTTCCTCACAAACGATTTTTTGAAGACGCTAAATCTCCCAATTTTCTGTTTTTTTTCAATTGCATTTCATTTGATCCTGTCTCCGTTCTAGAGTGTTTGTTAGCCATTCTTTTCGTGTTCGCAAGATTCCGTTTCCCTTGCCGAAAGGAAATTTCATTTCCTTTCGGGAAGGGAAACGGAATCTTGCGGTTTCAATGGGGACCACTAGAGGAATCTTTGGTGCATGTCCCTAGATGGCATGCCTTGCCTTATCATGGCTTTGACTTTGAGCAAGATTTTTTTGATTTTTTTCTTTTTTTCCTAAGTATCAATGGCATGGCCCTCATATCTTCCCGTCCAAGTTATAACTTCCTCCATGACTTTTTCCTCTGCTTTTGCAACATCTGTGAGCCTAGTTTTTGCATGCTTTGGTCCTTTGCACTGCACCTGAAAGAATCCCGGTCCATTTCCTTACATGTGCTAAATTTCCCAAATTTCCCACCTTTGGTTTTTTTCTCCTCCAATTGCAATTGCTTGGATGGAATCTCCATTCCAGAGTGTTTCTAAGTCCTTCTTATTTGGTTTGGCCTTCAGCGGGGATCGATTTAGGCAGGCTTTGCGGCATGCGCCTGCACTTGCGTGCATATGCTTTTGATGGCTTTGACTTTGGGCAAGATTTTGTTGATTTTCTTTTTTTCTTTCCAAATTATCCATGGCATGTCCCTCATATCTTGCCCTCCAAGTTATTACGTCCTCCTTGACTTTTTCCCCTGCTTTTGCAACATCTGTGAGCTCAGTTTTTGCATGTTTTGGTCCTTTGCACTGCAAATGATAGAATCCCGGTCCATATTCTTGCATTAGATAAATTTCCCAAATTTCCCACCTTTGTTTTTTTTCTCCTCAAATTGCAATGGCTTGGGTGGAATCTCCATTCCAGAGTGTTTCTAAGTGCTTCTTATGTGGTTTGGCCTTCAGCAGGGATTGATTTTGGCAGGCTTTGCAGCATGTGCCTGCACTTGTTGGCATATGCTTTTGATGGCTTTGACTTTGGGCAAGAGTTTGTGGATTTTTTTTTTCTTTCCAAATTATCCCTGGCATTTTCCTCATAGCTTCACCTCCACGTTGTGTCTTCCTCCTTGACTATTTCCCCTGCTTTTGCAGCACATGTGAGCTTAATTTTTACATGTTTTGGTCTTTTACACTGTACCAGATACGTTCCCGGTCCATTTTCTGGTAGTCACGAAATTTCCCAAATTTCCCACCTTTGAATTTTTTCTCCTCCAATTGTAATTGCTTGGATGGAATCTCCATTCCAGAGTGTTTGTAAGGCCTTCCATTTGCTTTGGCCTTCAGCGGGGATAGATTTAGGCAGGCTTTGTGGCATGTGCCTCCACTTGTGTGCATATGCTTTTGATGGCTTTGATTTTGGGCAAGATTTTGTTGATTTTCTTTTTTTCTTTCCATATTATCCATGGCATGTTCCTCATATCTTCCCCTCCAAGTTGTGTCTTCCTCCTGGACTTTTCCCCTGCTTTCTCCACATCTGTGAGCATAGTTTTGTCATGTTTTGGTCCTTTGCGCTGTAGCTCATTTCCTCACAAACGATTTTTTGGAGACACTAAAGCTCCCGATTTTCTGGTTTTTTTCAATTGCATTTCATTTGATCCTGTCTCCTTTCTAGAGTGTTTGTTAGCCATTCTTTTCGTGTTCGCAAGATTCCGTTTCCCTTCCTGAAAGGAAATTTCATTTCCTTTCTGGAAGGGAAACGGAATCTTGCGGTTTCAATGGGAACCACTAGAGGAATCTTTGGTGCATGTCCCTGCACTAGATGGCATGCCTTGCCTTATGATGGCTTTGACTTTGAGTAAGATTTTTTTCATTATTTTCTTTTTTTCCTAAGTATCAATGGCATGTCCCTCATATCTTCCCGTCCAAGTTATAACTTCCTCCATGACTTTTTCCTCTGCTTTTGCAACATCTGTGAGCCGAGTTTTTGCATGTTTTGGTCCTCTGCACTGCACCTGAAAGAATCCTGGTCCATTTCCTTGCATGTGCTAAATTTCCCAAATTTCCCACATTTGTTTGTTTTCTCCTCCAATTGCAATTGTTTGGATGGAATCTCCATTCCAGAGTGTTTCTAAGCCCTTCTTATTTGCTTTGGCCTTCAGCGGGGATCAATTTAGGCAGGCTTTGCTGCATGTGCCTGCAGTTGTGTGCATATGATTTTAATGGCTTTGCCTTTGGGCATGAGTTTGTTGATTTTCTTTTTTTCTTTCCAAATTATCCATGGCATGTCCCTCATATCTTGCCCTCCAAGTTGTAACTTCCTCCTTGACTTTTTCCCCTGCTTTTGCAACATCTTTGAGCCCAGTTTCTGCATGTTTTGGTCCTTTGCACTGCACATGATAGAATCCCGGTCCATTTTCTTGTATGTGCTAAATTTCCCAAATTTCCCACCTTTGTAATTTTTCCCCTCCAATTGCAATTGCTTGGATGGAATCTCCATTCCAGAGTGTTTCTAAGTCCTTCTTATTTGGTTTGGCCTTCAGCGGGGATCGATTTAGGCAGGCTTTGCTGCATGTGCCTGCACTTGTTGGCATATGCTTTTGATGGCTTTGACTTTGGGCAAGATTTCATTGATTTTCGATTTTCTCTCCAAATTATCCATGCCATGTCCCTCATATTTTCCCCTCCTAGCTGTGTCCTCCTCCTTGACTTTTTCCCCTGCTTTTGCAGCACATGTGAGCTTAATTTTTAAATGTTTTGGTCTTTTACACTGTACCAGATACGTTCCCGGTCCATTTTCTGGTAGTCACGAAATTTCCCAATTTTCACACCTTTGTTTTTTTTCTTCTCCAATTGCAATTGCTTGGTTGGAATCTCCATTCCAGAATGTTTCTAAGTCCTTCCATTTGGTTTGGCATTCAGCGGGGATCGATTTAGGCAGGCTTTGCGGCAGGTGCCTGCACTTGTGTGCATATGCTTTTGATGGCTTTGCCTTTGGGCAAGATTTTGTTGATTTTTTTTTTCTTTCCAAATTATCCCTGGCATGTTCCTCATTGCGTCCCATCCAAGTTGTGTCTTCCTCCTTGACTTTTTCCCCTGCTTTTGAAAGATCTGTGAGCATACTTTCGTCGTGTTTTGGTCCTTTGCGCTGGGGCTCATTTCCTCTCAAAGCATTTTTTGAAGACACTAAATCTCCCGATTTTCTGGTTTTTTTCAATTGCATTTCATTTGATCCTATCTCCTTTCTAGAGTGTTTGTTACCCATTCTTTTCGGGTTCGCAAGATTCCGTTGCCCTTCCGGAAAGGAAATTTCATTTCCTTTCGGGAAGGGAAACGGAATCTTGCAGTTTCAATGGGGACCACTAGAGGAATCTTTGGTGCATGTCCCTGCACTAGATGGCATGCCTTGCCTTATGATGGCTTTGACTTTGAGCAAGATTTTATTGATTTTTTTCTTTTTTTCCTAAATAGAAATGGAATGGCCATCATATCTTCCCGTCCAAGTTATTACTTCCTCCTTGACTTTTTCCTCTGCTTTTGCAACATCTGTGAGCCTAGTTATTGGTTGTTTTAGTCCTTTGCACTGCACATGATAGAATCCCGGTCCATTTTCTTGTATGTGCTCAATATACCAAATTTCCCACTTTTGTTTTTTTTCTCCTCCAATTGCAATTGCTTGGATGGAATCTCCATTCCAGAGTGTTTCTAATTCCTTCTTATTTGGTTTGGCCTTCAGCGGGGATCGATTTAGGCAGGCTTTGCTGCATGTGCCTGCACTTTTGTGGGTATGCTTTTGATAGCTTTGACTTTTGGTAAGATTTTGTTGATTTTTTTTTTCTTTCCAAATTATCCATGGCATGTCCCTCATATCTTGCCCTCCAAGTTGTAACTTCCTCCTTGACTTTTTCCCCTGCTTTTGCAGCAACTCTCAGCATAATTTTTACATGTTTTGGTCTTTTACACTTTACCAGATAGGTTCCCGGTCCATTTTCTGGTAGTCACGATATTTCCCAAATTTCCCACCTTTGTTTTTTTCTCCTCCAATTGCAATTGCTTGGATGGAATCTCCATTCCAGAGTGTTTCTAAGTCCTTCTTATTTGGTTTGGCCTTCAGCGGGGATCGATTTAGGCAGGCTTTGCAGCATGTGCCTGCACTTGGTGGCATATGGTTTTGATGGTTTTGAATTTGGGCAAGATTTTGTTGATTTTCGATTTTCTCTCCAAATTATCCATGCCATGTCCCTCATATCTTCCCCTCCTAGCTGTGTCCTCCTCCTTGACTTTTTCCCCTGCTTTTGCAGCACATGTGAGCTTAATTTTTACATGTTTTGGTCTTTTACACTGTACCAGATACGTTCCCGGTCCATTTTCTTGTATGTGCTAAATTTCCCAAATTTCCCACCTTTGTTTTTTTTCTCCTCCAATTGCAATTGCTTGGATGGAATCTCCATTCCAGAGTGTTTGTAAGTCCTTCCATTTCCTTTGGCCTTCAGCGGGGATCGATTTAGGCAGGCTTTGCAGCATGTGCCTGCACTTGTGTGCATATTCTTTTGATGGCTATGACTTTGGGCAAGATTTTGTTGATTTTTTTTTTCTTTCCAAATTATCCCTAGCATGTTCCTCATATCTTCCCCTCCGATTTGTGTCTTCATCCTTGATTTTTCCTCTGCTTTCTCCACATCTGTGAGCATAGTTTTGCCATGTTTTGGTCCTTTGCGCTGCGGCTCATTTCCTCACAAACGATTTTTTGAAGACACTAAATCTCCCGATTTTCTGGTTTTTTTCAATTGCATTTCATTTGATCCTGTCTCCTTTCTAGAGTGTTTGTTATCCATTCTTTTCGGGTTCGCAAGATTCCGTTACCCTTCCCGAAAGGCAATTTCATTTCCTTTCGGGAAGGGAAACGGAATCTTGCGGTTTCAATGGGGACCACTAGAGGAATCTTTGGTGCATGTCCCTGCACTAGATGGCATGCCTTGCCTTATCATGGCTTTGACTTTGAGCAAGATTTTTTTCATTTTTTCTTTTTTTCCTTGATATCAATGGCATGTCCCTCATATCTTGCCCTCCAAGTTATAACTTCCTCCTTGACTTTTTCCCCTGCTTTTGCAACAACTGTGAGCCCAGTTTTTGCATGTTTTGGTCCTTTGCACTGCACATGATAGAATCCCGGTCCATTTTCTTGTATGTGCTAAATTTCCCTAATTTCCCACCTTTGTTTTTTTTCTCCTCCAATTGCAATTGCTTGGATGGAATCTCCATTCCAGAGTGTTTCTAAGTCCTTCTTATTTGGTTTGGCCTTCAGCGAGGATCGATTTAGGCAGGCTTTGCGGCATGTGCCTGCACTTGTTGGCATATGCTTTTGATGGCTTTGCCTTTGGGCAAGATTGTGTTGATTTTCGTTTTTTCTCTCCAAATTATCCATGCCGTGTCCCTCATATCTTCCCCTCCAAGTTGTGTCTTCCTCCTTGACTATTTCCCCTGCTTTTGCAGCACATGTGAGCTTAATTTTTACATGTCTTGGTTTTTACACTGCACCTGATATGTTCCCGGTCCATTTTCTGGTCGTCACGATATTTCCCAAATTTCCCACTTTTGTTTTTTTTCTCCTCCAATTGCAATTGCTTGGATGGGATCTCCATTCCAGAGTGTTTCTAAGTCCTTCTTATTTGGTTTGGCCTTCAGTGGGCATCGATTTAGGCAGGCTTGGCGTCATGTGCCTGCACTTGTGTGCATATGCTTTTGATGGCTTTGCCTTTGGGCAAGATTTTGGTGATGTTTTCTTTTCTTTCCAAATTATCCCAGGCATTTTCCTCATATCTTCCCCTCCAAGTTGTGTCTTCCTCCTTGACTATTTCCCCTGCTCTCTCCACATCTGTGAGCATAGTTTTGTCATATTTTGGTCCTTTGCGCTGTAGCACATTTCCTCACGAACGATTTTTTGAAGACACTAAATCTCCCGATATTCTGGTTTTTTTCAATTGCATTTCATTTGATCCTGTCTCCTTTCTAGAGTATTTGTTAGCCATTCTTTTCGTGTTCGCAAGATTCCGTTTCCCTTCCCGAAAGGAAATTTCATTTCCTTTCGGGAAGGGAAACGGAATCTTGCGGTTTCAATGGGGACCACTAGAGGAATCTTTGGTGCATGTCCCTGCACTAGATGGCATGCCTTGCCTTATGATGGCTTTGACTTTGAGCAAGATTTTTTTCATTTTTTTCTTTTTTTCCTAAGTATCAATGGCATGGCCCTCATATCTTCCCGTCCAAGTTATAACTTCCTCCATGACTTTTTCCTCTGCTTTTGCAACATCTGTGAGCCTAGTTTTTGCATGTTTTGGTCCTTTGCACTGCACATGAAAGAATCCCGGTCCATTTCCTTGCATGTGCTTAATTTCCCAAATTTCCCACATTTGTTTGTTTTCTCCTCCTATTGTAATTTCTTGGATGGAATCTCCAATCCAGAGTGTTTCTAAGTCCTTCTTATTTGCTTTGGCCTTCAGCGGGGATCAATTTAGGCAGGCTTTGCTGCATGTGCCTGCACATGTGTGCATATGATTTTGATGACTTTGCCTTTGGGCATGAGTTTGTTCATTTTCTTTTTTTCTTTCCAAATTATCCACGGCATGTCCCTCATATCTTGCCCTCCAAGTTATAACTTCCTCCTTGACTTTTTCCCCTGCTTTTGCAACATCTTTGAGCCCAGTTTTTGCATGTTTTGGTCCTTTGCACTGCACATGATAGAATCCCGGTCCATTTTCTTGTATGTGCTAAATTTCCCAAATTTCCCACCTTTGTATTTTTTCTCCTCCATTTGCGATTGCTTGGATGGAATCTCCATTCCAGAGTGTTTCTAAGTCCTTCTTATTTGGTTTGGCCTTCAGCGGGGATCGATTTAGGCAGGCTTTGCTGCATGTGCCTGCACTTGTTGGCATATGCTTTTGATGGCTTTGACTTTGGGCAAGATTTCATTGATTTTCGATTTTCTCTCCAAATTATCCCTGCCATGTCCCTCATATCTTCCCCTCCTAGCTGTGTCCTCCTCCTTGACTTTTTCCCCTGCTTTTGCAGCACATGTGAGCTTTATTTTTACATGTTTTGGTCTTTTACACTGTACCAGATACGTTCCCGGTCCATTTACTGGTAGTCACGAAATTTCCCAATTTTCACACCTTTGTTTTTTTTCTCCTCCAATTGCAATTGCTTGGTTGGAATCTCCATTCCAGAGTGTTTCTAAGTCCTTCCATTTAGTTTGGCCTTCAGCGGGGATCGATTTAGGCAGGCTTTGCGGCATGTGCCTGCACTTGTGTGCTTATGCTTTTGATGGCTTTGCCTTTGGGCAAGATTTTGTTGATTTTTTTTTTCTTTCCAAATTATCCCTAGCATGTTCCTCATTGCGTCCCATCCAAGTTGTGTCTTCCTCCTTGACCTTTTCCCCTGCTTTTGAAAGATCTGTGAGCATACTTTCGTCATGTTTTGGTCCTTTGCGCTGCGGCTCATTTCCTCACAAACAATTTTTTGTAGACACTAAATCTCCCGATTTTCTGGTTTTTTTCAATTGCATTTCATTTGATCCTATCTCCTTTCTAGAGTGTTTGTTAGCCATTCTTTTCGGGTTCGCAAGATTCCGTTTCCCTTCCGGAAAGGAAATTTCATTTCCTTTCGGGAAGGGAAACGGAATCTTGCAGTTTCAATGGGGACCACTAGAGGAATCTTTGGTGCATGTCCCTGCACTAGATGGCATGCCTTGCCTTATGATGGCTTTGACTTTGAGCAAGATTTTTTTCATTTTTTTCTTTTTTTCCTATGTATCAATGGCATGGCCCTCATATCTTCCCGTCAAAGTTATAACTTCCTCCATGACTTTTTCCTCTGCTTTTGCAACATCTGTGAGCTTTGTTATTGGATGTTTTGGTCCTTTGCACTGCACATGATAGAATCCCGGTCCATTTCCTTGCATGTCCTAAATTTCCCAAATTTCCCACTTTTGTTTTTTCTCTCCTCCAATTGCAATTGCTTGGAGGGAATCTCCATTCCAGAGTGTTTCTAAGTCCTTCTTATTTGGTTTGGCATTCAGCGGGGATCGATTTAGGCAGGCTTTGCGGCATGTGCCTGCACTTTTGTGGTATGCTTTTGATAGCTTTGACTTTGGGCAAGATTATGTTAATTTTTTTTTCTTTCCAAATTATCCCTGGCATGTTCCTCATAGCTTCATCTCCAAGTTGTGTCTTCCTCCTTGACTTTTTCCCCTGCTTTTGCAGCACCTCTGAGCATAATTTTTACATGTTTTGGTCTTTTACACTGAACCTGATAGTTTCCCGGTCCATTTTCTGGTAGTCACGATATTTCCCAAATTTCCCACCTTTGTTATTTTTCTCCTCCAATTGCAATTGCTTGGATGGAATCTCCATTCCGGAGTGTTTCTAAGTCCTTCTTATTTGGTTTGGCCTTCAGCGGGGATAGATTTAGGCAGGATTTGCGGCATGTGCCTGCACTTGTTGGCATATGCTTTTGATGGCTTTGACTTTTGGCAAGATTTTGTTGATTTTCGTTTTTCCTTTCCGAATTAACCATTGCATATCCCTCATATCTTCCGCTCCAAGTTAAAACTTCGTCCTTGACTTTTTCCCCTGCTTTTGCAACATCTGTGAGCCTAGTTTTTGCATGTTTTGGTCCTTTGCCCTGCACCTGAAAGAATCCCGGTCCATTTTCTTGTATGTGCTAAATTTCCCAAATTTCCCACCTTTGTTTTTTTCTCCTCCAATTGCAATTGCTTGGATGGAATCTCCATTCCAGAGTGTTTCTAAGTCCTTCTTATTTGGTTTGGCCTTCAGCGGGCATCGATTTAGGCAGGCTTTGCGGCATGTGCCTGCACTTGTTGGCATATTCTTCTGATGGCTTTGCCTTTGGGCAAGATTTTGTTGATTTTCGTTTTTTCGCTCCAAATTATCCATGCCATGTCCCTCATATCTTCCCCTCCAAGTTGTGTCTTCCTCCTTGACTTTTTCCCCTGCTTTTGCAGCACCACTGAGCATAATTTTAACATGTTTCTGTCTTTTACACTGCACCTGATAGGTTCCCGGTCCATTTTCTGGTAGTCACGAAATTTCCCAAATTTCCCACCTTTGTATTTTTTCCTCTCCACTCCAAGTGCAATTGCTTGGATGGAATCTCCATTCCAGAGTGTTTCTAAGTCCTTCTTATTTGGTTTGGCCTTCAGTGGGGATCGATTTAGGCAGGCTTTGCGGCATGTACCTGCACTTGTTGGCATAGGCTTTTGATGGCTTTGCCTTTGAGCAAGATATTGTTGATTTTTTTTTTTCTTTCCAAATTATCCATGGCATGTTCCGCATATCTTCCCCTCCACGTTGTGTCTTCCTTTTTGATTTTTCCCCTGCTTTCTCCACATCTGTGAGCATAGTTTCGTCATGTTTTGGTCCTTTGTGCTGTAGCTCATTTCCTCAAAACGATTTTTTGGAGACACTAAATCTCCTAATATTCTGGGTTTTTTCAATTGCTATTCATTTGATCCTGTCTCCTTTCTAGAGTGTTTGTTAGCCATTCTTTTCGTGTTCGCAATATTCCGTTTCCCTTCCCGAAAGGAAATTCCATTTCCTTTCGGGAAGGGAAACGGAATCTTGCGGTTTCAATGGGAACCACTAGAGGAATCTTTGGTGCATGTCCCTGCACTAGATGGCATGCCTTGAATTTTGATGGGTTTGATTGTGGGCAAGATTTTTTTGATTTTTTTCTTTTTTTCCTAAGTATCAATGGCATGACCCTCATATCTTCCCGTCCAAGTTATAACTTCCTCCATGACTTTTTCCCCTGCTTTTGCAACATCTGTGAGCCCAGTTTTTGCATATTTTGGTCCTTTGCACTGCACATGATAGAATCCCGGTCCATTTTCTTGTATGTGCTAAATTTCCCAAATTTCCCACTTTTGTTTTTTTTCTCCTCCAATTGCAATTGCTTGGATGGAATCTCCATTCCAGAGTGTTTCTAAGTCCTTCTTATTTGGTTTGGCCTTCAGCGGGGATCGATTTAGGCAGGGTTTGTGTCATGTGCCTGCACTTGTGTGCAAATGCTTTTGATGGCTTTGCCTTTGGGCAAGATTTTGTTGATTTTTTTTTTTCTTTCCAAATTATCCCTGGCATGTTCCTCATTGCGTCCCCTCCAACTTGTGTCTTCCTCCTTGACTTTTTCCCCTGCTTTTTTAATATCTGTGAGCATAGTTTAGTCATGTTTTGGTCCTTTTCTCTGCGGCTCATTTCCTCACAAACCATTTTTTGAAGACACTAAATCTCCCGATTTTCTGGTTTTTTTAAATTTCATTTCATTTGATCCTATCTCCTTTCTAGAGTGTTTGTTAGCCATTCTTTTCGGGTTCGCAAGATTCCGTTTCCCTTCCCGAAAGGCAATTTCATTTCCTTTCGGGAAGGGAAACGGAATCTTGCGGTTTCAATGGGGACCACTAGAGGAATCTTTGGTGCATGTCCCTGCACTAGATGGCATGCCTTGCCTTATGATGGCATTGACTTTGAGTAAATTTTTTTTGATTTTTTTGTTTTTTTCCTAAATATAAATGGCATGGCCTTCATATCTTCCCGTCCAAGTTATTGTTTCCTCCTTGACTTTTTCCTCTGCTTTTGCAACATCTGTGAGCCTAGTTATTGGTTGTTTTAGGCCTTTGCACTGCAGATGATAGAATCCCGGTCTATTTTCTTGTATGTGGTAAATTTCCCAAATTTCCCACTTTTTTTTTTTTTCTCCTCCAATTGCAATTGCTTGGATGGAATCTCCATTTCAGAGTGTTTCTAAGTCCTTCTCATTTGGTTTGGCCTTCAGCGGGGATCGATTTAGGCAGGCTTTGCGGCATGTGCCTGCACTTGTTGGCATATGCTTTTGATGGCTTTGCCATTGGGCAAGATTTTGTTGATTTTTTTTTTCTTTCCAAATTATCCATGGCATGTCCCTCATATCTTGCCCTCCAAGTTATAACTTCCTCCTTGACTTTTTCCCCAGCTTTTGCAGCACATGTGAGCTTAACTTTTACATGTTTTGGTCTTTTACAGTGTACCAGATAGGTTACCGGCCCATTTTCTAGTAGTCACGAAATTTCCCAAATTTCCCACCTTTGTTTTTTTTCTCCTCCAATTGCAATTGCTTGGTTGGAATCTCCATTCCAGAGTGTTTCTAAGTCCTTCCATTTAGTTTGGCCTTCAGCGGGGATCGATTTAGGCTGGCTTTGCGGCATGTGCCTGCACTTGTGTGCTTATGCTTTTGATGGCTTTGCCTTTGGGCAAGATTTTGTTGATTTTTTTTTTCTTTCCAAATTATCCCTAGCATGTTCCTCATTGCGTCCCATCCAAGTTGTGTCTTCCTCCTTGACCTTTTCCCCTGCTTTTGAAAGATCTGTGAGCATACTTTCGTCATGTTTTGGTCCTTTGCGCTGCGGCTCATTTCCTCACAAACAATTTTTTGTAGACACTAAATCTCCCGATTTTCTGGTTTTTTTCAATTGCATTTCATTTGATCCTATCTCCTTTCTAGAGTGTTTGTTAGCCATTCTTTTCGGGTTCGCAAGATTCCGTTTCCCTTCCGGAAAGGAAATTTCATTTCCTTTCGGGAAGGGAAACGGAATCTTGGGGTTTCAATGGGGACCACTCGAGGAATCTTTGGTGCATGTCCCTGCACTAGATGGCATGCCTTGCCTTATGATGGCTTTGACTTTGAGCAAGATTTTTTTCATTTTTTTCTTTTTTTCCTATGTATCAATGGCATGGCCCTCATATCTTCCCGTCAAAGTTATAACTTCCTCCATGACTTTTTCCTCTGCTTTTGCAACATCTGTGAGCTTTGTTATTGGATGTTTTGGTCCTTTGCACTGCACATGATAGAATCCCGGTCCATTTCCTTGCATGTCCTAAATTTCCCAAATTTCCCACTTTTGTTTTTTCTCTCCTCCAATTGCAATTGCTTGGAGGGAATCTCCATTCCAGAGTGTTTCTAAGTCCTTCTTATTTGGTTTGGCATTCAGCGGGGATCGATTTAGGCAGGCTTTGCGGCATGTGCCTGCACTTTTGTGGGTATGCTTTTGATAGCTTTGACTTTGGGCAAGATTATGTTAATTTTTTTTTCTTTCCAAATTATCCCTGGCATGTTCCTCATAGCTTCATCTCCAAGTTGTGTCTTCCTCCTTGACTTTTTCCCCTGCTTTTGCAGCACCTCTGAGCATAATTTTTACATGTTTTGGTCTTTTACACTGAACCTGATAGTTTCCCGGTCCATTTTCTGGTAGTCACGATATTTCCCAAATTTCCCACCTATGTTATTTTTTGTCCTCCAATTGCAATTGCTTGGATGGAATCTCCATTCCGGAGTGTTTCTAAGTCCTTCTTATTTGGTTTGGCCTTCAGCGGGGATAGATTTAGGCAGGATTTGCGGCATGTGCCTGCACTTGTTGGCATATGCTTTTGATGGCTTTGACTTTTGGCAAGATTTTGTTGATTTTCGTTTTTCCTTTCCGAATTAACCATTGCATATCCCTCATATCTTCCGCTCCAAGTTAAAACTTCGTCCTTGACTTTTTCCCCTGCTTTTGCAACATCTGTGAGCCTAGTTTTTGCATGTTTTGGTCCTTTGCCCTGCACCTGAAAGAATCCCGGTCCATTTTCTTGTATGTGCTAAATTTCCCAAATTTCCCACCTTTGTTTTTTTCTCCTCCAATTGCAATTGCTTGGATGGAATCTCCATTCCAGAGTGTTTCTAAGTCCTTCTTATTTGGTTTGGCCTTCAGCGGGCATCGATTTAGGCAGGCTTTGCGGCATGTGCCTGCACTTGTTGGCATATTCTTCTGATGGCTTTGCCTTTGGGCAAGATTTTGTTGATTTTCGTTTTTTCGCTCCAAATTATCCATGCCATGTCCCTCATATCTTCCCCTCCAAGTTGTGTCTTCCTCCTTGACTTTTTCCCCTGCTTTTGCAGCACCACTGAGCATAATTTTAACATGTTTCTGTCTTTTACACTGCACCTGATAGGTTCCCGGTCCATTTTCTGGTAGTCACGAAATTTCCCAAATTTCCCACCTTTGTATTTTTTCCCCTCCAAGTGCAATTGCTTGGATGGAATCTCCATTCCAGAGTGTTTCTAAGTCCTTCTTATTTGGTTTGGCCTTCAGTGGGGATCGATTTAGGCAGGCTTTGCGGCATGTACCTGCACTTGTTGGCATAGGCTTTTGATGGCTTTGCCTTTGAGCAAGATATTGTTGATTTTTTTTTTTCTTTCCAAATTATCCATGGCATGTTCCGCATATCTTCCCCTCCACGTTGTGTCTTCCTTTTTGATTTTTCCCCTGCTTTCTCCACATCTGTGAGCATAGTTTCGTCATGTTTTGGTCCTTTGTGCTGTAGCTCATTTCCTCAAAACGATTTTTTGGAGACACTAAATCTCCTAATATTCTGGGTTTTTTCAATTGCTATTCATTTGATCCTGTCTCCTTTCTAGAGTGTTTGTTAGCCATTCTTTTCGTGTTCGCAATATTCCGTTTCCCTTCCCGAAAGGAAATTCCATTTCCTTTCGGGAAGGGAAACGGAATCTTGCGGTTTCAATGGGAACCACTAGAGGAATCTTTGGTGCATGTCCCTGCACTAGATGGCATGCCTTGAATTTTGATGGGTTTGATTGTGGGCAAGATTTTTTTGATTTTTTTCTTTTTTTCCTAAGTATCAATGGCATGACCCTCATATCTTCCCGTCCAAGTTATAACTTCCTCCATGACTTTTTCCCCTGCTTTTGCAACATCTGTGAGCCCAGTTTTTGCATATTTTGGTCCTTTGCACTGCACATGATAGAATCCCGGTCCATTTTCTTGTATGTGCTAAATTTCCCAAATTTCCCACTTTTGTTTTTTTTCTCCTCCAATTGCAATTGCTTGGATGGAATCTCCATTCCAGAGTGTTTCTAAGTCCTTCTTATTTGGTTTGGCCTTCAGCGGGGATCGATTTAGGCAGGGTTTGTGTCATGTGCCTGCACTTGTGTGCAAATGCTTTTGATGGCTTTGCCTTTGGGCAAGATTTTGTTGATTTTTTTTTTTCTTTCCAAATTATCCCTGGCATGTTCCTCATTGCGTCCCCTCCAACTTGTGTCTTCCTCCTTGACTTTTTCCCCTGCTTTTTTAATATCTGTGAGCATAGTTTAGTCATGTTTTGGTCCTTTTCTCTGCGGCTCATTTCCTCACAAACCATTTTTTGAAGACACTAAATCTCCCGATTTTCTGGTTTTTTTAAATTTCATTTCATTTGATCCTATCTCCTTTCTAGAGTGTTTGTTAGCCATTCTTTTCGGGTTCGCAAGATTCCGTTTCCCTTCCCGAAAGGCAATTTCATTTCCTTTCGGGAAGGGAAACGGAATCTTGCGGTTTCAATGGGGACCACTAGAGGAATCTTTGGTGCATGTCCCTGCACTAGATGGCATGCCTTGCCTTATGATGGCATTGACTTTGAGTAAATTTTTTTTGATTTTTTTGTTTTTTTCCTAAATATAAATGGCATGGCCTTCATATCTTCCCGTCCAAGTTATTGTTTCCTCCTTGACTTTTTCCTCTGCTTTTGCAACATCTGTGAGCCTAGTTATTGGTTGTTTTAGGCCTTTGCACTGCAGATGATAGAATCCCGGTCTATTTTCTTGTATGTGGTAAATTTCCCAAATTTCCCACTTTTTTTTTTTTTCTCCTCCAATTGCAATTGCTTGGATGGAATCTCCATTTCAGAGTGTTTCTAAGTCCTTCTCATTTGGTTTGGCCTTCAGCGGGGATCGATTTAGGCAGGCTTTGCGGCATGTGCCTGCACTTGTTGGCATATGCTTTTGATGGCTTTGCCATTGGGCAAGATTTTGTTGATTTTTTTTTTCTTTCCAAATTATCCATGGCATGTCCCTCATATCTTGCCCTCCAAGTTATAACTTCCTCCTTGACTTTTTCCCCAGCTTTTGCAGCACATGTGAGCTTAACTTTTACATGTTTTGGTCTTTTACAGTGTACCAGATAGGTTACCGGCCCATTTTCTAGTAGTCACGAAATTTCCCAAATTTCCCACCTTTGTTTTTTTTCTCCTCCAATTGCAATTGCTTGGTTGGAATCTCCATTCCAGAGTGTTTCTAAGTCCTTCCATTTAGTTTGGCCTTCAGCGGGGATCGATTTAGGCTGGCTTTGCGGCATGTGCCTGCACTTGTGTGCTTATGCTTTTGATGGCTTTCCCTTTGGGCAAGATTTTGTTGATTTTTTTTTTCTTTCCAAATTATCCCTAGCATGTTCCTCATTGCGTCCCATCCAAGTTGTGTCTTCCTCCTTGACCTTTTCCCCTGCTTTTGAAAGATCTGTGAGCATACTTTCGTCATGTTTTGGTCCTTTGCGCTGCGGCTCATTTCCTCACAAACAATTTTTTGTAGACACTAAATCTCCCGATTTTCTGGTTTTTTTCAATTGCATTTCATTTGATCCTATCTCCTTTCTAGAGTGTTTGTTAGCCATTCTTTTCGGGTTCGCAAGATTCCGTTTCCCTTCCGGAAAGGAAATTTCATTTCCTTTCGGGAAGGGAAACGGAATCTTGCAGTTTCAATGGGGACCACTAGAGGAATCTTTGGTGCATGTCCCTGCACTAGATGGCATGCCTTGCCTTATGATGGCTTTGACTTTGAGCAAGATTTTTTTCATTTTTTTCTTTTTTTCCTATGTATCAATGGCATGGCCCTCATATCTTCCCGTCAAAGTTATAACTTCCTCCATGACTTTTTCCTCTGCTTTTGCAACATCTGTGAGCTTTGTTATTGGATGTTTTGGTCCTTTGCACTGCACATGATAGAATCCCGGTCCATTTCCTTGCATGTCCTAAATTTCCCAAATTTCCCACTTTTGTTTTTTCTCTCCTCCAATTGCAATTGCTTGGAGGGAATCTCCATTCCAGAGTGTTTCTAAGTCCTTCTTATTTGGTTTGGCATTCAGCGGGGATCGATTTAGGCAGGCTTTGCGGCATGTGCCTGCACTTTTGTGGGTATGCTTTTGATAGCTTTTACTTTGGGCAAGATTATGTTAATTTTTTTTTCTTTCCAAATTATCCCTGGCATGTTCCTCATAGCTTCATCTCCAAGTTGTGTCTTCCTCCTTGACTTTTTCCCCTGCTTTTGCAGCACCTCTGAGCATAATTTTTACATGTTTTGGTCTTTTACACTGAACCTGATAGTTTCCCGGTCCATTTTCTGGTAGTCACGATATTTCCCAAATTTCCCACCTTTGTTATTTTTCTCCTCCAATTGCAATTGCTTGGATGGAATCTCCATTCCGGAGTGTTTCTAAGTCCTTCTTATTTGGTTTGGCCTTCAGCGGGGATAGATTTAGGCAGGATTTGCGGCATGTGCCTGCACTTGTTGGCATATGCTTTTGATGGCTTTGACTTTTGGCAAGATTTTGTTGATTTTCGTTTTTCCTTTCCGAATTAACCATTGCATATCCCTCATATCTTCCGCTCCAAGTTAAAACTTCGTCCTTGACTTTTTCCCCTGCTTTTGCAACATCTGTGAGCCTAGTTTTTGCATGTTTTGGTCCTTTGCCCTGCACCTGAAAGAATCCCGGTCCATTTTCTTGTATGTGCTAAATTTCCCAAATTTCCCACCTTTGTTTTTTTCTCCTCCAATTGCAATTGCTTGGATGGAATCTCCATTCCAGAGTGTTTCTAAGTCCTTCTTATTTGGTTTGGCCTTCAGCGGGCATCGATTTAGGCAGGATTTGCGGCATGTGCCTGCACTTGTTGGCATATTCTTCTGATGGCTTTGCCTTTGGGCAAGATTTTGTTGATTTTCGTTTTTTCGCTCCAAATTATCCATGCCATGTCCCTCATATCTTCCCCTCCAAGTTGTGTCTTCCTCCTTGACTTTTTCCCCTGCTTTTGCAGCACCACTGAGCATAATTTTAACATGTTTCTGTCTTTTACACTGCACCTGATAGGTTCCCGGTCCATTTTCTGGTAGTCACGAAATTTCCCAAATTTCCCACCTTTGTATTTTTTCCCCTCCAAGTGCAATTGCTTGGATGGAATCTCCATTCCAGAGTGTTTCTAAGTCCTTCTTATTTGGTTTGGCCTTCAGTGGGGATCGATTTAGGCAGGCTTTGCGGCATGTACCTGCACTTGTTGGCATAGGCTTTTGATGGCTTTGCCTTTGAGCAAGATATTGTTGATTTTTTTTTTTCTTTCCAAATTATCCATGGCATGTTCCGCATATCTTCCCCTCCACGTTGTGTCTTCCTTTTTGATTTTTCCCCTGCTTTCTCCACATCTGTGAGCATAGTTTCGTCATGTTTTGGTCCTTTGTGCTGTAGCTCATTTCCTCAAAACGATTTTTTGGAGACACTAAATCTCCTAATATTCTGGGTTTTTTCAATTGCTATTCATTTGATCCTGTCTCCTTTCTAGAGTGTTTGTTAGCCATTCTTTTCGTGTTCGCAATATTCCGTTTCCCTTCCCGAAAGGAAATTCCATTTCCTTTCGGGAAGGGAAACGGAATCTTGCGGTTTCAATGGGAACCACTAGAGGAATCTTTGGTGCATGTCCCTGCACTAGATGGCATGCCTTGAATTTTGATGGGTTTGATTGTGGGCAAGATTTTTTTGATTTTTTTCTTTTTTTCCTAAGTATCAATGGCATGACCCTCATATCTTCCCGTCCAAGTTATAACTTCCTCCATGACTTTTTCCCCTGCTTTTGCAACATCTGTGAGCCCAGTTTTTGCATATTTTGGTCCTTTGCACTGCACATGATAGAATCCCGGTCCATTTTCTTGTATGTGCTAAATTTCCCAAATTTCCCACTTTTGTTTTTTTTCTCCTCCAATTGCAATTGCTTGGATGGAATCTCCATTCCAGAGTGTTTCTAAGTCCTTCTTATTTGGTTTGGCCTTCAGCGGGGATCGATTTAGGCAGGGTTTGTGTCATGTGCCTGCACTTGTGTGCAAATGCTTTTGATGGCTTTGCCTTTGGGCAAGATTTTGTTGATTTTTTTTTTTCTTTCCAAATTATCCCTGGCATGTTCCTCATTGCGTCCCCTCCAACTTGTGTCTTCCTCCTTGACTTTTTCCCCTGCTTTTTTAATATCTGTGAGCATAGTTTAGTCATGTTTTGGTCCTTTTCTCTGCGGCTCATTTCCTCACAAACCATTTTTTGAAGACACTAAATCTCCCGATTTTCTGGTTTTTTTAAATTTCATTTCATTTGATCCTATCTCCTTTCTAGAGTGTTTGTTAGCCATTCTTTTCGGGTTCGCAAGATTCCGTTTCCCTTCCCGAAAGGCAATTTCATTTCCTTTCGGGAAGGGAAACGGAATCTTGCGGTTTCAATGGGGACCACTAGAGGAATCTTTGGTGCATGTCCCTGCACTAGATGGCATGCCTTGCCTTATGATGGCATTGACTTTGAGTAAATTTTTTTTGATTTTTTTGTTTTTTTCCTAAATATAAATGGCATGGCCTTCATATCTTCCCGTCCAAGTTATTGTTTCCTCCTTGACTTTTTCCTCTGCTTTTGCAACATCTGTGAGCCTAGTTATTGGTTGTTTTAGGCCTTTGCACTGCAGATGATAGAATCCCGGTCTATTTTCTTGTATGTGGTAAATTTCCCAAATTTCCCACTTTTTTTTTTTTTCTCCTCCAATTGCAATTGCTTGGATGGAATCTCCATTTCAGAGTGTTTCTAAGTCCTTCTCATTTGGTTTGGCCTTCAGCGGGGATCGATTTAGGCAGGCTTTGCGGCATGTGCCTGCACTTGTTGGCATATGCTTTTGATGGCTTTGCCATTGGGCAAGATTTTGTTGATTTTTTTTTTCTTTCCAAATTATCCATGGCATGTCCCTCATATCTTGCCCTCCAAGTTATAACTTCCTCCTTGACTTTTTCCCCAGCTTTTGCAGCACATGTGAGCTTAACTTTTACATGTTTTGGTCTTTTACAGTGTACCAGATAGGTTACCGGCCCATTTTCTAGTAGTCACGAAATTTCCCAAATTTCCCACCTTTGTTTTTTTTCTCCTCCAATTGCAATTGCTTGGATGGAATCTCCATTCCAGAGTGTTTGTAAGTCCTTCCATTTGGTTTGGCCTTCAGCGGGGATCGATTTAGGCAGGCATTGCGGCATGTGCCTGCACTTGTTGGCATATGCTTTTGATGTCTTTCCCTTTGTGCAAGATTTTGTTGATTTTTTTTTTTCTATCCAAATTTTCCATGGCATGTTCCTCATATCTTCCCCTCCAAGTTGTGTCTTCCTCCTTGACGTTTCCCTTGCTTTTGCAACATCTGTGAGCATAATTTCGTCATGTTTTGGTCCTTTGCGCTGTAGCTCATTTCCTCACAAACGATTTTTTGAAGACACTAAATCTCCCGATTTTCTGGTTTTTTTAAATTGCATTTCATTTGATCCTATCTCCTTTCTACAGTGTTTGTTGGCCATTCTTTTCGTGCTCGCAATGTTCCGTTTCCCTTCCCGAAAGGAAATTTCATTTCCTTTCGGGAAGGGAAACGGAATTTGCGGTTTCAATGGGGACCACTAGAGAAATCTTTGGTGCATGTCCCTGCACTAGATGGCATGCCTTGCCTTATGAGGGCTTTGACTTTGAGCAAGATTTTTTTCATTTTTTTCTTTTTTTCCTAAGTATCAATGCCATGGCCCTCATATCTTCCCGTCCAAGTTATATCTTCGTCCATGACTTTTTCCTCTGCTTTTGCAACATCTGTGAGCCTAGTTTTTGTATGTTTTGGTCCTTTGCACTGCACCTCAAAGAATCCCGGTCCATTTCCTTGCATGTGCTAAATTTCCCAAATTTCCCACATTTGTATTTTTCTCCTCCAATTGCAATTGCTTGGATGGAATCTCCATTCCATAGTGTTTCTAAGTCATTCTTATTTGCTTTGGCCTTCACTGCATGTGCCTGCACTTGTGTGCATATGCTTTTGATGGCTTTGACTTTGGGCAAGATTTTTTTGATTTTTTTTTTTCTTTCAAAATTATCTCTAGCATGTTCCTCATATCTTCCCCTCCAAGTTGTGTCTTCCTCCTTGATTCTTCCCCTTCTTTCTCCACATCTGTGAGCATAGATTTTTCATGTTGTGGTCCTTTGCGCTGTAGCTCATTTCCTCACAAACGATGTTTTCAAGACACTAAATCTCCCGTTTTCCTGGTTTTCTTCAATTGCATTTCATTTGATCCTGTCTCCTTTCTAGAGTGTTTGTTAGGCATTCTTTTCGAGTTCGCAAGATTCCGTTTCCCTTCCCGAAAGGAAATTTCTTTTCCTTTCGGGAAGGGAAACGGAATCTTGCGGTTTCAATGGGGACCACTAGAGGAATCTTTGGTGCATGTCCCTGCACTAGATGGCATGCCTAGCCTTTTGATGGCTTTGATTGTGGGCAAGATTTTTTCCATTTTTTTCTTTTTTTGCTAAGTATCAATGGCATGGCCCTCATATCTTCCCGTCCAAGTTATAACTCCCTCCATGACTTTTTCCTCTGCTTTTGCAACATCTGTGAGCCCAGTTTTTGCATGTTTTGGTCCTTTGCACTGCACCTGATAGAATCCCGGTCCATTTTCTTGTATGTGCTAAATTTCCCAAATTTCCCACCTTTGTTTTTTTTCTCCTCCAATTGCAATTGCTTGGATGGAATCTCCATTCCAGAGTGTTTCTAAGTCCTTCTTATTTGGTTTGGCCTTCAGTGGGGATCGATTTAGGCAGGCTTTGCGGCATGTACCTGCACCTGTTGGCATAGGCTTTTGATGGCTTTGCCTTTGAGCAAGATATTGTTGATTTTTTTTTTTCTTTCCAAATTATCCATGGCATGTTCCGCATATCTTCCCCTCCACGTTGTGTCTTCCTTTTTGATTTTTCCCCTGCTTTCTCCACATCTGTGAGCATAGTTTCGTCATGTTTTGGTCCTTTGTGCTGTAGCTCATTTCCTCAAAACGATTTTTTGGAGACACTAAATCTCCTAATATTCTGGGTTTTTTCAATTGCTATTCATTTGATCCTGTCTCCTTTCTAGAGTGTTTGTTAGCCATTCTTTTCGTGTTCGCAATATTCCGTTTCCCTTCCCGAAAGGAAATTCCATTTCCTTTCGGGAAGGGAAACGGAATCTTGCGGTTTCAATGGGAACCACTAGAGGAATCTTTGGTGCATGTCCCTGCACTAGATGGCATGCCTTGAATTTTGATGGGTTTGATTGTGGGCAAGATTTTTTTGATTTTTTTCTTTTTTTCCTAAGTATCAATGGCATGACCCTCATATCTTCCCGTCCAAGTTATAACTTCCTCCATGACTTTTTCCCCTGCTTTTGCAACATCTGTGAGCCCAGTTTTTGCATATTTTGGTCCTTTGCACTGCACATGATAGAATCCCGGTCCATTTTCTTGTATGTGCTAAATTTCCCAAATTTCCCACTTTTGTTTTTTTTCTCCTCCAATTGCAATTGCTTGGATGGAATCTCCATTCCAGAGTGTTTCTAAGTCCTTCTTATTTGGTTTGGCCTTCAGCGGGGATCGATTTAGGCAGGGTTTGTGTCATGTGCCTGCACTTGTGTGCAAATGCTTTTGATGGCTTTGCCTTTGGGCAAGATTTTGTTGATTTTTTTTTTTCTTTCCAAATTATCCCTGGCATGTTCCTCATTGCGTCCCCTCCAACTTGTGTCTTCCTCCTTGACTTTTTCCCCTGCTTTTTTAATATCTGTGAGCATAGTTTAGTCATGTTTTGGTCCTTTTCTCTGCGGCTCATTTCCTCACAAACCATTTTTTGAAGACACTAAATCTCCCGATTTTCTGGTTTTTTTAAATTTCATTTCATTTGATCCTATCTCCTTTCTAGAGTGTTTGTTAGCCATTCTTTTCGGGTTCGCAAGATTCCGTTTCCCTTCCCGAAAGGCAATTTCATTTCCTTTCGGGAAGGGAAACGGAATCTTGCGGTTTCAATGGGGACCACTAGAGGAATCTTTGGTGCATGTCCCTGCACTAGATGGCATGCCTTGCCTTATGATGGCATTGACTTTGAGTAAATTTTTTTTGATTTTTTTGTTTTTTTCCTAAATATAAATGGCATGGCCTTCATATCTTCCCGTCCAAGTTATTGTTTCCTCCTTGACTTTTTCCTCTGCTTTTGCAACATCTGTGAGCCTAGTTATTGGTTGTTTTAGGCCTTTGCACTGCAGATGATAGAATCCCGGTCTATTTTCTTGTATGTGGTAAATTTCCCAAATTTCCCACTTTTTTTTTTTTTCTCCTCCAATTGCAATTGCTTGGATGGAATCTCCATTTCAGAGTGTTTCTAAGTCCTTCTCATTTGGTTTGGCCTTCAGCGGGGATCGATTTAGGCAGGCTTTGCGGCATGTGCCTGCACTTGTTGGCATATGCTTTTGATGGCTTTGCCATTGGGCAAGATTTTGTTGATTTTTTTTTTCTTTCCAAATTATCCATGGCATGTCCCTCATATCTTGCCCTCCAAGTTATAACTTCCTCCTTGACTTTTTCCCCAGCTTTTGCAGCACATGTGAGCTTAACTTTTACATGTTTTGGTCTTTTACAGTGTACCAGATAGGTTACCGGCCCATTTTCTAGTAGTCACGAAATTTCCCAAATTTCCCACCTTTGTTTTTTTTCTCCTCCAATTGCAATTGCTTGGATGGAATCTCCATTCCAGAGTGTTTGTAAGTCCTTCCATTTGGTTTGGCCTTCAGCGGGGATCGATTTAGGCAGGCATTGCGGCATGTGCCTGCACTTGTTGGCATATGCTTTTGATGTCTTTGACTTTGTGCAAGATTTTGTTGATTTTTTTTTTTCTTTCCAAATTTTCCATGGCATGTTCCTCATATCTTCCCCTCCAAGTTGTGTCTTCCTCCTTGACGTTTCCCTTGCTTTTGCAACATCTGTGAGCATAATTTCGTCATGTTTTGGTCCTTTGCGCTGTAGCTCATTTCCTCACAAACGATTTTTTGAAGACACTAAATCTCCCGATTTTCTGGTTTTTTTAAATTGCATTTCATTTGATCCTATCTCCTTTCTACAGTGTTTGTTGGCCATTCTTTTCGTGCTCGCAATGTTCCGTTTCCCTTCCCGAAAGGAAATTTCATTTCCTTTCGGGAAGGGAAACGGAATTTGCGGTTTCAATGGGGACCACTAGAGAAATCTTTGGTGCATGTCCCTGCACTAGATGGCATGCCTTGCCTTATGAGGGCTTTGACTTTGAGCAAGATTTTTTTCATTTTTTTCTTTTTTTCCTAAGTATCAATGCCATGGCCCTCATATCTTCCCGTCCAAGTTATATCTTCGTCCATGACTTTTTCCTCTGCTTTTGCAACATCTGTGAGCCTAGTTTTTGTATGTTTTGGTCCTTTGCACTGCACCTCAAAGAATCCCGGTCCATTTCCTTGCATGTGCTAAATTTCCCAAATTTCCCACATTTGTATCTTTCTCCTCCAATTGCAATTGCTTGGATGGAATCTCCATTCCATAGTGTTTCTAAGTCATTCTTATTTGCTTTGGCCTTCACTGCATGTGCCTGCACTTGTGTGCATATGCTTTTGATGGCTTTGACTTTGGGCAAGATATTTTTGATTTTTTTTTTTCTTTCAAAATTATCTCTAGCATGTTCCTCATATCTTCCCCTCCAAGTTGTGTCTTCCTCCTTGATTCTTCCCCTTCTTTCTCCACATCTGTGAGCATAGATTTTTCATGTTGTGGTCCTTTGCGCTGTAGCTCATTTCCTCACAAACGATTTTTTCAAGACACTAAATCTCCCGTTTTCCTGGTTTTCTTCAATTGCATTTCATTTGATCCTGTCTCCTTTCTAGAGTGTTTGTTAGCCATTCTTTTCGAGTTCGCAAGATTCCGTTTCCCTTCCCGAAAGGAAATTTCTTTTCCTTTCGGGAAGGGAAACGGAATCTTGCGGTTTCAATGGGGACCACTAGAGGAATCTTTGGTGCATGTCCCTGCACTAGATGGCATGCCTAGCCTTTTGATGGCTTTGATTGTGGGCAAGATTTTTTCCATTTTTTTCTTTTTTTGCTAAGTATCAATGGCATGGCCCTCATATCTTCCCGTCCAAGTTATAACTCCCTCCATGACTTTTTCCTCTGCTTTTGCAACATCTGTGAGCCCAGTTTTTGCATGTTTTGGTCCTTTGCACTGCACCTGATAGAATCCCGGTCCATTTTCTTGTATGTGCTAAATTTCCCAAATTTCCCACCTTTGTTTTTTTTCTCCTCCAATTGCAATTGCTTGGATGGAATCTCCATTCCAGAGTGTTTCTAAGTCCTTCTTATTTGGTTTGGCCTTCAGCGGGGATCGATTTAGGCAGGCTTTGCGGCATGTGCCTGCACTTGTGTGCATATGCTTTTGATGGCTTTGCCTTTGGGCAAGATTTTGTTGATTTTCTTTTTTTCTTTCCAAATTATTCATGGCATGGTCCTCATATCTTCCCCTCCATGTTGTGTCTTCCTCCTTGACTATTTCCCCTGCTTTTGCAGCACATGTGATCTTAATTTTTGCATGTTTTTGTCTTTTACAGTGTACCAGATATGTTCCCGATCCATTTTCTGGTAGTCACGAAATTTGCCAAATTTCCCACCTTTGTTTTTTTTCTCCTCCAATTGCAATTGCTTGGATGGAATCTCCATTCCAGAGTGTTTCTAAGTCATTCTTATTTGGTTTGGCCGTCAGCAGGGATCGATTTAGGCAGGCTTTGCGGCATGTGCCTGCACTTGTGTGCATATGCTTTTGATGGCTTTGACTTTGCACAAGACTTTTGGATTTTTTAATTCTTTCAAAATTATCCGTGGCATGTTCCTCATAGCTTCACATCCATGTTGTGTCTTCCTCCTTGACTTTTTCCCCTGCTTTTGCAGCACCTCTGAGCAAAATTTTTACATGTTTTGCTGTTTTACACTGCAACTGATAGGTTCCCGGTCCATTTTCTAGTAGACACTAAATTTCCCAAATTTCCCACATTTGTTTATTTCTCCTCCAATTGCAATTGCTTGGATGGAATCTCCATTCCAGAGTGCTTCTAAGTCCTTCTTATTTGGTTTGGCCTTCAGAGGGGATCGATTTAGGCAGGATTTGCGTCATGTGCCTGCACTTGTGTGCATATGCTTTTGATGGCTTTGCCTTTGGGCAAGATTTTGTTGATTTTCGTTTTTTCTCTCCAAATTATCCATGGCATGTCCCTCATATCTTGCCCTTCAAGTTATAACTTCCTCCATGACTTTTTCGTCTGCTTTTGCAACATCTGTGAGCCTAGTTTTTGCATGTTTTGGTCCCTTGCACTGCACATGATAGAATCCCGTTGCATTTTCTTGTATGTGCTAAATTTCCCAAATTTCCCACTTTTGTTTTTTTTCTCCTCCAATTGCAATTGCTTGGATGGAATCTCCATTCCAGAGTGTTTCTAAGTCCTTCATATTTGGTTTGGCCTTCAGCGGGGATCGATTTAGGCAGGCTTTGCTGCATGTGCCTGCACTTGTGTGCAGATGCTTTTGATAGCTTTGACTTTGGGCAAGATTTTGTTGATTTTTTATTTCTTTCTAAATTATCCCTGGCGTGTTCCTCATAGCTTCACCACCAAGTTGTGTCTTCCTCCTTAACTTTTTCCCCTGCTTTTGCAGAACCTCTGAGCATAATTTTTGCAGGTTTTAGTCTTTTTCACTGCACCTGATAGGTTCCCGGTCCAGTTTCTGCTAGACAGTAAATTTCCCAAATTTCCCACTTTTGTTTTTTTATCCTCCAATTGCAATTCCTTGGATGGAATCTCTAATCCAGAGTGTTTCGAAGTCATTCTTATTTGGTTTGGCCGTCACTGCATGTGCCTGCACTTGTGTGCATATGCTTTTGATGGCTTTGCCTTTGGGCAAGATTTTCTTGATTTTCTTTTTTTCTTTGCAAATAATCCATGGCATGTCCCTCATATCTTGCCCTCCAAGTTATAACTTCCTCCTTGACTTTTTCCCCTGCTTTTGCAACATCTGTGAGCCTAGTTTTTGCATGTTTTGGTCCTTTGCACTGCACCTGAAAGAATCCCGGTCCATTTCCTTGCATGTACTAAATTTCCCACCTTTGTTTTTTTCTCCTCCAATTGCAATTGCTTGGATGGAATCTCCATTCCAGAGTGTTTGTAAGTCCTTCTTATTTGCTTTGGCCTTCAGCGGGGATCGATTTAGGCAGGCTTTGCGGCATGTGCCTGCACTTGTTGGCATATGCTATTGATGGCTTTGACTTTGGGCAAGATGTTGTAGATTTTCTTTTTTTCTCTCCAAATTATCCATGCCATGACCCTCATATCTGCCCCTCCAAGTTGTGTCTTCCTGCTTGACTTTTTCCCCTGCTTTTCCAGCACATGTGAGCTTAATTTTTACATGTTTTGATCTTTTACACTATACCAGATAGGTTCGAGGTCCATATCCTTGTAGTCACGAAATTTCCCAAATTTCCCACCTTTGTTTTTTTCTCCTCCAATTGCAATTGCTTGGATGGAATCTCCATTCCAGAGTGTTTCTAAGTCCTTCCATTTGCTTTGGCCTTCACCGGGGATCAATTAGGCAGGCTTTGCGGCATGTGCCTGCACTTCTTGGCATATGCTTTAGATGGCTTTGCCTTTGGGCAAGATTTTGTTGATTTTCGTTTTTTCTTTCCAAATTATCCATGCCATGTCCCTCATATCTTCCCCTCCAAGTTGTGTCTTCCTCCTTGACTTTTTCCCCTGCTTTTGCAACATCTGTGAGCATACTTTCGTCATGTTTTGGTCCTTTGCGCTGTAGCTCATTTCCTCACAAACGATTTTTTGAAGACACTAAATCTCCCGATTTTCTGGTTTTTTTCAATTGCATTTCATTTGATCCTGTCTCCTTTCTAGAGTGTTTGTTAGCCATTCTTTTCGTGTTCGCAAGATTCCCTTTCCCTTCCGGAAAGGAAATTTCATATCCTTTCGGGAAGGGAAACGGAATCTTGCGGTTTCAATGGGGACCACTAGAGGTATCTTTGGTGCATGTCCCTGCACTAGATGGCATGCCTTGCCTTATGATGGCTTTGACTTTGAGCAAGATTTTTTTCATTTTTTTCTTTTTTTCCTAAGTATCAATTGCATGGCCCTCATATCTTCCCCTCCAAGTTATAACTTCCTCCATGACTTTTTCCTCTGCTTTTGCAACATCTGTGAGCCTAGTTTTTGCATGTTTTTGTCCTTTGCACTGCGCCTGAAAGAATCGCAATCCATTTCCTTGCATGTGCTAAATTACCCAAATTTCCCACATTTGTTTTTTTTCTCCTCCAATTGCATTTGCTTGGATGGAATCTCCATTCCAGAGTGTTTCTAAGTCCTTCTTATTTGGTTTGGCCTTCAGCGGGGATCGATTTAGGCAGGCTTTGCGGCATGTGCCTGCCCTTGTGTGCATATGATTTGATGGGTATGACTTTGGGCAAGATTTTGTGGATTTTCTTTTTTTCTTTCCAAATTATCCATGGCATGTTCCTCATTGCTTCACCTCCAAGTTTTGTCTTCCTCCTTGACTTTTTCCCCTGCTTTTGCAACATCTGTGAGCATACTTTCGTCATGTTTTGGTCCTTTGCGCTGCGGCTCATTTCCTCACAAACGATTTTTTGAAGACACTAAATCTCCCGATTTTCTGGTTTTCTTCAATTGCATTTCATTTGATCCTATCTCCTTTCTAGAGTGTTTGTTAGCCATTCTTTTCGGTATCGCAAGATTCCGTTTGCCTTCCGGAAAGGAAATTTCATTTCCTTTCGGGAAGGGAAACGGAATCTTGCGGTTTCAATGGGGACCACTAGAGGAATCTTTGGTGCATGTCCGTGCGCTAGATGGCATGCATTGCCTTATGATGGCTTTGACTTTGAGCAAGATTTTTTTCATTTTTTTCATTTATTCCTAAGTATCAATGGCATGGCCCTCATATCTTCCCGTCCAAGTTATAACTTCCTCCATGACTTTTTCCTTTGCTTTTGCAACATCTGTGAGCCCAGTTTTTGCATGTTTTGATCCTTTGCACTGCACCTGAGAGAATTCCGGTCCCTTTTATTCTATGTGCTAAATTTCCCAAATTTCCCACCTTTGTTTTTTTCTCCACCAATTGCAATTGCTTGGATGGAATCTCCATTCCAGAGAGTTTGTAAGTCCCTCCATTTGGTTTGGCCTTCGGCGGGGATCGATTTAGGCAGGCTTTGCGGCATTTGCCTGCTCTTGTTGGCATATGCTTTTGAGGGCTTTGCCTTTGGGCAAGATTCTGTTGATTTTTTTTTTCTTTCCAAATTATCCCCGGCATGTTCCTCATATCTTGCCCTCCAAGTTGTGTCTTCCTCCTTGATTTTTCACCTGCTTTTGCTGCACATGTGAGCTTAATTTTTACATGTTTTGGTCTTTTACACTGTACCAGATAGGTTCCCGGTCCATTTTCTGGTAGTCACGAAATTTCCCAAATTTCCCACCTTTGTAATTTTTCACCTCCAATTGCAATTGCTTGAATGGAATCTCCATTCCAGAGTGTTTCTAAGTCCTTCTTATTTGGTTTGGCCTTCAGCGGAGATCGATTTTGGCAGGCTTTGTGGCGTGTGCCTGCACTTGTTGGCATATGCTTTTGATGGCTTTGCCTTTGGGCAAGATTTTGTTGATTTTCTTTTTTTCTTTCCAAATTATCCCTGGAATGTTCCTCATATCTTCCCCTCTAAGTTGTGTCTTCCTCCTTGACTTTTTCCCCTGCTTTCTCCACATCTGTGAGCATAGTTTTGTCATGTTTTGGTCCTTTGCGCTGCGGCTCATTTCCTCACAAACGATTTTTTGAAGACACTAAATCTTCCGATTTTATGGTTTTTTCCAATTGCTATTCATTTTATCCTGTCTCCTTTCTAGAGTGTTTGTTAGCCTTTCTTTTCGGGTTCGCAAGATTCCTTTTCCCTTCCCGAAAGGAAATTTCATTTTCTTTCGGGAAGGGAAACGGAATATTGGTGTTTCAATGGGGACCACTAGAGGAATCTTTGGTGCATGTCCCTGCACTAGATGGCATGCCTTGCCTTATGATGGCTTTGACTTTGAGCAAGATTTTTTAAATTTTTTTCATTTTTTCCTAAGTATCAATGGCATGGCCCTCATATCTTCCCGTCCAAGTTATAACATCCTCCATGACTTTTTCCCCTGCTTTTGCAACATCTGTGAGCCCAGTTTTTGCAGGTTTTTGTCCTTTGCACTGCACATGATCGAATCCCGGTCCATTTCCTTGCATGTCCTAAATTTCCCAAATTTCCCACATTTGTTTTCTTCACTCCTCCAATTGCAATTACATGGATGGAATCTCCATTCAAGAGTGTTTCTAAGACCTTCTTATTTGGTTTGGCCTTCAGCGGGCATCGATTTAGGCAGGCTATGCGGCATGTGCCTGCACTTGTTGGCATGCGCTTTTGATGGCTTTGCCTTTGGGCAAGATTTTGTTGATTTTCGTTTTTTCTCTCCAAATTATCCATGCCATGCCCCTCATATCTTCCCCTCCAAGTTGTGTCTTCCGCCTTGACTATTTCCCCTGCATTTGCAACATCTGTGAGCATACTTTTGTCATGTTTTGGTCCTCTGCGCTACGGCTCATTTCCTTACAAACGATTTTGTGAAGACACTAAATCTCCCGATTTTCTGGTTCACTTCATTGGCATTTCATTTGATCCTATCTCCTTTCTAGAGTGTTTGTTAGCCATTCTTTTCGTGTTCGCAATGTTTCCTTTCCCTTCCGGAAAGGAAATTTCATTTCCTTTGGGGAAGGGAAACGGAATCTTGCGGTTTCAATGGGGACCACTAGAGGAATTTTTGGTGCATGACCCTGCACTAGATGGCATGCCTTGCCTTATGAGGGCTTTGACTTTGAGCAAGATTTTTTTCATTTTTTCCTTTTTTTCCTAAGTATCAATGGCATGGCCCTCATATCTTCCCGTCCAAGTTATAACTTCCTCCATGACTTTTTCCTCTGCTTTTGCAACATCTGTGAGCCTAGTTTTTGCATGTTTTGGTCCTTTGCACTGCACATGATAGATTCCCGGTCCATTTTCTTGTATGTGCTAAATTTCCCAAATTTCTCACTTTTGTTTTTTTTCTCCTCCAATTGCAATTGCTTGGATGGAATCTCCATTCCAGAGTGTTTCTAAGTCCTTCTTATTTGGTTTGGCCTTCAGCGGGGATCGATTTAGGCAGGCTTTGCGGCATGTGCCTGCACTTGTGTGCATATGCTTTTGATGGCTTTGACTTTGGGCAAGATTTTGGTGATTTTCGTTTTTTCTTTCCAAATTATCCATGGCATGTCCCTCATATCTTCCACTCCAAGTTGTGTCTTCCTCCTTGACTATTTCCCCTGCATTTGCAACATCTGTGAGCATACTTTTGTCATGTTTTGGTCCTTTGCGCTGCGCCTCATTTCCTCACAAACGATTTTTTGAAGACACTAAATCTCCCGATTTTCTGGTTTTATTCGCTGGCATTTCATTTGATCCTATCTCCTTTCTAGAGTGTTTGTTAGCCATTCTATTCTTGTTCGCAAGATTCCGTTTCCCTTCCCGAAAGGAAATTTCATTTCCTTTCGGGAAGGGAAACGGAATCTTGCGGTTTCAATGGGGACCACTAGAGGAATCTTTGGTGCATGTCCCTGCACTAGATGGCATGCCTTGCCTTATGATGGCTTTGACTTTGAGCAAGATTTTTTTCATTTTTTTCTTTTTTTCCTGAGTATCAATGGCATGGCCCTCATATCTTCCCATCCAAGTTATAACTTCCTCCATGACTTTTTCCTCTGCTTTTGCAACATCTGTGAGCCTAGTTCTTGGATGTTTTGGTCCTTTGCACTGCACATGATAGAATCCCGCTCCATTTTCTTGTATGTGCTAAATTTCCCAAATTTCCAACTTTTGTTTTTTTTCTCCTCCAATTGCAATTGCTTGGATGGAATCTCCATTCCAGAGTGTTTCTATGTCCTTCTTATTTGGTTTGGCCTTCAGCGGGGATCGATTTAGGCAGGCTTTGCGGCATGTGCCAGCACTTGTGTGCATATGCTTTTGCTGGCTTTGCCTTTGGGCAAGATTTTGTTGATTTTCTTTTTTTCTTTCCAAATTATCCATGGCATGTCCCTCATATCTTGCCCTCCAAGTTATAACTTCCTCCTTGGGTTTTTCCCGTGCTTTTGCAACATCTGTGATCCCAGTTTTTGCAGGTTTTGTTCCTTTGCACTGCACATGATAGAATCCCGGTCCACTTCCTTGCATGTCCTAAATTTCCCAAATTTACCACCTTTGTATTTTTTCTCCTCCAATTGCAATTGCTTGGATGGAATCTCCATTCCAGAGTGTTTCTAAGTCCTTCTTATTTGGTTTGGCCTTCAGCGGGGATCGATTTAGGCAGGCTTTGCTGCATGTGCCTGCACTTGTGTGCATATGCTTTTGATAGCATTGACTTTGGGCAAGATTTTGTTGATTTTTTAATTCTTTCAAAATTTTCCGTGGCATGTTCCTCATAGCTTCCCCTCCATGTTGTGTCTTCCTCCTTGACTTTTTCCCCTGCTTTTGCAGCACCTCTGAGCATAATTTTTTCCTATTTTGGTCTTTTACACTGTACCAGATTGGTTCCCGTTCCATTTTCTGGTAGTCACTAAATTTCCCAAATTTCCCACATTTGTTTTTTTCTCCTCCAATTGCAATTGCTTGGATGGAATCTCCATTCCAGAGTGTTTCTAAGTCCTTCTTATTTGGTTTGGCCTTCAGCGGGCATCGATTTAGGCAGGCTATGCGGCATGTGCCTGCACTTGTTGGCATGCGCTTTTGATGGCTTTGCCTTTGGGCAAGATTTTGTTGATTTTCGTTTTTCTCTCCAAATTATCCATGCCATGTCCCTCATATCTTCCCCTCCAAGTTGTGTCTTCCTCCTTGACTATTTCCCCTGCATTTGCAACATCTGTGAGCATACTTTTGTCATGTTTTGGTCCTTTGCGCTGCGGCTCATTTCCTCACAAACGATTTTGTGAAGACACTAAATCTCGCGATTTTCTGGTTCTCTTCATTGGCATTTCATTTGATCCTGTCTCCTTTCTAGAGTGTTTGTTAGCCATTATTTTCGTGTTCGCAAGGTTCCGTTTCCCTTCCGGAAAGGAAATTTCATTTCCTTTCGGGAAGGGAAAAGGAATCTTGCGGTTTCAATGGGGACCACTAGAGGAATCTTTGGTGCATGACCCTGCACTAGATGGCATGCCTTGCCTTATGATGGCTTTGACTTTGAGCAAGATTTTTTTCATTTTTTCCTTTTTTTTCTAAGTATCAATGGCATGTCCCTCATATCTTCCCGTCCAAGTTACAACTTCCTCCATGGCTTTTTCCTCTGCTTTTGCAACATCTGTGAGCCTAGTTTTTGCATGTTTTGGTCCTTTGCACTGCACACGATAGAATCCCGGTCCATTTTCTTGTATGTGCTAAATTTCCCAAATTTCCCACTTTTCTTTTTTTCTCCTCCAATTGGAATTCTTTGGATGGAATCTCCATTCCAGAGTGTTTCTAAGTCCTTCTTATTTTGTTTGGCCTTCAGCGGGGATCGATTTAGGCAGGCTTTGCGGCATGTGCCTGCACTTGTGTGCATATGCTTTTGATGGCTTTGCCTTTGGGCAAGATTTTGTTGATTTTCTTTTTTTCTTTCCAAATTATCCATGGCATGTCCCTCATATCTTGCCCTCCAAGTTATAACTTCCTCCTTGGGTTTTTCCCCTGCTTTTGCAACATCTGTGAGCCCAGTTTTTGCATGTTTTGGTCCTTTGCACTGCACATGATAGAATCCCGGTCCTTTTTATTACATGTGATAAATTTCCCAAATTTCCCACCTTTGTTTTTTTTCTCCTCCAATTGCAATTGCTTGGATGGAATCTCCATTCCAGAGTGTTTGTAAGTCCCTCCATTTGGTTTGGCCTCAGCGGGGATCGATTTAGGCAGGCTTTGCGTCATTTGCCTTCTCTTGTTGGCATATGCTTTTTAGGGCTTTGCCTTTGTGCAAGATTTTTTTGATTTTTTTTTTCTTTCCACATTATCCCCGGCATGTTCCTCATATCTTCCCCTCCAGGTTGTGTCTTCCTCCTTTATTTTTCCCCTGCTTTTGCTGCACATGTGAGCTTAATTTTTACATGATTTGGTGTTTTACACTGTACCAGATAGGTTCCCGGTCCATTTACTGGTAGTCACTAAATTTCCCAAATTTCCCACCTTTGTAATTTTTCACCTCCAATTGCAATTGCTTGCATGGAATCTCCATTCCAGAGTGTTTCTAAGTCCTTCTTATTTGGTTTGGCCTTCAGCGGGGATCGACTCAGGCAGGCTTTGCGGCATGTGCCTGCACTTATGTGCTATGCTTTTGATGGCTTTGCCTTTGGGCAAGATTTTGTTGATTTTTTTTTTTCTTTCCAAATTATCCCTAGCATGTTCCTCATGTTTTCCCCTCCAAGTTGTGTCTTCCTCTTTGACTTTTTCCCCTGCTTTCTCCACATCTGTGAGCATAGTTTCGTCATGTTTTGGTCCTTTGCGCTGTAGCTCATTTCCTCACAAACGATTTTTTGAAGACACTAAATCTCCCGATTTTCTGGTTTTTTTCAATTGCATTTCATTTGATCCTGTCTCCTTTCTAGAGTGTTTGTAAGCCATTCTTTTCGGGTTCGCAAGATTCCTTTTCCCTTCCCGAAAGGAAATTTCATTTCCTTTCGGGAAGGGAAACGGAATCTTGCGGTTTCAATGGGGACCACTAGAGGAATCTTTGGTGCATGTCCCTGCACTAGATGGCTTGCCTTGCCTTATGATGGCTTTGACTTGGAGCAAGATTTTTTTCATTTTTTTCTTTTTTTCCTAAGTATCAATGGCATGGCCCTCATATATTCCCCTACAATTTATAACTTCCTCCATGACTTTTTCCTCTGTTTTGCAACCTCTGTGAGCCTAGTTTTCGCATGTTTTGGTCCTTTGCACTGCACCTGAAAGAATCCCGGTCCATTTCCTTGCATGTGCTAAATTTCCCAAATTTCCTACATTTGTTTTTTTTCTCCTCGAATTGCAATTGCTTGGATGGAATCTCCATTCCAGAGTGTTTCTAAGTCCTTCTTATTTGGTTTGGCCTTCAGCGGGGATCGATTTAGGCAGGCTTTGCGGCATGTGCCTGCACTTGTTTGCATGGTCTTTTGATGGCTTTGACTTTGGGCAAGATTTTGTTGATTTTCTTTTTTTCTTTCCAAATTATCCATGGCATGTCCCTCATATTTTGCCCTCCAAGTTATAACTGCCTCCTTGACTTTTTCCCCTGCTTTTGCAACATCTGTGAGCCCAGTTTTTGCATGTTTTGGTCCTTTGCACTGCACATGATAGAATCCCTGTCCATTTTCTTGTATGTGCTAAATTTCTAATATTTCCCACATTTGTTTTTTTCTCCTCCTACTGCAATTGCTTGGATGGAATCTCCATTCCAGAGTGTTTCTAAGTCCTTCTTATTTGGTTTGGCCTTCAGTGGGGATCGATTTAGGCTGGCTTTGCGGCATGTGCCTGCACTTGTTGGCATATGCTTTTGATGGCTTTGCCTTTGGGCAAGATTTTGTTGATTTTCGTTTTTTCTCTCCAAATTATCCATGACATGCCACTCATATTTTCCCCTCCAAGTTGTGTCTTCCTTCTTGACTTTTTCCCCTGCTTTTGCAGCACATGTGAGCTAAATTTTTACATGTTTTGGTCTTTTACACTGTACCAGATAGGTTCCCGTCCTATTTTCTGGTAGTCACGAAATTTCCCAAATTTCCCACCTTAGTTTTTTTTCTCCTCCAATTGCAATTGCTTGGATGGAATCTCCATTCCAGAGTGTTTCTAAGTCCTTCTTATTTGGTTTGGCCTTCAGCGGGGATCGATTTAGGCAGGCTTTGCGGCATGTGCCTGCACTTGTGTGCATATGCTTTTGATGGCTTTGACTTTGGGCAAGATTTTGTTGATTTTTTTTTTTCTTTCCAAATTATCCCGGGCATGTTCCTCATTGCGTCCCCTCCAAGTTGTGTCTTCCTCCTTGACTTTTTCCCCTGCTTTTGCAGCTCATGTGAGCTTCATTTTTACGTGTTTTGGTCTTTTACACTGTACCAGATCGGTTCCCGGTCCATTTTCTGGTAGATACTAAATTTCCCAAATTGCCCACATTTGTTTTTTTTCTCCTCCAATTGCAATTGCTTGGATGGAATCTCCATTCCAGAGTGTTTCTAAGTCCTTCCATTTGCTTTGGCCTTCAGCGGGGATCGATTTAGGCAGGCTTTGCGGCATGTGCCTGCACTTGTGTGCATATGCTTTTGATGGCTTTGACTTTGGGCAAGATTTTGCTGATTTTTTTTTTTCTTTCCAAATTATCCCTAGCATGTTCCTCATATCTTCCCCTCCAAGTTTTGTCGTCGTCCCTGATTTTCCCCTGCTTTCACCACATCTGTGAACATACTTTTGTCATGTTTTGGTCCTTTGCGCTGTAGCTCATTTCCTCACAAACGATTTTTTGACGACACTAAATCTCCCGATTTTCTGGTTTTTTTCAATTGCATTTCATTTGATCCTGTCTCCTTTCTAGAGTGTTTGTTAGCCATTCTTTTCGTGTTCGCAAGATTCCGTTGCCCTTCCCGAAAGGAAATTTCATTTCCTTTCGGGAAGGGAAACGGAATCTTGCGGTTTCAATGGGGACCACTAGAGGAATCTTTGGTGCATGTCCCTGCACTAGATGGCATGCCTTGCCTTATGATGGCTTTGAATTTGTGCAAGATTATTTTGATTTTTTTCTTTTTTTCCTAAGTATCAATGGCATGGCCCTCATATCTTCCCGTCCAAATTATAACTTCCTCCATGACCTTTTCCTCTGCTTTTGCAACATCTCTGAGCCTAGTTTTTGCATGTTTTGGTCCTTTTCACTGCACATGAAAGAATCCCGGTCCATTTCCTTGCATGTGCTAAATTTCCCAAATTTCCCACCTTTGTTTTCTTCACTCCTCCAATTGCAATTGCTTGGATGGAATCTCCATTCCAGAGTGTTTCTAAGTCCTTCTTATTTGGTTTGGCCTTCAGCGGGGATCGATTTAGGCAGGCTTTGCGGCATGTGCCTGCACTTGTGTGCATATGCTTTTGATGGCTTTGACTTTTGGCAAGATTTTGTTGATTTTGTTTTTTTCTTTCCAAATTATCCATGGCATGTTCCTCATATCTACCCCTCCACGTTGTGTCTTCCTCCTTGTCTATTTCCCCCGCTTTTGCAGCACATGTGAGCTTAATTTTTACATGTTTTGGTCCTTTACACTGCACCAGGTAGGTTCCCGGTCCATTTTCTGTTAGTCACAAAATTTCCATAATTTCCCACCTTTGTCTTTTTTCTCCTCCAATTGCAATTGCTTGGATGGAATCTCCATTCCAGAGTGTTTGTAAGTCCTTCTTATTTGGTTTGGCCTTCAGCGGGGATCGATTTAGGCAGGCTTTGCTGCATGTGCCTGCACTTGTTGGCATGTGGTTTTGATGGATTTGCCTTTGGGCAAGATTTTGTTGATTATTTTTTTTCTTTCCAAATTATCCCTAGCATGTTCCTCATATCTTCCCCGCCCAGTTGTGTCTTCCTCCTTGATTTTTCCCCTGCTTTTGCAACATCTGTGAGCATACTTTCGTCATGATTTGGTCATTTGCGCTGTAGCTCATTTCCTCACAAACGATTTTTTGAAGACACTAAATCTCCCGATTTTCTGGTTTTTTTCAAGTGCATTTCATTTGATCCTGTCTCCTTTCTAGAGTGTTTGTTAGCAATTCTTTTCGTGTTCGCAAGATTCCGTTTCCCTTCCCAAAAGGAAATTTCATTTCCTTTCGGGAAGGGAAGCGGAATCTTGCGGTTTCAATGGGGACCACTAGAGGAATCTTTGGTGCATGTCCCTGCACTATATGGTATTCCTGGCCTTATGATGGCTTTGACTTTGAGCAATATTTTTTTGTTTTTTTTCTTTTTTTCCTAAGTATCAATGGCATGGCCCTCATATCTTCCCCTCCAAGTTATAACTTCCTCCATGACTTTTTCCTCTGCTTTTGCAACATCTGTGAGCCTAGTTTTTTCATGTTTTGGTCCTTTGCACTTCACCTGAAAGAATCCCGGTGCATTTCCTTGCATGTGCTAAATTTCCCAAATTTCCCACATTTGTTTTTTTTCTACTCCAATTGCAATTGCTTGGAAGGAATCTCCATTCCACAGTGTTTCTAAATCCTTCTTATTTGGTTTGGCCTTCAGCGGGGATCGATTTAGGCAGGCTTTGCGGCATGTGCCTGCACTTGTGTGCATATGCTTTTGATGGCTTTGACTTTGGGCAAGATTTGGTGATTTTCTTTTTTTCTTTCCAAATTATCCATGGCATATCCCTCATATCTTCCGCTCCAAGTTATAACTTCCTCCTTGACTTTTTCCCCTGCTTTTGCAACATCTGTGAGCCCAGTTTTTGCATGTTTTGGTCCTTTACACTGCACATGATAGAATCCCAGTCCACTTTCTTGTATGTGCTAAATTTTCCAAATTTCCCACCTTTGTTTTTTTTCTCCTCCAATTGCAATTGCTTGTATGGAATCTCCATTCCAGAGTGTTTCTAAGTCCTTTTTATTTGGTTTGGCCTTCAGCGGGCATCGATTTAGGCATGGTTTGCGGCATGTGCCTCCACTTGTTGGCATACGCTTTTGATGGCTTTGCCTTTGGGCAAGATTTTGTTGATTTTCGTTTTTTCTCTCCAAATTATCCATGCCATGCCACTCATATTTTCCCCTCCAAGTTGTGTCTTCCTCCTTGACTTTTTCCCCTGCTTTTGCAGCACATGTGAGCTTAATTTTTACATGTTTTGGTCTTTTACACTGTACCAGATACGTTCCCGTCCTATTTTCTGGTCGTCACGAAATTTCCCAAATTTCCCACCTTTGTTTTTTTTCTCCTCCAATTGCAATTGCTTTGATGGAATCTCCATTCCAGAGTATTTCTAAGTCCTTCTTATTTGGTTTGGCCTTCAGCGGGGATCGATTTAGGCAGGCTTTGCGGCATGTGCCTGCACTTGTTGGCAAATGCTTTTGATGGCTTTGGCTTTGGGCAAGATTTTGTTGATTTTTTTTTTTCTTTCCAAATTATCCCGGGCATGTTCCTCATTGCGTCCCCTCCAAGTTGTGTCTTCCTCCTTGACTTTTTCCCCTGTCTTTGCGGCTCATGTGAGCTTCATTTTTACGTGTTTTGGTCTTTTACACTGTACCAGATCGGTTCCCGGTGCATTTTCTGGTAGATACTAAATTTCCCAAATTGCCCACATTTGTTATTTTTCTCCTCCAATTGCAATTGCTTGGATGGAATCTCCATTCCAGAGTGTTTCTTAGTCCTTCTTATTTGGTTTGGCCTTCAGCGGGGATCGATTTAGGCAGGCTTTGCGGCATGTGCCTGCACTTGTGTGCATATGCTTTTGATGGCTTTGACTTTGGGCAAGATTTTGCTGATTTTTTTTTTTCTTTCCAAATTATCCCTAGCATGTTCCTCATATCTTCCCCTCCAAGTTTTGTCGTCGTCCTTGATTTTCCCCTGCTTTCTCCACATCTGTGAACATACTTTTGTCATGTTTTGGTCCTTTGCGCTGTAGCTCATTTCCTCACAAACGATTTTTTGACGACACTAAATCTCCCGATTTTCTGGTTTTTTTCAATTGCATTTCATTTGATCCTGTCTCCTTTCTAGAGTGTTTGTTAGCCATTCTTTTCGTGTTCGCAAGATTCCCTTTCCCTTCCCGAAAGGAAATTTCATTTCCTTTCGGGAAGGGAAAGGGAATCTTGCGGTTTCAATGGGGACCACTAGAGGAATCTTTGGTGCATGTCCCTGCACTATATGGTATTCCTGGCCTTATGATGGCTTTGACTTTGAGCAAGATTTTTTTGTTTTTTTTCTTTTTTTCCTAAGTATCAATGGCATGGCCCTCAAATCTTCCCCTCCAAGTTATAACTTCCTCCATGACTTTTTCCTCTGCTTTTGCAACATCTGTGAGCCAAGTTTTTGCATGTTTTGGTCCTTTGCACTGCACCTGAAAGAATCCCGGTCCATTTCCTTGCATGTGCTACATTTCCCAAATTTCCCACATTTGTTATTTTTCTCCTCCAATTCCAATTGCTTGGATGGAATCTCCATTGCGGAGTGTTTCTAAGTCCTTCTTATTTGGTTTGGCCTTCAGCGGGGATCGATTTAGGCAGGCTGTGCGGCATGTGCCTGCACTTGTGTGCATATGCTTTTGATGGCTTTGCCTTTTGGCAAGATTTTGTTGATTTTCTTTTTTTCTTTCCAAATTATCCATGGCATGTCCCTCATATCTTGCCCTCCAAGTTATAACTTCCTCCATGACTTTTTCCTCTGCTTTTGCAACATCTGTGAGCCCAGTTTTTGCATGTTTTGGTCCTTTACACTGCACATGATAGAATCCCGGTCCACTTTCTTTTATGTGCTAAATTTCCCAAATTTCCCACCTTTGAAATTTTTCTCCTCCAATTGCAATTGCTTGGATGGAATCTCCATTCCAGAGTGTTTCTAAGTCCTTTTTATTTGGTTTGGCCTTCAGCGGGGATCGATTTAGGCAGGCTTTGCGGCATGTGCCTGCACTTGTTGGCATATGCTTTTGATGGCTTTGGCTTTGGGCAAGATTTTCTTGATTTTTTTTTTCTTTCCAAATTATCCGTGGCATGTTCCTCATTGCTTCCCCTCCAAGTTGTGTCTTCCTCCTTGTCTTTTTACCCTGCTTTTGCAGCACCTCTGAGCATACTTTCGTCATGGCTTGGTCATTTGCGCTGCGTCTCATTTCCTCACAAACGATTTTTTCAAGACACTAAATCTCCCGATTTTCTGGTTTTTTTCAATTGCATTTCATTTGATCCTATCTCCTTTCTAGAGTGTTTGTTAGCCTTTCTTTTCGTGTTCGCAAGATTCCTTTTCCCTTCCCGAAAGGAAAGTTCTTTTCCTCTCGGGAAGGGAAACGGAATCTTTCGGTTTAAATGGGGACCACTAGAGGAATCTTTGGTGCATGTCCCTGCACTAGATGGCATGCCTCGCCTTATGATGGCTTTGACTTTGAGCAAGATTTTTTTCATTTTTTTCTTTTTTTCGTGCGTATCAATGGCATGGCCCTCATATGTTCCCGTCCAAGTTATAACTTCCTCCATGACTTTTTCCCCTGCTTTTGAAACATCTGTGAGCCTAGTTTTTGCATGTTTTGGTCCTTTGCACTGCACCTGAAAGAATCCCTGTCCATTTCCTTGCATGTGCTAAATTTCCCAAATTTCCCACATTTTTTTTTTTCTCCTCCAATTGCAATTGCTTGGATGGAATCTCCATTCCAGAGTGTTTCTAAGTCCTTCTTATTTGTTTTCGCCTTCCCTGCATGTGCCTGCACTTGTGTGCATATGCTTTTGATGGCTTTGCCTTAGGGAAGATTTTGTTGATTTTTTTTCTTTCCAAATTATCCCTGGCGTGTTCCGCATAGCTTCACCTCCAAGTTGTGTCTTCCTCCTTGACTTTTTCCCTGCTTTTGCAGCACATGTGAGCTTTATTTTTACATGTTTTGGTCTTTTACACTGTACCAGATAGGTTCCCGGTCCATTTTCTGGTAGATACTAAATTTCCCAAATTGCCCACATTTGTTATTTTTCTCCTCCAATTGCAATTGCTTGGATGTAATCTCCATTCCAGAGTGTTTCTTAGTCCTCCTTATTTGGTTTGGCCTTCAGCGGGGATCGATTTAGGCAGGCTTTGCGGCATGTGCCTGCACTTGTGTGCATATGCTTTTGATGGCTTTGACTTTGGGCAAGATTTTTCTGATTTTTTTTTTTCTTTCCAAATTATCCATGGCATGTTCCTCATTGCTTCCCCTCCAAGTTTTGTCGTCCTCCTTGACTTTTTCCCCTGCTTTCTCCACATCTGTGAGCATAGTTTTGTCATGTTTTGGTCCTTTGCGCTGTAGCTCATTTCCTCACAAACGATTTTTTGACGACACTAAATCTCCCGATTTTCTGGTTTTTTTCAATTGCATTTCATTTGATCCTGTCTCCTTTCTAGAGTGTTTGTTAGCCATTCTTTTCGTGTTCGCAAGATTCCGTTTCCCTTCCCGAAAGGAAATGAAATTTCCTTTCGGGAAGGGAAACGGAATCTTGCGGTTTCAATGGGGACCACTAGAGGAATCTTTGGTGCATGACCCTGCACTAGATGGCATGCCTTGCCTTATGATGTCTTTGAATTTGTGCAAGATTTTTTGATTTTTTTCTTTTTTTCCTAAGTATCAATGGCATGGCCCTCATAGCTTCCTCTCCAAGTTATAACTTCCTCCATGACTTTTTCCTCTGCTTCTCCAAGTTATAACTTCCTCCATGACTTTTTCCTCTGCTTTTGCAACATCTGTGAGCCTAGTTTTTTCATGTTTTGGTCCTTTGCACTGCACCTGAAAGAATCCCGGTCCATTTCCTTGCATGTGCTAAATTTCCCAAATTTCCCACATTTGTTTTTTTTCTCCTCCAATTCCAATTGTTTGGATGGAATCTCCATTGCGGAGTGTTTCTAAGTCCTTCTTATTTGGTTTGGCCTTGCGGGGATCGATTTAGGCAGGCTTTGCGGCATGTGCCTGCATTTTTGTGCATATGCTTTTGATGGCTTTGACTTTGGGCAAGATTTTGTTGATTTTCTTTTTTTCTTTCCAAATTATCCATGTCATATCCCTCATATCTTCCGCTCCAAGTTATAACTTCCTCCTTGACTTTTTCCCCTGCTTTTGCAACATCTGTGAGCCCAGTTTTTGCATGTTTTGGTCCTTTACACTGCACATGATAGAATCCCGGTCCACTTTTTTGTATGTGCTAAATTTCCCAAATTTCCCACCTTTGTTTTTTTTCTCCTCCAATTGCAATTGCTTGGATGGAATCTCCATTCCAGAGTGTTTCTAAGTCCTTTTTATTTGGTTTGGCCTTCAGCGGGCATCGATTTAGGCATGGTTTGCGGCATGTGCCTCCACTTGTTGGCATACGCTTTTGATGGTTTTGCCTTTGGGCAAGATTTTGTTGATTTTCGTTTTTTCTCTCCAAATTATCCATGCCATGTCCGTCATATCTTCCCCTCCTAGTTGTGTCTTCCTCCTTGACTTTTTCCCCTGCTTTTGCAGCACATGTGAGCTTAATTTTTACATGTTTTGGTCTTTTACACTGCACCTGATAGGTTCAAGGTCCATTTTCTGGTAGTCACGAAATTTCCCAAATTTCCCACCTTTGTTTTTTTTCTCCTCCAAGTGAAATTGCTTGGATGGAATCTCCATTCCAGAGTGTTTCTTAGTCCTCCTTATTTGGTTTGGCCTTCAGCGGGGATCGATTTAGGCAGGCTTTGCGGCATGTGCCTGCACTTGTTGGCATATGCTTTTGATGGCTTGGCCTTTGGGCAAGATTTTTTTGATTTTTTTTTTCTTTCCAAATTATCCCTAGCATGTTCCTCATTACTTCCCCTCCAAGTTGGGTCTTCCTCCTTGTCTTTTTACCCTGCTTTTGCAACATCTCTGAGCATACTTTCGTCATTGTTTGGTCCTTTGCGCTGCGTCTCATTTCCTCACAAACGATTTTTTCAAGACACTAAATCTCCCGATTTTCTGGTTTTTTTTCAATTGCATTTCATTTGATCCTATCTCCTTTCTTGAATGTTTGTTAGCCTTTCTTTTCGTGTTCGCAAGATTCCTTTTCCCTTCCCGAAAGGAAATTTCTTTTCTTCTCGGGAAGGGAAACGGAATCTTTCGGTTTAAATGGGGACCGCTAGAGGAATCTTTGGTGCATGTCCCTGCACTAGATGGCATGCCTTGCCTTATGATGGCTTTGACTTTGAGAAAGATTTTTTTCATTTTTTTCTTTTTTTCCTAAGTATCAATGGCATGGCCCTCATATCTTCCCGTCCAAGTTATAACTTCCTCCAAGACTTTTTCCTCTGCTTTTGCAACATCTGTGAGCCTAGTTTTTGCGTGTTTTGGTCCTTTGCATTTCAGATGATAGAATCCCGGTCCATATCCTTACATGTGCTAAATTTCCCAAATTTCCCACTTTTGATTTTGTTCTCCTCCAATTGCAATTGCTCGGATGGAATCTCCATTCCAGAGTGTTTCTAAGTCCTTCTTATTTGGTTTGGCCTTCAGCGGGGATCGATTTAGGCAGGCTTTGCGGCATGTGCCTGCACTTGTTGGCATATGCTTTTGATGGCTTTGCCTTTGGGCAAGATTTTCTTGATTTTTTTTTTTCTTTCCAAATTATCCCTAGCATGTTCCTTATATCTTCCCCTCCAAGTTGTGTCTTCCTCCATGACTTTTTCCTCTGCTTTTGCAACATCTGTGAGCCTAGTTTTTGCATGTTTTGGTCCTTTGCACTGCACCTGAAAGAATCCCTGTCCATTTCCTTGCATGTGCTAAATTTCCCAAATTTCCCACATTTTTTTTTTTTCTCCTCCAATTGCAATTGCTTGGATGGAATCTCCATTCCAGAGTGTTTCTAATTCATTCTTATTTGGTTTGGCATTCACTGCATGTGCCTGCACTTGCGTGCATATGCTTTTGATGGCTTTGCCTTTGGGCAAGATTTTGTTGATTTTTTTTTTTCTTTCCAAATTATCCCTAGCATGTTCCTCATATCTTCCCCTCCAAGTTGTCTCTTCCTCCTTGATTTTTCTCCTGATTTCTCCACATCTGTGAGCATAGTTTCGTCATGGTTTGGTCCTTTGCACTGCACATGATAGAATCCCGGTCCATTTTCTTGTATGTGCTAAATTTCCCAAATTTCCCACATTTGTTTTTTTCTCCTCCAATTGCAATTGCTTGGATGGAATCTCCATTCCAGAGTGTTTCTAAGTCCTTCTTATTTGGTTTGGCCTTCAGCGGGGATCGATTTAGGCAGGCATTGCGGCATGCGCCTGCACTTGTTGGCATATGCTTTTGATGGCTTTGCCTTTGGGCAAGATTTTGTTGATTTTCTTTTTTTCTTTCCAAATTATCCATGGCATGTCCCTCATATCTTGCCCTCCAAGTTATAACTTCCTCCTTGAATTTTTCCCCTGCCTTTGCAACATCTGTGAGCCCAGTTTTTGCATGTTTTGGTCCTTTGCACTGCACATTAATGAATCCCGGTCCATTTTCTTGTATGTGCTAAATTTACCACAATGTCCACATTTGTATTTTCTCCTCCAATTTCAATTTCTTGGATGGAATCTCCATTCCAGAGTTTTTCTAAGTCCTTCTTATTTGGTTTGGCCTTCAGCTGGGATCAATTTAGGCAGGCTTTGCGGCATGTGCCTGAACTTGTTGGCATATGCTTTTGATGGCTTTGCCTTTGGGCAAGATTTTGTTGATTTTCTTTTTTTCTCTCCAAATTATCCCTGGCATGTTCCTCATTGCTTCCCCTCCAAGTTGTGTCTTCCTCCTTGATTTTTTCCCCTGCTTTTGCAACATCTGTGAGCATACTTTCGCTACATTTTGGTCCTTTGCGCTGTAGCTCATTTCCTCACAAACGATTTTTTGAAGACACTAAATCTCCCTCTTTTCTGGTTTATTCAATTGCATTTCATTTGATCCTGTCTCCTTTCTAGAGTGTTTGTTAGCCATTCCTTTCGTGTTCGCAAGATTCCGTTTCCCTTCCCGAAAGGAAATGAAATTTCCTTTCGGGAAGGGAAACGGAATCTTTCGGTTTAAATGGGGACCACTAGAGGAATCTTTGGTGCATGTCCCTGCACTAGATGGCATGCCTCTCCTTATGATGGCTTTGACTTTGAGCGAGATTTTTTTCATTTTTTTCTTTTTTTCGTGAGTATCAATGGCATGGCCCTCATATGTTCCCGTCCAAGTTATAACTTCCTCCATGACTTTTTCCCCTGCTTTTGAAACATCTGTGAGCCTAGTTTTTGCATGTTTTGGTCCTTTGCACTACACCTGAAAGAATCCCTGTCCATTTCCTTGCATGTGCTAAATTTCCCAAATTTCCCACATTTGTTTTTTTTCTCCTCAAATTGCAATTGCTTGGATGGAATCTCCATTCCAGAGTGTTTCTAAGTCCTTCTTATTTGTTTTCGCCTTCCCTGCATTTGCCTGCACTTGTGTACATATGCTTTTGATGGCTTTGCCTTTGGGAAGATTTTGTTGATTTTTTTTTTTCTTTCCAAATTATCCCTAGCATGTTCCTCATGTCTTCCCCTCCAAGTTGTGTCTTCCTCCTAGATTTTTCCTCTGCTTTCTCCACATCTGTGAGCATAGTTTCGTCATGTTTTGGTCCTTTGCGCTGTAGCTCATTTCCTCACAAACGATTTTTTGAAGACACTAAATCTCCCGATTTTCTGGTTTTTTTCAATTGCATTTCATTTGATCCTTTCTCCTTTCTAGAGTGTTTGTTAGCCATTCTTTTCGGGTTCGCAAGATTCCGTTGCCCTTCCCGAAAGGAAATTTCATTTCCTTTCGGGAAGGGCAACGGAATCTTGCGGTTTCAATGGGGACCACTAGAGGAATCTTTGGTGCATGTCCCTGCACTAGATGGCATGCCTTGCCTTATGATGGCTTTGACTTTGAGCAAGATTTTTTTCATTTTTTTCTTTTTTTCCTAAGTATCAATGGCATGGCCCTCATATCTTCCCGTCCAACTTATATCTTCCTACATGACATTTTCCTCTGCTTTTGCAACATCTGTGAGCCTAGTTTTCGCATGTTTTGTTCCTTTGCACTGCAACTGAAAGAATCCCGGTCCATTTCCTTGCATGTGCTAAATTTCTCAAATTTCCTACATTTGTTTTTTTTCTCCTCCAATTGCAATTGCTTGGATGGAATCTCCATTCCAGAGTGTTTCTAAGTCCTTCTTATTTGGTTTGGCCTTCAGCGGGGATCGATTTAGGCAGGCTTTGCGGCATGTGCCTGCACTTGTTTGCATGGTCTTTTGATGGCTTTGACTTTGGGCAAGATTTTGTTGATTTTATTTTTTTCTTTCCAAATTATCCATGGTATGTCCCTCATATTTTGCCCTCCAAGTTATAACTTCCTCCTTGACTTTTTCCCCTGCTTTTGCAACATCTGTGAGCCCAGTTTTTGCATATTTTGGTCCTTTGCACTGCACATGATAGAATCCCTGTCCATTTTCTTGTATGTGCTAAATTTGTAATATTTCCCACATTTGTTTTTTTCTCCTCCAATTGCAATTGCTTGGATGGAACCTCCATTCCAGAGTGTTTCTAAGTCCTTCTTATTTGGTTTGGCCTTTAGCGGGGATCGATTTATGGAGGCTTTGCGGCATGTGCCTGCACTTGTTGGCATATGCTTTTGATGGCTTTGACTTTGGGCAAGATTTTGTTGATTTTCGTTTTTTCTCTCCAAATTATCCATGCCATGTCCCTCATGTCTTCCCCTCCAAGTTGTGTCTTCCTCCTGGACTTTTTCCCCTGCTTTTGCAGCACATGTGAGCTTAATTTTTACATGTTTTGGTCTTTTACACTGTACCAGATAGGTTCCCGTCCTATTTTCTGGTAGTCACGAAATTTCCCAAATTTCCCACCTTTGTTTTTTTTCTCCTCCAATTGCAATTGCTTGGATGGAATCTCCATTCCAGAGTGTTTCTAAGTCCTTCTTATTTGGTTTGGCCTTCAGCGGGGATCGATTTAGGCAGGCTTTGCGGCATGTAGCTGCACTTGTGTGCATATGCTTTTGATGGCTTTGACTTTGGGCAAGATTTTCTTGATTTTTTTTTTCTTTCCATATTATCCCTGGCGTGTTCCGCATAGCTTCACCTCCAAGTTGTGTCTTCCTCCTTTACTTTTTCCCCTGCTTTTGCAGCACATGTGAGCTTAATTTTTACATGTTTTGGTCTTTTACACTGTACCAGATAGGTTCCCGGTCCATTTTCTGGTAGATACTAAATTTCCCAAATTGCCCACATTTGTTATTTTTCTCCTCCAATTGCAATTGCTTGGATGTAATCTCCATTCCAGAGTGTTTCTTAGTCCTCCTTATTTGGTTTGGCCTTCAGCGGGGATCGATTTAGGCAGGCTTTGCGGCATGTGCCTGCACTTGTTGGCATATGCTTTTGATGGCTTTGACTTTGGGCAAGATTTTTCTGATTTTTTTTTTCTTTCCAAATTATCCATGGCATGTTCCTCATATCTTCCCCTCCAAGTTTTGTCGTCCTCCTTGATTTTCCCCTGCTTTCTCCACATCTGTGAGCATAGTTTTGTCATGTTTTGGTCCTTTGCGCTGTAGCTCATTTCCTCACAAACGATTTTTTGACGACACTAAATCTCCCGATTTTCTGGTTTTTTTCAATTGCATTTCATTTGATCCTGTCTCCTTTCTAGAGTGTTTGTTAGCCATTCTTTTCGTGTTCGCAAGATTCCGTTTCCCTTGCCGAAAGGAAATTTCATTTCCTTTCGGGAAGGGAAACGGAATCTTGCGGTTTCAATGGGGACCACTAGAGGAATCTTTGGTGCATGACCCTGCACTAGATGGCATGCCTTGCCTTATGATGTCTTTGAATTTGTGCAAGATTTTTTTGATTTTTTTCTTTTTTTCCTAAGTATCAATGGCATGGCCCTCATAGCTTCCTCTCCAAGTTATAACTTCCTCCATGACTTTTTCCTCTGCTTCTCCAAGTTATAACTTCCTCCTTGACTTTTTCCCCTGCTTTTGCAACATCTGTGAGCCCAGTTTTTGCATGTTTTGGTCCTTTACACTGCACATGATAGAATCCCGGTCCACTTTCTTGTATGTGCTAAATTTCCCAAATTTCCCACCTTTGTTTTTTTTCTCCTCCAATTGCAATTGCTTGGATGGAATCTCCATTCCAGAGTGTTTCTAAGTCCTTTTTATTTGGTTTGGCCTTCAGCGGGCATCGATTTAGGCATGGTTTGCGGCATGTGCCTCCACTTGTTGGCATACGCTTTTGATGGTTTTGCCTTTGGGCAAGATTTTGTTTATTTTCGTTTTTTCTCTCCAAATTATCCATGCCATGTCCGTCATATCTTCCCCTCCTAGTTGTGTCTTCCTCCTTGACTTTTTCCCCTGCTTTTGCAGCACATGTGAGCTTAATTTTTACATGTTTTGTTCTTTTACACTGCACCTGATAGGTTCAAGGTCCATTTTCTGGTAGTCACGAAATTTCCCAAATTTCCCACCTTTGTTTTTTTTCTCCTCCAATTGCAATTGCTTGGATGGAATCTCCATTCCAGAGTGTTTCTTAGTCCTCCTTATTTGGTTTGGCCTTCAGCGGGGATCGATTTAGGCAGGCTTTGCGGCATGTGCCTGCACTTGTTGGCATATGCTTTTGATGGCTTTGCCTTTGGGCAAGATTTTGTTGATTTTTTTTTTCTTTCCAAATTATCCCTGGCATGTTCCTCATTGCTTCCCCTCCAAGTTGGGTCTTCCTCCTTGTCTTTTTACCCTGCTTTTGCAAAATCTCTGAGCATACTTTCGTCATTGTTTGGTCATTTGCGCTGCGTCTCATTTCCTCACAAACGATTTTTTCAAGACACTAAATCTCCCGATTTTCTGTTTTTTTTTCAATTGCATTTCATTTGATCCTATCTCCTTTCTTGAATGTTTGTTAGCCTTTCTTTTCGTGTTCGCAAGATTCCTTTTCCCTTCCCGAAAGGAAATTTCTTTTCCTCTCGGGAAGGGAAACGGAATCTTTCGGTTTAAATGGGGACCACTAGAGGAATCTTTGGTGCATGTCCCTGCACTAGATGGCATGCCTTGCCTTATGATGGCTTTGACTTTGAGCAAGATTTTTTTCATTTTTTTCTTTTTTTCCTAAGTATCAATGGCATGGCCCTCATATCTTCCCGTCCAAGTTATAACTTCCTCCAAGACTTTTTCCTCTGCTTTTGCAACATCTGTGAGCCTAGTTTTTGCGTGTTTTGGTCCTTTGCATTTCAGATGATAGAATCCCGGTCCATATCCTTACATGTGCTAAATTTCCCAAATTTCCCACTTTTGATTTTGTTCTCCTCCAATTGTAATTGCTCGGATGGAATCTCCATTCCAGAGTGTTTCTAAGTCCTTCTTATTTGGTTTGGCCTTAAGCGGGGATCGATTTAGGCAGGCTTTGCGGCATGTGCCTGCACTTGTTGGCATATGCTTTTGATGGCTTTGCCTTTGGGCAAGATTTTCTTGATTTTTTTTTTTCTTTCCAAATTATCCCTAGCATGTTCCATATATCATCCCCTCCAAGTTTTGTCTTCCTCCATGATTTTTCCCCTGCTTTCTCCACATCTGTGATCATAGTTTTTTCATGTTTTGGCCCTTTGCGCTGTAGCTCATTTCCTCACAAACGATTTTTTGAAGACACTAAATCTCCCGATTTTCTGGTTTTCTTCATTGGCATTTCATTTGATCCTGTCTCCTTTCTAGAGTGTTTGTTAGCCATTCTTTTTGTGTTCCCAAGATTCCGTTTGCCTTCCCGAAAGGAAATTTCATTTCCTTTCGGGAAGGGAAACGGAATCTTGCGGTTTCAATGGGGACCACTAGAGGAATCTTTGGTGCATGTCCCTGCACTAGATGGCATGCCTTGCCTTATGATGGCTTTGACTTTCAGCAAGATTTTTTTCTTTTTTTTCTTTTTTTCCGAAGTATCAATGGCATGGCCCTCATATCTTCCCGTCCAAGTTATAACTTCCTCCATGACTTTTTCCTCTGCTTTTGCAACATCTGTGAGCCCAGTTTATGCATGTTTTGGTCCTTTGCACTGCACCTGAAAGAATCCCGGTCCATTTCCTTGCATGTGCTAAATTTCCCAAATTTCCGACTTTTGTTTTTTTCGCCTCCAATTGCAATTGCTTGGAAGGAATCTCCATTCCACAGTGTTTCTAAGTCCTTCCTTTTTGGTTTGGCCTTCAGCGGGGATCGATTTAGGCAGGCTTTGCGGCATGTGCCTGCACTTGTGTGCATATGCTTTTGATGGCATTGACTTTGGGCAAGATTTTGTTGATTTTTTTTCTTTCCAAATTTTCCATGGCATGTTCCTCATATCTTCCCCTCCAAGTTGTGTCTTCCTCCTTGATTTTTCCCCTGCTTTCTGCACATCTGTGAGCATAGTTTCGTCATGTTTTGGACCTTTGCGCTGTAGCTCATTTCCTCACAAACGATTTTATGAAGACACTAAATCTCCCGATTTTCTAGTTTTTTTCAATTGCATTTCATTTGATCCTGTCTCCTTTCTAGAGTGTTTGTTAGTCTTTCTTATCGTGTTCGCAAGATTCCGTTTCCCTTCCCGAAAGGAAATTTCTTTTCCTCTCGGGAAGGGAAACGGAATCTTGTGGTTTCAATGGGGACCACTAGAGGAATCTTTGCTGCATGTCCCTGCACTAGATGGCATCCCTTGCCTTATGATGGCTTTGACTTTGAGTAAGATTTTATTCATGTTTTCCTTTTTTTCCTAAGTATCAATGGCATGGCCCTCATATCTTCCCGTCCAAGTTATGACTTCCTCCATGACTTTTTCCTATGCTTTGCAAGGTCTGTGAGCCCAGTTTTTGCATGTTTTGGTACTTTGCATTTCAGATGATAGAATACCGTTCCATTTCCTTACATGTGCTAAATTTCCTAAATTTCCCACATTTTTTATTTTTCTCCTCCAATTGCAATTGCTTGGATGGAATCTCCATTCCAGAGTGTTTCTAAGTCCTTCCATTTATTTTGGCCTTCAGCGGGGATCGATTTAGGCAGGCTTTGCGGCATGTGCCTGCACTTGTGTGCATATGCTTTTGATGGCTTTGACTTTGGCCAAGATTTTTTTGATTATTTTTTTCTTACCAAATTCTCCATGGCATGTTCCTCATATCTTGCCCTCCAAGTTATAACTTCTTCCTTGACTTTTTCCCCTGCTTTTGCAACATCTGTGAGCCCAGTTTTGCATGTTTTGGTCCTTTGCACTGCACATGATAGAATCCCGGTCCATTTTCTTGTATGTGCTAAATTTCCCAAATTTCCCACCTTTGTTTTTTTCTCCTCCAATTGCAATTGCTTGGATGGAATCTCCATTCCAGAGTGTTTCTAAGTCCTTCTTATTTGGTTTGGCCTTCAGCGGGGATCGATTTGGGCAGGCTTTGCGGCATGTAGCTGCACTTGTGTGCATATGCTTTTGATGGCTTTGACTTTGGGCAAGATTTCCTTGATTTTTTTTTTCTTTCCATATTATCCCTGGCGTGTTCCGCATGGCTTCACCTCCAAGTTGTGTCTTCCTCCTCGACTTTTTCCCCTGCTTTTGCAGCACCTCTGAGCATAATTTTTACATGTTTTGGTCTTTTACACTGCACCTGATACGTTCCCGGTCCATTTTCTGGTAGTCACGAAATTTCCCAAATTTCCCACTTTTGTTTTTTTTCTCCTCCAATTGCAATTGCTTGGATGGAATCTCCATTCCAGAGTGTTTCTAAGTCATTCTTATTTGGTTTGGCATTCACTGCATGTGCCTGCACTTGCGTGCATATGCTTTTGATGGCATTGCCTTTGGGCAAGATTTTGTTGATTTTTTTTTTTCTTTCCAAATTATCCCTAGCATGTTCCTCATATCTTCCCCTCCAAGTTGTCTCTTCCTCCTTGATTTTTCTCCTGATTTCTCCACATCTGTGAGCATAGTTTCGTCATGGTTTGGTCCTTTGCACTGCACATGATAGAATCCCGGTCCATTTTCCTGTATGTGCTAAATTTACCACAATGTCCACATTTGTATTTTCTCCTCCAATTGCAATTTCTTGGATGGAATCTCCATTCCAGAGTGTTTCTAAGTCCTTCTTATTTGGTTTGGCCTTCAGATGGGATCAATTTAGGCAGGCTTTGCGGCATGTGCCTGAACTTGTAGCATATGCTTTTGATGGCTTTGCCTTTGGGCAAGATTTTGTTGATTTTCTTTTTTTCTCTCCAAATTATCCCTGGCATGTTCCTCATATCTTCCCCTCCAAGTTGTGTCTTCCTCCTTGATTTTTTCCCCTGCTTTTGCAACATCTGTGAGCATACTTTCGCCATATTTTGGTCCTTTGCGCTGTAGCTCATTTCCTCACAAACGATTTTTTGAAGACACTAAATCTCCCTCTTTTCTGGTTTATTCAATTGCATTTCATTTGATCCTGTCTCCTTTCTAGAGTGTTTGTTAGCCATTCTTTTCGTGTTCGCAAGATTCCGTTTCCCTTCCCGAAAGGAAATTTCATTTCCTTTCGGGAAGGGAAACGGAATCTTGCGGTTTCAATGGGGACCACTAGAGGAATCTTTGGTGCATGTCCCTGCACTAGATGGCATGCCTTGCCGTTTGATGGCTTTGACTTTGAGCAAGTTTTTTTTCCTTATTTTCGTTTTTTCCTAAGTATGAATGGCATGGCCCTCGTAACTTCCCGTCCAAGTTATAACTTCCTCCATGACTTTTTCCTCTGCTTTTGCAACATCTGTGAGCCTAGTTTTTGCATGTTTTGGTCCTTTGCACTACACCTGAAAGAATCCCGGTCCATTTCCTTGCATGTGCTAAATTTCCCAAATTACCCACTTTTGTTTTTTTCTCCTCCAATTCCAATTGCTTGGATGGAATCTCCATTCCAGAGAGTTTCTAAGTCCTGCCTTTTTGGTTTGGCATTAATCGGGGATCGATTTAGGCAGGCTGTGCGGCATGTGCCTGCACTTGTGTGCATATGCTTTTGATGGCTTTGACTTTGGGCAAGATTTTCTTGATTTTCCTTTTTTCTTTCGAAATTATCCATGGCATATCCCTCATATCTTCCCCTCCAACTTGTGTCTTCCTCCTTGACTTTTTCCCCTGCTTTTGCAGCACATGTGAGCTTAATTTTTACATATTTTGGTCTTTTACACTGTAGCAGATGGGTTCCCGGTCCACTTTCTGGTAGTCACGAAATTTCCCAAATTTCCCACCTTTGTTTTTTTTCTCCTCCAATTGCAATTGCTTGGATGGAATCTCCATTCCAGAGTGTTTCTAAGTCCTTCTTATTTGGTTTGGCCTTCACCGGGGATCGATTTAGGCAGGCTTTGCGGCATGTGCCTGCACTTGTTGGCATATGCTTTTGATGGCTTTGCCTTTGGGCAAGATTTTGTTGATTTTTTTTTATCTTTCCAAATTATCCATGGCATGTTCCTCATATCTTCCCCTCCAAGTTGTGTCTTCCTCATTGCCTTTTTCCCCTGCTTTTGCAACATCTGTGAGCATAGTTTCGTCATGTTTTGGTCCTTTGCGCTGTAGCTCATTTCCTCAGAAACGATTTTTTCAAGACACTAAATCTCCCGATTTTCTGGTTTTTTTCAATTGCATTTCATTTGATCCTGTCTCCTTTCTAGAGTGTTTGTTAGCCATTCTTTTCGGGTTCGCAAGTTTCCGTTTCCCTTCCCGAAAGGAAATTTCATTTCCTTTCGGGAAGGGAAACGGAATCTTGCGGTTTCAATGGGGACCACTAGAGGAATCTTTGGTGCATGTCCCTGCACTAGATGGTATGCCTTGCCTTATCATGGTTTTGAGTTTGAGCAAGATTTTTTTCATTTTTTTCTTTTTTTCCTAAGTATGAATGGCATGGACCTCATATCTTCCCGTCCAAGTTATAACTTCCTCCTTGACTTTTTCCCCTGCTTTTGCAACATCTGTGAGCCCAGTTTTTGCATGTTTTGGTCCTTTGCACTGCACATGATAGAATCCCGGTCCATTTTCTTGTATGTGCGAAATTTCCCAAATTTCCCACCTTTGTTTTTTTTCTCCTCCAATTGCAATTGCTTGTATGGAATCTCCATTCCAGAGTGTTTCTAAGTCCTGCCTTTTTGGTTTGGCCTTCAGCGGGGATCGATTTAGGCAGGCTTTGCGGCATGTGCCTGCACTTGTGTGCATATGCTTTTGATGGCTTTGACTTTGGGCAAGATTTTGTTGATTATTTTTTTCTTTCCAAATTATCCATGGCATGTTACTCATATATTCCCCTCCAAGTTGTGTCTTCGTCCTTGACATTTTCCCCTGCTTTTGCTGCACATGTGAGCTTAATTTTTACATGTTTTGGTCTTTTACACTGCACCTGATAGGTTCCCGGTCCATTTTCTGGTAGTCACGAAATTTCCCAAATTTCCCACTTTTGTTTTTTACTCCTCCAATTGCAATTGCTTGGATGGAATCTCCATTCCAGAGTGTTTCTAAGTCCTTCTTTTTTCGTTTGGCCTTCATTGCATGTGCCTGTACTTGTGTGCATATGCTTTTGATGGCTTTGCCTTTGGGAAGGTTTTGTTGATTTTTTTTTTCTTTCCAAATTATACCTAGCATGTTCTTCATATCTTCTCCTCCAAGTTGTGTCTTCCTCCTTGATTTTTCCCCTGCTTTCTCCACATCTGTGAGCATAGTTTCGTCATGTTTTGGTCCTTTGCACTGTAGCTCATTTCCTCACAAACGATTTTTTGAAGACACTAAATCTCCCGATTTTCTGGTTTTTTTCAATTGCTATTCATTAGATCCTGTCTCCTTTCTAGAGTGTTTGTTAGCCATTCTTTTCGTATTCGCAATATTCCGTTTCCCTTCCCGAAAGGAAATTTCATTTCCTTTCGGGAAGGGAAACGGAATCTTGCGGTTTCAATGGGGACCACTAGAGGAATCTTTGGTGCATGTCCCTGCACTAGATGGCATGCCTTGCCTTATGATGGCTTTGACTTTGAGCAGGATTTTTTTCATTTCTTTCTTTTTTTCCTAAGTATCAATGGCATGGCCCTCATATCTTCCCGTCCAAGTTATAAATTCCTCCATGACTTTTTCCTCTGCTTTTGCAACATCTGTGAGCCTAGTTTTTGTATGTTTTGGTCTCTTGCACTGCACCTGAAAGAATCCCGGTCCATTTCCATGCATGTTCTAAATTTCCCAAATTTCCCACCTTTGTGTTTTTTCTCCTCGAATTGCAATTGCTTAGATGGAATCTCCATTCCAGAGTGTTTCTAAGTACTTCTTATTTGGTTTGGCCTTAAGCGGGGATCGATTTAGGCAGGCTTTGTGGCATGTAGCTGCACGTGTGTGCATATGCTTTTGATGGCTTTGACTTTGGGCAAGATTTTCTTGATTTTTTTTTTCTTTCCATATTATCCCTGGCGTGTTCCGCATAGCTTCACCTCCAAGTTGTGTCTTCCTCCTCGACTTTTTCCCCTGCTTTTGCAGCACCTCTGAGCTTAATTTTTACCTGTTTTGGTCTTTTACACTGCACCTGATAGGTTCCCGGTCCATTTTCTAGTAGTCACGATATTTCCCAAATTTCCCACTTTTGTTTTTTTTCTCGTCCAATTGCAATTGCTTGGATGGAATCTGCATTCCAGAGTTATTCTAAGTCCTTCCATTTGCTTTGGCCTTCAGCGGGGATCGATTTAGGCAGGCTTTGCGGCATGTGTCTGCACTTGTGTGCATATGCTTTTGATGGCTTTGACTTTGGGCAAGATTTTGTTGACATTTCTTTTCTTTCCAAATTATCCCTGGCATGTTCCTCATTGCTTCCCCTCCAAGTTGTGTCTTCCTCCTTGACTTTTTCCCCTGCTTTTGCAACATCTGTGAGCAAACTTTCGTCATATTTTGGTCCTTTGCGCTGTAGCTCATTTCCCCACAAATGATGTTTTGAAGACACTAAATCTCCCTCTTTTCTGGTTTATTCAATTGCATTTCATTTGATCCTGTCTCCTTTCTAGAGTGTTTGTTAGCCATTCTTTTCGTGTTCGCAAGATTCCGTTTCCCTTCCCGAAAGGAAATTTCATTTCCTTTCGGGAAGGGAAAGGGAATCTTGCGGTTTCAATGGGGACCACTAGAGGAATCTTTGGTGCATGTCCCTGCACTAGATGGCATGCCTTGCCGTTTGATGGCTTCGACTTTGAGCAAGTTTTTTTTCCTTTTTTTTCGTTTTTTCCTAAGTATCAATGGCATGGCCCTCGTAACTTCCCGTCCAAGTTATAATTTCCTCCATGACTTTTTCCTCTGCTTTTGCAACATCTGTGAGCCTAGTTTTTGCATGTTTTTGTCCTTTGCACTACACCTGAAAGAATCCCGGTCCATTTCCTTGCATGTGCTAAATTTCCCAAATTACCCACTTTTGTTTTTTTCTCCTCCAATTCCAATTGCTTGGATGGAATCTCCATTCCAGAGAGTTTCTAAGTCCTTCTTATTTGGTTTGGCCTTCAGCGGGGATAGATTTAGGCAGGCTTTGCGGCACGTGCCTGCACTTGTGTACATATGCTTTTGATGGCTTTGACTTTGGGCAAGATTTTGTTGATTTTCTTTTTTTCTTTCCAAATTATCCATGGCATGTTCCTCATATCTTCCCCTCCACGTTTTGTCTTCCTCCTTGACTATTTCCCCTGCTTTTGCAGCATATGTGAGCTTAATTTTTACATGTTTTGGTCTTTTACACTGTACCAGATAGGTTCCCGGTCCATTTTCTGGTAGTCACGAAATTTCCCAAATTTCCCACCTTTGTTTTTTTCTCCTCCAATTGCAATTGCTTGGATGGAACCTCCATGCCAGAGTGTTTCTAAGTCCTTCTTATTTGGTTTGGATTTCAGCGGGGATCGATTTAGGCAGGCTTTGCGGCATGTGCCTGCACTTGTGTGCATATGCTTTTGATGGCTTTGCCTTTGGGCAAGATTTTGTTGATTTTCTTTTTTTCTTTCCAAATTATCCATGGCATGTCCCTCATATCTTCCCCTCCAAATTATGACTTCCTCCTTGACTTTTTCCCCTGCTTTTGCAACATCTGTGAGCCAGTTTTTGCATGTTTTGGTCCTTTGCACTGCACATGATAGAATCCCTGTCCATTTTCTTTTATGTTCTAAATTTCCCAAATTTCCCACCTTTGTTTTTTTCTCCTCCAATTGCAATTGCTTGGATGGAATCTCCATTCCAGAGTGTTTCTAAGTCCTGCCTTTTTGGTTTGGCCTTAAGCGGGGATCGATTTAGGCAGGCTTTGCGGCATGTAGCTGCACGTGTGTGCATATGCTTTTGATGGCTTTGACTTTGGGCAAGATTTTCTTGATTTTTTTTTTCTTTCCATATTATCCCTGGCGTGTTCCGCATAGCTTCACCTCCAAGTTGTGTCTTCCTCCTCGACTTTTTCCCCGCTTTTGCAGCACCTCTGAGGTTAATTTTTACATGTTTTGGTCTTTTACACTGCACCTGATAGGTTCCCGGTCCATTTTCTAGTAGTCACGATATTTCCCAAATTTCCCACTTTTGTTTTTTTTCTCGTCCAATTGCAATTGCTTGGATGGAATCTGCATTCCAGAGTTATTCTAAGTCCTTCCATTTGCTTTGGCCTTCAGCGGGGATCGATTTAGGCAGGCTTTGCGGCATGTGCCTGCACTTGTGTGCATAGGCTTTTGATGGCTTTGACTTTGGGCAAGATTTTGTTGACTTTTCTTTTCTTTCCAAATTATCCCTGGCATGTTCCTCATTGCTTCCCCTCCAAGTTGTGTCTTCCTCCTTGACTTTTTCCCCTGCTTTTGCAAAATCTGTGAGCAAATTTCCGTCATATTTTGGTCCTTTGCGCTGTAGCTCATTTCCCCACAAAGGATGTTTTGAAGACACTAAATCTCCCTCTTTTCTGGTTTATTCAATTGCATTTCATTTGATCCTGTCTCCTTTCTAGAGTGTTTGTTAGCCATTCTTTTCGTGTTCGCAAGATTCCCTTTCCCTTCCCGAAAGGAAATTTCATTTCCTTTCGGGAAGGGAAAGGGAATCTTGCGGTTTCAATGGGGACCACTAGAGGAATCTTTGGTGCATGTCCCTGCACTAGATGGCATGCCTTGCCGTTTGATGGCTTCGACTTTGAGCAAGTTTTTTTTCCTTTTTTTTCGTTTTTTCCTAAGTATCAATGTCATGGCCCTCGTAACTTCCCGTCCAAGTTATAATTTCCTCCATGACTTTTTCCTCTGCTTTTGCAACATCTGTGAGCCTAGTTTTTGCATGTTTTTGTCCTTTGCACTACACCTGAAAGAATCCCGGTCCATTTCCTTGCATGTGCTAAATTTCCAAAATTACCCACTTTTGTTTTTTTCTCCTCCAATTCCAATTGCTTGTATGGAATCTCCATTCCAGAGAGTTTCTAAGTCCTTCTTATTTGGTTTGGCCTTCAGCGGGGATAGATTTAGGCAGGCTTTGCGGCACGTGACTGCACTTGTGTACATATGCTTTTGATGGCTTTGACTTTGGGCAAGATTTTGTTGATTTTCTTTTTTTCTTTCCAAATTATCCATGGCATGTTCCTCATATCTTCCCCTCCACGTTTTGTCTTCCTCCTTGACTATTTCCCTTGCTTTTGCAGCATATGTGAGCTTAATTTTTACATGTTTTGGTCTTTTACACTGTACCAGATAGGTCCCCGGTCCATTTTCTGGTAGTCACAATATTTCCCAAATTTCCCACCTTTGTTTTTTTCTCCTCCAATTGCAATTGCTTGGATTGAATCTCCATTCCAGAGTGTTTCTAAGTCCTTCTTATTTGGTTTGGCCTTCAGCGGGGATCGATTTAGGCAGGCTTTGAGGCATGTGCCTGCACTTGTGTGCCTATGCTTTCCTTGGCTTTGACTTTGGCCAAGATTTTTTTGATTTTCTTTTTTTCTTTCCAAATCATCCATGGCATGTCCCTCATATCTTCCCCTCCAAATTATGACTTCCTCCTTGACTTTTTCCCCTGCTTTTGCAACATCTGTGAGCCCAGTTTTTGCATGTTATGGTCCTTTGCACTGCACATGATAGAATCCCGGTCCATTTTCTTGTATGTGCGAAATTTCCCAAATTTCCCACCTTTGTTTTTTTTCTCCTCCAATTGCAATTGCTTGTATGGAATCTCCATTCCAGAGTGTTTCTAAGTCCTGCCTTTTTGGTTTGGGCTTCAGCGGGGATCGATTTAGGCAGGCTTTGCGGCATGTGCCTGCACTTGTTGGCATATGCTTTTGATGGCTTAGACTTTGGGCAAGATTTTGTTGATTGTTTTTTTCTTTCCAAATTATCCCTAGCATGTTCCTCATATCTTCCCCTCCAAGTTGTGTCTTCCTCCTTGACATTTTCCCCTGATTTTGCTGCACATGTGAGCTTAATTTTTACATGTTTTGGTCTTTTACACTGCACCAGATAGGTTCCCGGTCAATTTTCTGGTAGTCAGTAAATTTCCCAAATTTCCCACTTTTGTTTTTTACTCCTCCAATTGCAATTGCTTGGATGGAATCTCCATTCCAGAGTGTTTCTAATTCATTCTTTTTTCGTTTGGCCTTCATTGCATGTGCCTGTACTTGTGTGCATATGATTTTGATGGCTTTGCCTTTGGGAAGATTTTGTTGATTTTTTTTTTCTTTCCAAATTATCCCTAGCATGTTCCTCATATCTTCCCCTCCAAGTTGTGTCTTCCTCCTTGATTTTTCCCCTGCTTTCTCCACATCTGTGAGCATAGTTTCGTCATGTTTTGGTCCTTTGCACTGTAGCTCATTTCCTCACAAACGATTTTTTGAAGACACTAAATCTCCCGATTTTCTGTTTTTTTTCAATTGCTATTCATTAGATCCTGTCACCTTTCTAGAGTGTTTGTTAGCCATTCTTTTCGGGTTCGCAAGATTCCGTTGCCCTTCCCGAAAGGAAATTTAATTTCCTTTCGGGAAGGGAAACGGAATCTTGCGGTTTCAATGGGGACCACTAGAGGAATCTTTGGTGCATGTCCCTGCACTAGATGGCATGCCTTGCCGTTTGATGGCTTTGACTTTGAGCAAGTTTTTTTTCCTTTTTTTCGTTTTTTCCTAAGTATCAATGGCATGGCCCTCGTAACTTCCCGTCCAAGTTATAACTTCCTCCATGACTTTTTCCTCTGCTTTTGCAACATCTGTGAGCCTAGTTTTTGCATGTTTTTGTCCTTTGCACTGCACCTGAAAGAATCCCGGTCCATTTCCTTGCATGTGCTAAATTTCCCAAATTACCCACTTTTGTTTTTTTCTCCTCCAATTCCAATTGCTTGGATGGAATCTCCATTCCAGAGAGTTTCTAAGTCCTTCTTATTTGGTTTGGCCTTCAGCGGGGATAGATTTAGGCAGGCTTTGTGGCACGTGCCTGCACTTGTGTGCATATGCTTTTGATGGCTTTGACTTTGGGAAAGATTTTGTTGATTTTCTTTTTTTCTTTCCAAATTATCCATGGCATGTTCCTCATATCTTCCCCTCCACGTTTTGTCTTCCTCCTTGACTATTTCCCCTGCTTTTGCAGCATATGTGAGCTTAATTTTTACATGTTTTGGTCTTTTACACTGTACCAGATAGGTCCCCGGTCCAATTTCTGGTAGTCACGAAATTTCCCAAATTTCCAACCTTTGTTTTTTTCTCCTCCAATTGCAATTGCTTGGATGGAATCTCCATTCCACAGTGTTTCTAAGTCCTGCCTTTTTTGGTTTGGCCTTAAGCGGGGAGCGATTTAGGCAGGCTTTGCGGCATGTAGCTGCACTTGTGTGCATAGGCATTTGATGGCTTTGCCTTTGGGCAAGATTTTGTTGACTTTTTTTTTCTTTCCAAATTATCCCTGGCATGTTCCTCATTGCTTCCCCTCCAAGTTGTGTCTTCCTCCTTGACTTTTTCCCCTGCTTTTGCAACATCTGTGAGCAAACTTTCGTCATATTTTGGTCCTTTGCGCTGTAGCTCATTTCCTCACAAATGATGTTTTGAAGACACTAAATCTCCCGATTTTCTGGTTTATTCAATTGCATTTCATTTGATCCTGTCTCCTTTCTAGAGTGTTTGTTAGCCATTCTTTTCGTGTTCGCAAGATTCCGTTTCCCTTCCCGAAAGGAAATGAAATTTTCTTTCGGGAAGGGAAACGGAATCTTGCGGTTTCAATGGGGACCACTAGAGGAATCTTTGGTGCATGTCCCTGCACTAGATGGCATGCCTTGCCGTTTGATAGGTTTGACTTTGAGCAAGTTTTTTTTCCTTTTTTTTCGTTTTTTCCTAAGTATCAATGGCATGGCCCTCGTAACTTCCCGTCCAAGTTATAACTTCCTCCATGACTTTTTCCTCTGCTTTTGCAACATCTGTGAGCCTAGTTTTTGCATGTTTTTGTCCTTTGCACTACACCTGAAAGAATCCCGGTCCATTTCCTTGCATGTGCTAAATTTCCCAAATTTCCCACCTTTGTTTTTTTTCTCCTCCAATTGCAATTGCTTGGATGGAATCTCCATTCCAGAGAGTTTCTAAGTCCTTCTTATTTGGTTTGGCCTTCAGCGGGGATAGATTTAGGCAGGCTTTGCGGCACGTGACTGCACTTGTGTGCATATGCTTTTGATGGCTTTGACCTTGGGGAAGATTTTGTTGAATTTGTTATTTCTTTCCAAATTATCCCTGCCATGTTCCTCATATCTTCCCCTCCACGTTTTGTCTTACTCCTTGACTATTTCCCCTGCTTTTGCAGCATATGTGAGCTTAATTTTTACATGTTTTGGTCTTTTACACTGTACCAGATAGGTTCCCGGTCCATTTTCTGGTAGTCACGAAATTTCCCAAATTTCCCACCTTTGTTTTTTTCTCCTCCAATTGCAATTGCTTGGATGGAACCTCCATGCCAGAGTGTTTCTAAGTCCTTCTTATTTGGTTTGGATTTCAGCGGGGATCGATTTAGGCAGGCTTTGCGGCATGTGCCTGCACTTGTGTGCATATGCTTTTGATGGCTTTGCCTTTGGGCAAGATTTTGTTGATTTTCTTTTTTTCTTTCCAAATTATCCATGGCATGTCCCTCATATCTTCCCCTCCAAATTATGACTTCCTCCTTGACTTTTTCCCCTGCTTTTGCAACATCTGTGAGCCAGTTTTTGCATGTTTTGGTCCTTTGCACTGCACATGATAGAATCCCTGTCCATTTTCTTTTATGTTCTAAATTTCCCAAATTTCCCACCTTTGTTTTTTTCTCCTCCAATTGCAATTGCTTGGATGGAATCTCCATTCCAGAGTGTTTCTAAGTCCTGCCTTTTTGGTTTGGCCTTCAGAGGGGATCGATTTAGGCAGGCTTTGCGGCACGTGCCTGCACTTGTGTGCATATGCTTTTGATGGCTTTGCCTTTGGGCAAGATTTTGTTGATTTTTTTTTTCTTTCCAAATTATCCCTAGCATGTTCCTCATATCTTCCCCTCCAAGTTGTGTCTTCCTCCTTGACTATTTCCCCTGCTTTTGCAGCATATGTGAGCTTAATTTTTACATGTTTTGGTCTTTTACACTGTACCAGATAGGTCCCCGGTCCATTTTCTGGTAGTCACGAAATTTCCCAAATTTCCAACCTTTGTTTTTTTCTCCTCCAATTGCAATTGCTTGGATGGAATCTCCATTCCAGAGTGTTTCTAAGTCCTGCCTTTTTTGGTTTGGCCTTAAGCGGGGAGCGATTTAGGCAGGCTTTGCGGCATGTAGCTGCACTTGTGTGCATAGGCATTTGATGGCTTTGCCTTTGGGCAAGATTTTGTTGACTTTTTTTTTCTTTCCAAATTATCCCTGGCATTTTCCTCATTGCTTCCCCTCCAAGTTGTGTCTTCCTCCTTGACTTTTTCCCCTGCTTTTGCAACATCTGTGAGCAAACTTTCGTCATATTTTGGTCCTTTGCGCTGTAGCTCATTTCCTCACAAATGATGTTTTGAAGACACTAAATCTCCCGATTTTCTGGTTTATTCAATTGCATTTCATTTGATCCTGTCTCCTTTCTAGAGTGTTTGTTAGCCATTCTTTTCGTGTTCGCAAGATTCCGTTTCCCTTCCCGAAAGGAAATGAAATTTTCTTTCGGGAAGGGAAACGGAATCTTGCGGTTTCAATGGGGACCACTAGAGGAATCTTTGGTGCATGTCCCTGCACTAGATGGCATGCCTTGCCGTTTGATAGGTTTGACTTTGAGCAAGTTTTTTTTCCTTTTTTTTCTTTTTTTCCTAAGTATCAATGGCATGGCCCTCATATCTTCCCGTCCAAGTTATAACTTCCTCCATGACTTTTACCTCTGCTTTTGCAACATCTGTTAGCCTAGTTTTTGTATGTTTTGGTCTCTTGCACTGCACCTGAAAGAATCCCGGTCCATTTCCTTGCATGTGCTAAATTTCCCAAATTTCCCACCTTTGTTTTTTTTCTCCTCCAATTGCAATGGCTTGGATGGAATCTCCATTCCAGAGTGTTTCTAAGTCCTTCTTATTTGGTTTGGCCTTCAGCGGGGATCGATTTAGGCAGGCTTTGCGGCATGTGCCTGCACTTGTGTGCATATGCTTTTGATGGCTTTGAGTTTGGGCAAGATTTTGTTGATTTTTTTTTTCTTTCCAAATTATCCCTGGCGTGTTCCTCATAGCTTCAACTCCAAGTTGTGTCTTCCTCCTCGACTTTTTCCCCTGCTTTCTCCACATCTGTGAGCATACTTTCGTCATGTTTTGGTCCTTCGCGCTGTAGCTCATTTCCTCAAAAATGAGGTTTTGAAGACACTAAATCTCCCGATTTTCTGGTTTATTTCAATTGCATTTCATTTGATCCTCTCTCCTTTCTAGAGTGTTTGTTAGCCATTCTTTTCGTGTTCGCAAGATTCCCTTTCCCTTCCCAAAAGGAAATTTCATTTCCTTTCGGGAAGGGAAAGGGAATCTTGCGGTTTCAATGGGGACCACTAGAGGAATCTTTGGTGCATGTCCCTGCACTAGATGGCATGCCTTGCCTTTTGATGGCTTTGACTTTGAGCAAGATTTTTTTCATTTTTTTCTTTTTTTCCTAAGTATCAATGGCATGGCCCTCGTAACTTCCCGTCCAAGTTATAACTTCCTCCATGACTTTTTCCTCTGCTTTTGCAACATCTGTGAGCCTAGTTTTTGCATGTTTTGGTCCTTTGCACTGCACATGATAGATTCCCGGTCCATTTCCTTGCATGTGCTAAATTTCCCAAATTTCCCACCTTTGTTTTTTTCTCCTCCAATTGCAATTGCTTGGATGGAATCTCCATTCCAGAGAGTTTCTAAGTCCTTCTTATTTGGTTTGGCCTTCAGCGGGGATAGATTTAGGCAGGCTTTGCGGCACATGCCTGCACTTGTGTGCATATGCTTTTGATGGCTTTGCCTTTGGGCAAGATTTTGTTGATTTTCTTTTTTTCTTTCCAAATTATCCATGGCATGTCCCTCATATCTTCCCCTCCAAGTTATAACTTCCTCCTTGACTTTTTCCCCTGCTTTTGCAACATCTGTGAGCCCAGTTTTTGCATGTTTTGGTCCTTTGCACTGCACATGATAGAATCCCTGTCCATTTTCTTGTATGTGCTAAATTACCCAAATTTCCCACATTTGTTTTTTTCTACTCCTATTGCAATTGCTTGGATGGAATCTCCATTCCATAGTTTTTCTAAGTCCTGCCTTTTTGGTTTGGCCTTCAGCGGGGATCGATTTAGGCAGCCTTTGCGGCATGTGCCTGCACTTGTGTGCATATGCATTTGATGGCTTTGCCTTTGGGCAAGATTTTGTTGATTTTTTTTTTTTTTCCAAATTATCCCTAGCATGTTCCTCATATCTTCCCCTCCAAGTTGTGTCTTCTTCCTTGATTTTTCCCCTGCTTTCTCCACATCTGTGAGCATAGTTTCATCATGTTTTGGTCCTTTGCACTTTAGCTCATTTCCTCACAAACGATTTTTTGAAGACACTAAATCTCCCGATTTTCTGGTTTTTTTCAATTGCATTTCATTTGATCCTGTCTCCTTTCTAGAGTGTTTGTTAGCCATTTTTTTCGTGTTCGCAATATTCCGTTTCCCTTCCCAAAAGGAAATTTCTTTTCCTTTCGGGAAGGGAAAGGGAATCTTGCGGTTTCAATGGTGACCACTAGAGGAATCTTTGGTGCATGTCCCTGCACTAGATGGCATGCCTTGCCTTATGATGGCTTTGACTGTGAGCAAGATTTTTTTCATTTTTTTCTTTTTTTCCTAAGTATCAATGGCATGGCCCTCATATCTTCCCCTCCAAGTTATAACTTCCTCCATGACTTTTTCCTCTGCTTTTGCAACATCTGTGAGCCTAGTTTTTTCATGTTTTGGTCCTTTGCACTGCACCTGAAAGAATCCCGGTCCATTTCCTTGCATGTGCTAAATTTCCCAAATTTCCCACCTTTGTTTTTTTTCTCCTCCAATTGCAATTGCTTTGATGGAATCTCCATTCCAGAGTATTTCTAAGTCCTTCTTATTTGGTTTGGCCTTCAGCGGGGATCGATTTAGGCAGGCTTTGCGGCATGTGCCTGCACTTGTTGGCAAATGCTTTTGATGGCTTTGGCTTTGGGCAAGATTTTGTTGATTTTCGTTTTTTCTCTCCAAATTATCCATGCCATGTCCCTCATATCTTCCCGTCCACGTTGTGTCTTCCTCCTTCACTTTTTCCCCTGCTTTTGCAGCACATGTGAGCCTAATTTTTACATATTTTGGTCTTTTACACTGTACCTGATAGGTTCCCGGTCCATTTTCTGGTAGTCACGAAATTTCCCATATTTCCCACCTTTGCAATTTTTCTCCTCCAATTGTAATTGCTTGGATGGAATCTCCATTCCAGAGTGTTTCTAAGTTCTTCTTATTTGGTTTGGCCTTCAGCGGGGATCGATTTAGGCAGGCTTTGCGGCATGTGCCTGCACTTGTGTGCATATGCTTTTGATGGCTTTGACTTTGGTCATGATTTTGTTGATTTTCTTTTTTTTCTTTCCAAATTATCCATGGCATGTTCCTCATATCTTCCCCTCCACGTTGTGTCTTCTTCCTTGACATTTTCCCCTGCTTTTGCAGCATCTGTGAGATTAATTTTTACATGTTTTGGTCTTTTACACTGCACCTGATAGATTCCCGGTCCATTTTCTGGTAGTCACTAAATTTTCCAAATTTCCCACTTTTGTTTTTTACTCCTCCCATTCCAATTGCTTGGATGGAATGTCCATTCCAGAGTGTTTCTATGTCATTCTTATTTGGTTTGGCCTTCACTGCATGTGCCTGCACTTGTGTGCATATGCTTTTGATGGCTTTGACTTTGGGCAAGATTTGTTGATTTTTTTTTTTCTTTCCAAATTATCCCTGGCATGTTCCTCATAGCTTCACCTCCAAGTTGTGTCTTCCGCCTTGACTTTTTCCCCTGCTTTTGCAGCACATGTGAGCTTAATTTTTACATGTTTTGGTCTTTTACACTGTGCCTGATAGGTTCCCGTTCAATTTTCTGGGAGTCACGAAATTTCCCAAATTTCCCACTTTTGTTTTTTTTCTCCACCAGTTGCAAATGCTTGGATGGAACCTCCTTTCCAGAGTGTTTGTAAGTCCTTCCATTTGCTTTGGCCTTCAGCGGGGATCGATTTAGGCAGGCTTTGCTGCATGTGCCTGTACTTTTGTGTGTATGCTTTTGATGGCTTAGACTTTGGGCAAGATTTTGTTGATATTTTTTTTTTTTCTTTCCAAATTATCCCTATCATGTTCCTCATATCTTCCCCTCTAAGTTGTCTCTTCCTCCTTGATTTTTCTCCTGCTTTCTGCACATCTGTGAGCATACTTTCGTCATGTTTTGGTCCTTTGCGCTGTAGCTCATTTCCTCACAAATGAGTTTTTGAAGACACTAAATCTCCCGATTTTCTGGTTTATTTCAATTGCATTTCATTTGATCCTGTCTCCTTTCTAGAGTGTTTGTTAGGCATTCTTTTCGTGTTCGCAAGATTCCGTTTCCCTTCCCGAAAGGAAATTTCATTTCCTTTCGGGAAGGGAAACGGAAACTTGCGGTTTCAATGGGGACCACTAGAGGAGTCATTGGTGCATGTCCCTGCACTAGATGGCATGCCTTGCCTTATGATGGCTTTGACTTTGAGCAAGATTTTTTTGATTTTTTTTTTTTCCCCTAAGTATCAATGGCATGTCCCTCATATCTCCCCGTCCAAGTTATAACTTCCTCCATGACTATTTCCTCTGCTTTTGCAACATCTGTGAGCATAGTTATTGGATGTTTTGGTCCTTTGCACTGCACATGATAGAATCCCGGTCCATTTTCTTGTATGTGCTAAATTTCTCAAATTTCCCACCTTGGTTTTTTTTCTCCTCCAATTGCAATTGCTTGTAGAATCTCCATTCCAGAGTGTTTCTAAGTCCCTCTTATTTGGTTTGGCCTTCAGCGGGGATCGATTTAGGCAGGCATTGCAGCATGTGCCTGCACTTGTGTGCATATGCTTTTGATGGCTTTGACTTTGGGCAAGATTTTGTTGATTTTCTTTTTTTCTTTCAAAATTATCCATAGCATGTTCCTCATATCTTCCTGTCCACATTGTGTCTTCCTCCTTGACTATTTTCCCTGCTTTTGCAGCACATGTGAGCTTAATTTTTACATGTTTTGGTCTTTTACACTGTACCAGATAATTTCCCGGGTCCATTCCCTGGTAGTCAGGAAATTTCCCAAATTTCCCACCTTTGTTTTTTTTCTCCTCCAATTGCAATTGCTTGGATGGAATCTCCATTCCAGAGTGTTTCTAAGTCCTTCCATTTGCTTTGGCCTTCAGCGGGGATCGATTTAGGCAGGCTTTGCGGCATGTGCCTGCACTTGTGTGCATATGCTTTTGATGGCTTTGCCTTTGGGCAAGATTTTGTTGATTTTCTTTTTTCTTTCCAAATTATCCATGGCATGCTCCTCATATCTTGCCCTCCAAGTTATAACTTCCTCCTTGACTTTTTCCCCTGCTTTTGCAACATCTGTGAGGCCTGATTTTGCATGTTTTTGTCCTTTGCACTGCACATGATAGAATCCCGGTCAATTTCCTTGCATGTGCTAAATTTCCGAAATTTCCCCTTTTGTTTTTTTCTCCTCCAATTGCAATTGCTTGGATGGATCTCCATTCGAGAGTGTTTTTAAGTGCTTGCATTTGGTTTGGCCTTCAGCGGGGATCGATTTAGGCAGGCTTTGCGGCATGTGCCTGCACTTGTTGGCAAATGCTTTTGATGGCTTTGGGCTTTGGGCAAGATTTTGTTGATTTTCGTTTTTTCTCTCCAAATTATCCATGCCATGTCCCTCATATCTTCCCGTCCACGTTGTGTCTTCCTCCTTCACTTTTTCCCCTGCTTTTGCAGCACATGTGAGGCCTAATTTTTACATATTTTGGTCTTTTACACTGTACCTGATAGGTTCCCGGTCCATTTTCTGGTAGTCACGAAATTTCCCATATTTCCCACCTTTGTAATTTTTTCTCCTCCAATTGTAATTGCTTGGATGGAATCTCCATTCCAGAGTGTTTCTAAGTCCTTCTTATTTGGTTTGGCCTTCAGCGGGGATCGATTTAGGCAGGCTTTGCGGCATGTGCCTGCACTTGTGTGCATATGCTTTTGATGGCTTTGACTTTGGTCATGATTTTGTTGAATTTCTTTTTTTCTTTCCAAATTATCCATGGCATGTTCCTCATATCTTCCCCTCCACGTGTGTCTTCTTCCTTGACATTTTCCCCTGCTTTTGCAGCACATTGTGAGATTAATTTTTACATGTTTTTGGTCTTTTACACTGCACCTGATAGATTCCCGGTCCATTTTCTGGTAGTCACTAAATTTTCCAAATTTCCCACTTTTGTTTTTTACTCCTCCCATTCCAATTGCTTGGATGGAATGTCCATTCCAGAGTGTTTCTATGTCATTCTTATTTGGTTTGGCCTTCACTGCATGTGCCTGCACTGTGTGCATATGCTTTTGATGGCTTTGACTTTGGGCAAGATTTGTTGATTTTTTTTTTCTTTCCAAATTATCCCTGGCATGTTCCTCATAGCTTCACCTCCAAGTTGTGTCTCCGCCTTGACTTTTTCCCCTGCTTTTGCAGCACATGTGAGCTTAATTTTTACATGTTTTGGTCTTTTACACTGTGCCTGATATGTTCCCGTTCAATTTTCTGGGAGTCACGAAATTTCCCAAATTTCCCACTTTTGTTTTTTTTCTCCACCAGTTGCAAATGCTTGGATGGAACCTCCTTTCCAGAGTGTTTGTAAGTCCTTCCATTTGCTTTGGCCTTCAGCGGGGATCGATTTAGGCAGGCTTTGCTGCATGTGCCTGTACTTTTGTGTGTATGCTTTTGATGGCTTAGACTTTGGGCAAGATTTTGTTGATTTTTTTTTTTTTCTTTCCAAATTATCCCTATCATGTTCCTCATATCTTCCCCTCCAAGTTGTCTCTTCCTCCTTGATTTTTCTCCTGCTTTCTCCACATCTGTGGAGCATACTTTCATCATGTTTTGGTCCTTTGCGCTGTAGCTCATTTCCTCACAAATGAGTTTTTGAAGACACTAAATCTCCCGATTTTCTGGTTTATTTCAATTGCATTTCATTTGATCCTGTCTCCTTTCTAGAGTGTTTGTTAGGCATTCTTTTCGTGTTCGCAAGATTCCGTTTCCCTTCCCGAAAGGAATTTCATTTCCTTTCGGAAGGGAAACGGAAACTTGCGGTTTCAATGGGGACCACTAGAGGAGTCATTGGTGCATGTCCCTGCACTAGATGGCATGCCTTGCCTTATGATGGCTTTGACTTTGAGCAAGATTTTTTTGATTTTTTTTTTTTCCCCTAAGTATCAATGGCATGTCCCTCATATCTCCCCGTCCAAGTTATAACTTCCTCCATGACTATTTCCTCTGCTTTTGCAACATCTGTGAGCATAGTTATTGGATGTTTTGGTCCTTTGCACTGCACATGATAGAATCCCGGTCCATTTTCTTGTATGTGCTAAATTTCTCAAATTTCCCACCTTGGTTTTTTTCTCTCCTCCAATTGCAATTGCTTGTTAGAATCTCCATTCCAGAGTGTTTCTAAGTCCCTCTTATTTGGTTTGGCCTTCAGCGGGGATCGATTTAGGCAGGCATTTCAGCATGTGCCTGCACTTGTGTGCATATGCTTTTGATGGCTTTGACTTTGGGCAAGATTTTGTTGATTTTCTTTTTTGCTTTCAAAATTATACATAGCATGTTCCTCATATCTTCCCGTCACATTGTGTCTTCCTCCTTGACTATTTCCCCTGCTTTTGCAGCACATGTGAGCTTAATTTTTACATGTTTTGGTCTTTTACACTGTGCCAGATAATTTCCCGGTCCATTCCCTGGTAGTCAGGAAATTTCCCAAATTTCCCACCTTTGTTTTTTTTCTCCTCCAATTGCAATTGCTTGGATGGAATCTCCATTCCAGAGTGTTTCTAAGTCCTTCCATTTGCTTTGGCCTTCAGCGGGGATCGATTTAGGCAGGCTTTGCGGCATGTGCCTGCACTTGTGTGCATATGCTTTTGATGGCTTTGCCTTTGGGCAAGATATTGTTGATTTTTTTTTTCTTTCCAAATTATCCATGGCATGTTCCTCATATCTTCCCCTCCAAGTTGTGTCTTCCTCCTTGATTTTTCCCCTGCTTTCTCCACATCTGTGAGCAATAGTTTCGTCATGTTTTGGTCCTTTGAGCTGTAGCTCATTTCCTCACAATGATTTTTTGAAGACACTAAATCTCCCGATTTTCTGGGTTTTTTCAATTGCTATTCATTTGATCCTGTCCCTTTCTAGAGTGTTTCTTAGCCATTCTTTTCGTGTTCGCAAGATTCCGATTCCCTTCCCGAAAGGAAATTTCATTTCCTTTCGGGAAGGGAAACGGAATCTTGCGGTTTCAATGGGGAACACTAGAGGAATCTTTGGTGCATGTCCCTGCACTAGATGGCATGCCTTGCCTTACGATGGCTTTGACTTTGAGCAAGATTTTTTTGATTTTTTCTTTTTTTCCTAAGTATCAATGGCATGGCCTTCATATCTTCCCCTCCAAGTTATAACTTCCTCCATGACTTTTCCTCTGCTTTTGCAACATCTGTGAGCCTAGTTTTTGCATGTTTTGGGTCCTTTGCACTGCACCTGAAAGAATCCTGGTCCATTTCCTTGCATGTGCTAAATTTCCCAAATTTCCCACATTTGTTTTTTTTCTCCTCCAGTTGCAATTGCTTGGATGGAATCTCATTCCCGGAGTGTTTCTAAGTCCTTCTTATTTGGTTTGGCCTTCAGCGGGGATCGATTTAGGCAGTCTTTGCGGCATGTGCCTGCACTTCTGTGCATATGCTTTTAATGGCTTTGACTTTGGGCAAGATTTGTTGATTTTTTTTTTCTTTCCAATTATCCATGGCATGTTCCTCATAGCTTCCACTCCAAGTTGTGTCTTCCCCCTTGACTTTTTCCCCTGCTTTTTCAGCACATGTGAGCTTAATTTTTACATGTTTTGGTCTTTTACACTGTGCCTGATATGTTGCCGTTCAATTTTCTGGGGAGTCACGAAATTTCCCAAATTTCCACTTTTGTTTTTTTTTCTCCACCAATTGCAATTGCTTGGATGGAATCTCCATTCCAGAGTGTTTCTAAGTCCTTCCATTTGCTTTGGCCTTCAGCGGGGATCGATTTAGGCAGGCTTTGCTGCATGTGCCTGCACTTGTGTGCATATGCTTTTGATGGCTTTGACTTTGGGCCAAGATTTTGTTGATTTTTTTTTTTTCTTTCCAAATTATCCCTAGCATGTTCCTCATATCTTCCCTCCAAGTTGTGTCTTCCTCCTTGATTTTTCCCCTGCTTTCTCTACATCTGTGAGCATATTTTTTTCATGTTTTGTTCCTTTGCGCTGTAGCTCATTCCCTCACAAACGAGTTTTTGAAGACACTAAATCTCCCGATTTTCTGGTTTATTTTCAATTTCATTTCATTTGATCCTGTCTCCTTTCTAGAGTGTTTTTTAGCCATTCTTTTCGGATTCGCAAGATTCCGTTTCCTTCCCGAAAGGAATTTAATTTCCTTTCGGGAAGGGAAACGGAATCTTGCGGTTTCAATGGGGACCACTAGAGGAATCTTTGGTGCATGTCCCCTGCACTAGATGGCATGCCTTGCCTTATGATGGCTTTGACTTTGAGCAAGAATTTTTTCATTTTTTCTTTTTTTTCCTAAGTATCATGGCATGGCCCTCATATCTTCCCGTCCAAGTTATAACTTCCTCCATGACTTTTTCCTCTGCTTTTGCAACATCTGTGAGCCTAGTTTTTGCATGTTTTGGTCCTTGCACTGCACATGATAGAATCCCGTTCCATTTTCTTGTATGTGCTAAATTTCCCAAATTTCCCACCTTTGTTTTTTTTCTCCTCCAATTGCAATTTCTTGGATGGAATCTCCATTCCAGAGTGTTTCTAAGTCCTTTTTATTTGGTTTGGCCTTCAGCGGGGATCGATTTAGGCAGGCTTTGCTGCATGTGCCTGCACTTGTGTGCATATGCTTTTGATGGCTTTGACTTTGGGCAAGATTTTGTTGATTTTTTTATTCTTTCCAAATTATCCCTGGCATGTTCCTCATAGCTTCACCTCCAAGTTGTGTCTTCCTCCTTGACTTTTTCCCCTGCTTTTGCAGCACATGTGTGTTGGAGAATGAAGGGAGAATCGACCATAGTTATGCATCGAAACTCGACTTTATTGATCAATCAATCACCTTATATAACAATACTAACGAACTTCATGAATATTCTGTAATCCAACTCCATGATAGGCTAACAGAGAAAACTGTAACCACACCTTTTGTTTTAGAATACCTACAATTGTTTATCATAAGCAGAAACCAAAACAGAAACCCGAAACTACAACAGAAACTAGTGTTCCCAAAACCTCTGCATCTGTTCCCAGGATAACAGGCCTTCCCAAGGATGGTGTTCTGCTTGCCATGGGAAGACAAGCTGAGAACTCCATTGTTTATAGAATGATTCCTGAGAGAGTCTAATTGTTTATACAAATCAGAAGGCTGAGAGCTGTTAGAAACTGCTTTTACTTTTACCTCTTACTTTTCTCTCAATTGTATGTTTCATGGCCTTTTTCTTTAAGCCATTCTTGAACTAACCTCTCCACATCTCCCCCGCTTTTTTCTTCGAGAGAAAAGAGGTTAGTTTGCCAGGTCTTCTCAACAGTTCTACTGATCATATTTTGGATACAGCTGCAGAAGCAAGGCAAGATAAATAAAAGCAATAGAAGTACACCTAATATCCCTATAGCATATATTACAAGATTTCTTAACCATGGTCCCAATCTTAAGCTTTTAAGCCATTCATCAATTCCCAATCCTTCTTCTTCCTTAAGGCTGTTAAGCCCTAGTCGTAGCTCTTTTAACTTAGCATGTATAGATACAGAATGATCAGATAAGTTCATGCAACACATCCCTTCAAACTCTTCACAACCATGGCCTTGTGCTAGCAGTAAAAAATCTATAGCAGCTCTATTTTGTAAAACAGCATGATTAACACTTTGTACATCTGCAGTTAGCATATCTAATATCTGTGATGTCTTATTTAATTCACCCTTAGCCCAACACCCTATTTGTTTTGCTAAAGTCATTGCTTTGCTTGCAGCACCTCCTGGTAGGAGAGTTGCAACCATCACTTGTTTAAATTTACTCCAGAACCACGGATCTCCTACTTGACTACAGTCTAAATTATGTAAGCTGTGCCTTTCCCTGCTTGTCTTATGACTTAGCTGCATTAGCACAGATATGTTAGGGTGGAATAATGATAACTTGCCTAAATAACAAGATCTAACCTTTTTTTAAAAAAGTGTTCTGGAAGATATAAACTTAGAAAGCAGCAATAAATTAATGCTCTAAGAACTTTAGAATATATGAAGGTAATTTACAGAATTAGCTGCTTTGAGGAAATTATGCCTAAAATAAATATTTTAGGCATAAACAGAATTATTAAAATAAAGTTAATTTCAGTTACTCATTCATCCTCTGTGAAGCCTAACAAGACTAATTATAGAAGACTTATTTGCAAAACATGTAAAATCACTTAAATCTAATTCAAATTTATCTATAACAAAATTTACCTGACTTTAAATTCTACACACCTCAACCCAATATAATCCAAACAGAATCTAGCTTTACCCAGACTTAATAACACTCAAACTAAACAGAAACCAATTTCAACAGAACTTAACTGGCTTCAAATCCCACACAACTTAAATCTATATATAATTTAAGCTTTAGCAGACCTCGAACTTGACCAAAAATAAACTTAACAATTTTAACTTTAATAATATTTAACTTTTAACGGCACTTAATTCAAACTTAACAGAATCTATCACTTACTTAACAGGAGATAATTAACAAAACTAAACCTTAACAGTATTTAACATTTAATGGCACTTGATAGATAACTTAACTCAAACCACCCAACAACAGATAAAACTTACCATAGAAACAATATATAGCATTTACTATAACTGACTTACAGGCCTGATTCTAAAATATTAAGCTAAAATAACTTTTCTTCACGTATTTGCTATAGCATTTTTATACTTAAATACACTTAAACAGAAGTTTATTCAAGGTATACCTGTGAAAAAATTCTTTTGAATTCAGCGCTTGCTTTTACCTCTATCACATTTAAACAAAGCTTAAAGAATACAAAAACACAGTCATTACATCTCACTCATACAATCATTCTAACACATCTTAACATCTTCAACGTTTTCAAAACACAGCTTTAGAGTCTGACGTTTCATCAACCCAGCCATCCAGACTTCTGATGTTCAAAGTCTCTGGTAATACAGGTGTTTCCAAGACAGCATAACTAATGCCGAGTCAAACCGGCCGAAATCTGACTCTTGCATCCATTTACGCTGATTTCTGTTTTACAGTCTGTGCTGGGCTTTTGTTTCACAGCGTGTGCTAGGGAGAACAAAAGATCTTCCTAACTTAGGTGAAGAACATCCTGACAGCAATAGTCCTTGGTGTTGTTTGTTTAGTTTCGCTGGTCTTTCAATTGCAATAGGAATCTTTTCTTTTGCTGACAAAAGTTCACAATTATTACGACTGTTAAGTCTTAAACTGTAGCTTTTGTCGGCTGCAGGGCGGAGGGAGAAACGCTCCCGCTTGAAAAAGTGCTCCAGTCCTGCGGCGCTCGTGTCGGAGCGGGCGAAAACTCCCCCCCCCGCGCTGGGCTCTTTGTTTACTCACTGTTTGCCGGCTGACTGCTGCAGGCACCGCTGCACGCGTGGCTCCCCCCGCGGTGGCGCGGCTCCTTCGCTCCCCCCGCGGCGCTCTGCTCCCGCGGCGCCGGCTTCTTCGGTTGCTCCCCCCGCGGCGCGCTTCGGTCGCTCCCGGCGCGGCTCCCGCGGCGGCGGCTTTGATCCCGAGTCGGCGCGGCTCCTTCCGCGCGGTGGCTCCGCTCTCCCCGCCGCGCTGCTCCCGTTGGCCCTAGAGGCGCGCCCGTGCCGAGTTCGGAGTAGCACAGCACTGAAATTCCACCATAAATCACCGAGTTCACACATTTCCGTTAATCCGTAAACCATATGGAAAATCCCTTTACCGTAACTATAAGTCCAAAGTCCTGTTGAATCCTTCTGCTAATTCATCTCTGCTTTGCGCTGCGGGTTACTCCCTTCGCGGCCGTTCAGCTTCGCCCGCGGTGGCTCCCTGTGGTGTCGGGTTAGGGGGCAGGAAAGAGCACCGATGATGCAGCGATGGCTTCTGAAGGTGCTTGGCATTCCCGGTGCAAGTGGTCCTCTTTATTTGATGCTGTAAGTGCAGCCGATGTTTGAAGGGTGCAAGAGCGGCCAACACCTGATTCTGAGCGGATTTTGCCTGTTCTTGTAAACCTACTCCTAACTGTTTTATGGCATCTACTACAAGAGCCTGTTGTCCGGTTGGTATAAGGGCCATCCGTTCTAATGCCTCCTCTATAGTCCAATTTGCACCTAAGGTATTAAGTACATTTCTAGTAGCCGAATTACAATTTTGAATTGAACACTGTTGAGAAGAGCCCCGCGCATAAATTCTGCGACACCTGCTCTCTCAATCGCGGCAGCAACTCTATCTATGAAAGCACCAAATGATTCGTCTCTACCTTGCTTAATTCCCATATATACAGGGTATGCCTCCTGGTTCCTTTACTCTATCTATTGCGAGTCTGACTAACCTCATTGCTTCCCGGCACTTCTCTTGGCCAATTAAAGCTTGTGCCTCAGTTCGAAGAAAAGGTCCCAGACCCATGAGCTCATTTACAGTGACACCATGCAAAGGGTCACCTGGCTGTCTTTGAACAGCTACGCACTCATTTACAAGTCCTTGCCAGTGGGCATTAAATAACAATTGTTGATGTTGGGTAAAAATTAATTTTACTATACCACGGCAATCATTAACAAGGAGAATGCTAGTGTCAAAAATATAGTCTAGCATTTGCCTAGCTGGCTCACTCTTAAAACCAAACTGGCTGACAGTCGCTCGTAACTGAGATAACATTTTCCAGTCCAGAGCACTGATCGTCGCCTGAAGGCCCCCCCCCGCCTGGGGGGTAAAGACAACTGGACAAGCCAGCTCGTTAGCCATGCTCATTAGCTCCCGGTCTCCCTTGTCCATTGGCATCTTTGGCCAAGGCTGCCCATCGCATCTCTTCTATCCCGAGCAATCGTCACCGCCAAGTCGTTTTCCCGACCCAGGGACCGACTGATTGCTTTTTGGGAACGGAGTATGCATTTGTGGCCCCGGCTGCTGTGATATAGCAGACACAGGAGAGGCAGAGGTGCTCTGTGTAGCCTGCGGCAACGCGGGCAATAAAGCACCCTGCTGAGCACCCTGCTGAGCTTGGCTCGTTAAGGGTAATAAAGCGTTTTGCGAAGCTTGACTTATTGGGGGAGGCTGACTTGTTAAAGGAGGCGGCGAAACAGGTAATACAGCGCTCTGCAAAGCGTGACTCACCAGAGCCTGGCCCGAAACCTGGCTCGCAGCTTGGCTCGGAGCCTGGCTCGGAACCCCCGCTCGCAGCCTGGCTCGGAGCCTGGCTCGGAACTCCGCTCGCAGCCTGGCTCGGAACTCCGCTCGCAGCCTGGCTCGCAGAAGGAGGCGGCGAGGCTGGTAATAAAACCGTCCTCGATGCAGGGCCAAGAGGAGTGCCGGAGTCCTTATCAAACTCCCTATCTCGATCGTATTCTGCATTACGATCATGAGCGGCAGTAGCCTGGCGGGCAGCCCTTTTTTCAGCTTGAAATTGTAAGAGCTCAGTGTTAATGACCCGCCATAATTTACCCAACCTCCTGGCAGTTTTATCATCATCCAAAGTAGCCTGCCACAATAAATCACCAAATTTACCCCACTCAGATAATTCATGGATAGTATGAGGATTAACAAAGATTCCCCTCTCTACACCGTACGCTAAGAGCCCTGGTAACTCTTTCTGTAAATCAATTCCCTTAATCTGCCTCTTTTGCAGAAAAGTTATAAAAGATCATATGCGGCTTGTCGTCCATCTCTAAATAAAATTGAGCGCTCTTTGCAGCACCTCCCGACCCTCGGCCACACGTACCAAGCTAGGACACGTCTTTACGCTCGCCTAGGGCCGGCACGAATCGACAGACTCCGTCCGCTCCGTCGGCAGACTCCGTCCGTTTTTTTATCGTGCTTATTGCCGTTCCGCTGCTGCACCTCGGAACCTGGACACCTCCTCACCCTCCCGTGGTATTCCGTTATCCCCAGAGCGCTCCTCGTAATTCGGCACGTCCGAATTCAACTATCACGTCCGGGGTCGACAATTTGTTGAGATGAAGGGAGAATCGACCATAGTTATGCATCGAAACTCGACTTTATTGATCAATCAATCACCTTATATAACAATACTAACGAACTTCATGAATATTCTGTAATCCAACTCCATGATAGGCTAACAGAGAAAACTGTAACCACACCTTTTGTTTTAGAATACCTACAATTGTTTACATAAGCAGAAACCAAAACAGAAACCCGAAACTACAACAGAAACTAGTGTTCCCAAAACCTCTGCATCTGTTCCAGGATAACAGGCCTTCCCAAGGACGGTGTTCTGCTTGCCATGGGAAGACAAGCTGAGAACTCCATTGTTTATAGAAGGATGCCTGAAAGAGTCTAATTGTTTATACAAATTAGAAGGCTGAGAGCTGTTAGAAACTGCTTTTACTTTTACCTCTTACTTTTCTCTCAATTGTATGTTTCATGGCCTTTTTCTTTAAGCCATTCTTGAACTAACCTCTCCACACATGTGAGCTTAATTTCTACATGTTTTGGTCTTTTACACTGCACCTGATGGGTTCCCGGTCCATTTTCTGGTAGTCACTAAATTTCCCAAATTTCCCACGTATGTTTTTTTCTCCTCCAATTGCAATTGCTTGGATGGAATCTCCATTCCAGAGTGTTTCTAAGTCCTTCTTATTTGGTTATGCCTTCAGCGGGGATCAATTTAGGCAGGCTTTGCGGCATGTGCCAGCACTTGTGTGCTTATGCTTTTGATGGCTTTGACTTTGGGTAAGATTTTGTTGATTTTTTTTTCTTTCCAAATTATCCCTAGCATGTTCTACATATCTTCCCCTCCAAGTTGTCTCTTCCTCCTTGATTTTTCCCCTGCTTTCTCCACATCTGTGAGCATAGTTTCGTCATGTTTTGGTCCTTTGCGCTGTAGCTCATTTCCTCACAAATGAGGTTTTGAAGACACTAAATCTCCCGATTTTCTGGTTTATTTCAATTGCATTTCATTTGATCCTGTCTCCTTTCTAGAGTGTTTGTTAGGCATTCTTTTCGTGTTCGCAAGATTCCGTTTCCCTTCCCGAAAGGAAATTTCATTTCATTTAGGAAGGGAAAGGGAATCTTGCGGTTTCAATGGGTACCACTAGAGGAATGTTTGGTGCATGTCCCTGCACTAGATGGCATGCCTTGCCTTTTGATGGCTTTGACTTTGAGCAAGATTTTTTTGTTTTTTTTCGTTTTTTCCTAAGTATGAATGGCATGGCCCTCATAACTTCTCGTACAAGTTATAACTTCCTCCATGACTTTTTCCTCTGCTTTTGCAACATCTGTGAGTCTAGTTTTTGCATGTTTTGGTCTTTTGCACTGCACCTGAAAGAATCCCGGTCCATTTCCTTGCATGTGCTAAATTTCCCAAATTTCCCACATTTGTTTTTTTCACCTCCAATTGCAATTGCTTGGATGGAATCTCCATTCCAGAGAGTTTCTAAGTCCTTCTTATTTGGTTTGGCCTTCAGCGGGGATAGATTTAGGCAGGCTTTGCGGCACGTGCCTGCACTTTTTTGCATATGCTTTTGATGGCTTTGCCTTTGGGCAAGATTTTGTTGATTTTCTTGTTTTCTTTCCAAATTATGCATGGCATGTTCCTCATATCTTCCCCTCCAAGTTGTGTCTTCCTCCTTGACTTTTTGCCCTGCTTTTGCCGCACATGTGAGCTTAATTTTTACATGTTTTGGTCTTTTACACTGTACCAGATAGGTTCCCGGTCCATTTTCTGGTAGTCACGAAATTTCCCAAATTTCCCACCTTTGTTTTTTTTCTCCTCCAATTGCAATTGCTTGGATGGAATCTCCATTTCAGAGTGTTTCTAAGTCCTTCTTATTTGGTTTGGCCTTCAGCGGGCATCGATTTTGGCAGGCTTTGCGGCATGTGTCTGCACTTGTGTGCATATGCTTTTGATGGCTTTGAGTTTGGGCAAGATTTTGTTGATTTTTTTTTTCTTTCCAAATTATCCATGGCATGTTCCTCATATCTTCCCCTCCAAGTTGTGTCTTCCTCTTTGACTTTTTCCCCTGCTTTCTCCACATCTGTGAGCATAATTTCGTCATGTTTTGGTCCTTTGCGCTGTAGCTCATTCCCTCACAAACGATTTTTTGAAGACACTAAATCTCCCGATTTTCTGGTTTTCTTCAATTGCATTTCATTTGATCCTATCTCCTTTCTAGAGTGTTTGTTAGCCATTCTTTTCGTGTTCGCAAGATTCCGTTTCCCTTCCCGAAAGGAAATTTCATTTCCTTTCGGGAAGGGAAACGGAATCTTGCGGTTTCAATGGGGACCACGAGAGGAATCTTTGGCGCATGACCCTGCACTAGATGGCATGCCTTGCCTTATGATGGCTTTGACTTTGAGCAAGATTTTTTTCATTTTTTTCTTTTTTTCCTAAGTATCAATTGCATGGCCCTCATATTATCCCGTCCAAGTTATAACTTCCTCCATGACTATTTCCTCTGCTTTTGCAACATCTGTGAGCCTAGTTTTCGCATGTTTTGGTCCTTTGCACTGCACATGATAGAATCCCGGTCCATTTTGTCGTATGTGTTAAATTTCCCAAATTTCCCACCTTTGGTTTTTTTCTCCTCCAATTGCAATTGCTTGGATGGAATCTCCATTCCAGAGTGTTTCTAAGTCCCTCTTATTTGGTTTGGCCTTCAGCGGGGATCGATTTAGGCAGGCTTTGCAGCATGTGCCTGAACTTGTGTGCATATGCTTTTGATGGCTTTGACTTTGGGCAAGATTTTGTTGATTTTCTTTTTTTTCTTTCCAAATTATCCATAGCATGCTCCTCATATCTTCCCCTCCAAGTTGTGTCTTCCTCCTTGATTTTTCCCCTGCTTTCTCTACATCTGTGAGCATAGTTTTTTCATGTTTTGGTCCTTTGCGCTGTAGCTCATTCCCTCACAAACGAGTTTTTGAAGACACTAAATCTCCCGATTTTCTGTTGTTTTTCAATTTCATTTAATTTGATCCTGTCTCCTTTCTAGAGTGTTTTTTATCCATTCTTTTCGGGTTCGCAAGATTCCGTTTCCCTTCCCGAAAGGAAATTTCATTTCCTTTCGGGAAGGGAAACGGAATCTTGCGGTTTCAATGGGGACCACTAGAGGAATCTTTGGTGCATGTCCCTGCACTAGATGGCATGCCTTGCCTTATGATGGCTTTGACTTTGAGCAAGATTTTTTTCATTTTTTTCTTTTTTTCCTAAGTATCAATGGCGTGGCCCTCATATCTTCCCGTCCAAGTTATAACTTCCTCCTTGACTTTTTCCTCTGCTTTTTCAACATTTGTGAGCCTAGTTTTTGCATGTTTTGGTCCTTTGCACTGCACATGATAGAATCCCTGTCCATTTTCTTGTATGTGCTAAATTTCCCAAATTTCCCACCTTTGTTTTTTTTCTCCTCCAATTGCAATTGCTTGGATGGAATCTCCATTCCAGAGTGTTTCTAAGCCATTCTTATTTGGTTTGGCCTTCAGTGGGGATCGATTTAGGCAGGCTTTGCTGCATGTGCCTGCACTTGTGTGCATATGCTTTTGATAGCTTTGACTTTGGGCAAGAGTTTGTTGATTTTCTTATTCTTTCCAAATTATCCCTGGCATGTTCCTCATAGCTTCACCTCCAAGTTGTGTCTTCCTCCTTGATTTTTCCCCTGCTTTCTCCACATCTGTGAGCATAGTTTTTTTATGTTTTGTTCCTTTGCGCTGTAGCTCATTCCCTCACAAACGAGTTTTTGAAGACACTAAATCTCCCGATTTTCTGGTTTTTTTCAATTTCATTTCATTTGATCCTGTCTCCTTTATAGAGTGTTTTTTATCCATTCTTTTCGGGTTCGCAAGATTCCGTTTCCCTTCCCGAAAGGAAATTTCATTTCCTTTCGGGAAGGGAAACGGAATCTTGCGGTTTCAATGGGGACCACTAGAGGAATCTTTGGTGCATGTCCCTGCACTAGATGGCATGCCTTGCCTTATGATGGCTTTGACTTTGAGCAAGATTTTTTTCATTTTTTTCTTTTTTTCCTAAGTATCAATGACGTGGCCCTCATACCTTCCCGTCCAAGTTATAACTTCCTCCAAGACTTTTTCCTCCGCTTTTGCAACATCTGTGAGCCTAGTTTTTGCATGTTTTGGTCCTTTGCACTGCACATGATAGAATCCCGGTCCATTTTCTTGTATGTGCTAAATTTCCCAAATTTCCCACCTTTGGTTTTTTTCTCCTCCAATTGCAATTGCCTGGATGGAATCTCCATTCCAGAGAGTTTCTAAGTCCTTCTTATTTGGTTTGGCCTTCAGCGGGGATCGATTTAGGCAGCCTTTGCTGCATGTGCCTGCACTTGTGTGCATATGCTTTTAAGAGCTTTGACTTTGGGCAAGATTTTGTTGATTTTTTTATTCTTTCCAAATTATCCCTGGCATGTTCCTCATAGCTTCACCTCCAAGTTGTGTCTTCCTCCTTGACTTTTTCCCCTGCTTTTGCAGCACATGTGAGCTTAATTTTTACATGTTTTGGTCTTTTACACTCCACCTGATGGGTTCCCGGTCCATTTTCTGGTAGTCACGAAATTTCCCAAATTTCCCACTTTTGATTATTTCTCCTCCAATTGCAATTGCTTGGATGGAATCTCCATTCCAGAGTGTTTCTAAGTCCTTCTTATTTGGTTTGGCCTTCAGCGGGGATCGATTTAGGCAGGCTTTGCGGCATGTGTCTGCACTTGTGTGATTATGCTTTTGATGGCTTTGACTTTGGGTAAGATTTTGTTGATTTTTTTTCTTTCCAAATTATCCCTAGCATGTTCCTCATATGTTCCCATCCAAGTTGTGTCTTCCTCCTTGACTTTTTCCCCTGCTTTTGCAGCACATGTGAGCTTAATTTTTACATGTTTTGGTCTTTTACACTGTACCAGATAGGTTCCCGGTCCATTTTCTGGTAGTGACGAAATTTCCCAAATTTCCCACCTTTGTTTTTTTTCTCCTCCAATTGCAATGGCTTGGATGGAATCTCCATTCCAGAGTGTTTCTAAGTCCTTCTTATTTGGTTTGGCCTTCAGCGGGCATCGATTTTGGCAGGCTTTGCGGCATGTGTCTGCACTTGTGTGCATATGCTTTTGATGGCTTTGACTTTGGGCAAGATTTTGTTGATTTTCATTTTTTCTTTCCAAATTATCCATGGCATGTTGCTCATATCTTCCCCTCCAAGTTGTGTCTTCCTCCTTGATTTTCCCCCTGTTTTTACAACATCTGTGAGCATAGTTTCGTCATGTTTCGGTCCTTTGCTCTGCGGCTCATTTCCTCACAAATGATTTTTTGAAGACACTAAATCTCCAGATTTTCTGGTTTTTTTCAATTGCATTTCATTTGATCCTATCTCCTTTCTAGAGTGTTTGTTAGGCATTCTTTTCGTGTTTGCAAGATTCCGTTTCCCTTCCCGAAAGGAAATTTCATTTCCTTTCGGGAAGGGAAACGGAATCTTGCGGTTTCAATGGGGACCACTAGAGGAATCTTTGGTGCATGTCCCTGCACTAGATGGCATGCCTTGCCTTATGATGGCTTTGACTTTGAGCAAGATTTTTTTCATTTTTTTCTTTTTTTCCTAAGTATCAATGACGTGGCCCTCATATCTTCCCGTCCAAGTTACAACTTCCTCCAAGACTTTTTCCTCCGCTTTTGCAACATCTGTGAGCCTAGTTTTTGCATGTTTTGGTCCTTTGCACTGCACATGATAGAATCCCGTTCCATTTTCTTGTATGTGCTAAATTTCCCAAATTTCCCACCTTTGGTTTTTTTCTCCTCCAATTGCAATTGCTTGGATGGAATCTCCATTCCAGTGTGTTTCTAAGTCCTTTTTATTTGGTTTGGCCTTCAGCGGGGATCGATTTAGGCAGGTTTTGCTGCATGTGCCTGCACTTGTGTGCATATGCTTTTGATGGCTTTGACTTTGGGCAAGATTTGTTGATTTTTTTTTTCTTTCCAAATTATCCCTGGCATGGTCCTCATAGTTCACCTCCAAGTTGTGTCTTCCTCCTTGACTTTTTCGCCTGCTTTTGCAGCACATGTGAGCTTAACTTTTATATGTTTTGGTCTTTTACACTGCACCTGATAGGTTCCCGGTCCATTTTCTGGTAGTCACGAAATTTCCCAACTTTCCCACTTTTGTTTTTTTCTCCTCCAATTGCAATTGCTTGGATGGAATCTCCATGCCAGAGTGTTTCTAAGTCCTTCTTATTTGGTTTGGCCTTCAGCGGGGATCGATTTAGGCAGGCTTTGCTGCATGTGCCTGCACTTGTGTGCTTATGCTTTTGATGGCTTTGCCTTTGGGTAAGATTTTGTTGATTTTTTTTTTCTTTCCAAATTATCCATGGCATGTTCCTCATATCTTCCCCTCCAAGTTGTGTCTTCCATCCTTATTTTTCCCCTGCTTTCTCCACATCTGTGAGCATAGTTTCCTCATGTTTTGGTCCTTTGCGCTGTAGCTCATTTCCGCACAAACGATTTTTTGAAGACACTAAATCTCCCGATTTTCTGGTTTTCTTCAATTGCATTTCATTTGATCCTGTCTCCTTTCTAGAGTGTTTGTTAGCCATTCTTTTCGTGTTCGCAGGATTCCGTTTCCCTTCCCGAAAGGAAATTTCATTTCCTTTCGGGAAGGGAAACGGAATCTTGCAGTTTCAATGGGGACCACTAGAGGAATCTTTGGTGCATGACCCTGCACTAGATGGCATGCCTTGCCTTATTATGGCTTTGACTTTGAGCAAGAATTTTTTCATTTTTTTCTTTTTCTCCTCAGTATCAATTGCATGGCCCTCATATCTTCCCGTCCAAGTTATAACTTCCTCCATGACTATTTCCTCTGCTTTTGCAACATCTGTGAGCATAGTTATTGGATGTTTTGGTCCTTTGCACTGCACATGATAGAATCCCGGTCCATTTTCTTGTATGTGCTAAATTTCGCAAATTTCCCACCTTTTTCTTTTTTCTCCTCCAATTGCAATTGCTTGGATGGAATCTCCATTCCAGAGTGTTTCTAAGTCCTTCTTATTTGGTTTGGCCTTCAGTGGGGATCGATTTAGGCAGCCTTTGCTGCATGTGCCTGCACTTGCTGGCATATGCTTTTGATAGCTTTGACTTTGGGCAAGAGTTTGTTGATTTTTTTATTCTTTCCAAATTATCCCTGGCATGTTCCTCATGGCTTCACCTCCAAGTTGTGTCTTCCTCCTTGACTTTTTCCCTTGCGTTTGCAGCACATGTGAGCTTAATTTTTACATGTTTTGGTCTTTTACACTGTGCCAGATAGGTTCCCGGTCCATTTTCTGGTAGTCACGAAATTTCCCAAATTTCCCACCTTTGTTTTTTTTCTCCTCCAATTGCAATTGCTTGGATGGAATCTCCATTCCAGAGAGTTTCTAAGTCCTTCTTATTTGGTTTGGCCTTCAGCGGGGATCGATTTAGGCAGGCTTTGCGGCATGTGTCTGCACTTGTGTGCATATGCTTTTGATGGCTTTGCCTTTGGGGAAGATTTCGTTGATTTTCTTTTTTTCTTTCCAAATTATCCATGGCATGTCCCTCATATCTTCCCCTCCAAATTATAACTTCCTCCTTGACTTTTTCCCCTGCTTTTGCAACATCTGTGAGCCCAGTTTTTGAATGTTTTGGTCCTTTGCACTGCACATGATAGAATCCCTGTCCATTTACATGTATGTGCTAAATTTCCCAAATTTCCCACATTTGTTTTTTTCTCCTCCGATTGCAATTGCTTGGATGGAATCTCCATTCCAGAGAGTTTCTAAGTCCCTCTTATTTGGTTTGGCCTTCAGCGGGGATCGATTTAGGCAGGCTTTGCGGCACGTGCCTGCACTTGTGTGCATATGCTTTTGATGGCTTTGCCTTTGGGCAAGATTTTGTTGATTTTTTTTTTCCTTTCCAAATTATCCCTGGCATGTTCCTCATATCTTCCCCTCCAAGTTGTGTCTTCCTCTTTGACTTTTTCCCCTGCTTTTGCAACATCTGTGAGCATAGTTTCGTCATGTTTTGGTCCTTTGTGCTGCGGCTCATTTCCTCACAAACGATTTTTTGAAGACACTAAATCTCCAGATTTTCTGGTTTTTTTCAATTGCATTTCATTTGATCCTATCTCCTTTCTAGAGTGTTTGTTAGGCATTCTTTTCGTGTTCGCAAGATTCCGTTTCCCTTCCCGAAAGGAAATTTCATTTCCTTTCGGGAAGGGAAACGGAATCTTGCGGTTTCAATGGGGACCACTAGAGGAATCTTTGGTGCATGTCCCTGCACTAGATGGCATGCCTTGCCTTATGATGGCTTTGACTTTGAGCAAGATTTTTATAATTTTTTTCTTTTTTTCATAAGTATCAATGGAGTGGCCCTCATATCTTCCCGTCCAAGTTATAACTTCCTCCATGACTTTTTCCCCTGCTTTTGCAACATCTGTGAGCCTAGTTTTTTCATGTTTTGGTCCTTTGCACTGCACATGATAGAATCCCTGTCTATTTTCTTGTATGTGCTAAATTTCCCAAATTTCCCACCTTTGGTTTTTTTCTCCTCCAATTGCAATTGCTTGGGTGGAATCTCCATTCCAGAGTGTTTCTAAGTCCTTCTTATTTGCTTTGGCCTTCAGCGGGGATCGATTTAGGCAGGTTTTGCTGCATGTGCCTGCACTTGTGTGCATATGCTTTTAATGGCTTTGACTTTGGGCAAGATTTGTTGATTTTTTTTTTCTTTCCAAATTATCCCTGGCATGTCCCTCATAGCTTCACCTCCAAGTTGTGTCTTCCTCCTTCACTTTTTCCCCTGCTTTTGCAGCACATGTGAGCTTAACTTTTATATGTTTTGGTCTTTTACACTGTACCAGATAGGTTCCCGGTCCATTTTCTGGTAGTCACGAAATTTCCCAAATTTCCCACTTTTGTTTTTTTCTCCTCCAATTGCAATTGCTTGGGTGGAATCTCCATTCCAGAGTGTTTCTAAGTCCTTCTTATTTGCTTTGGCCTTCAGCGGGGATCGATTTAGGCAGGCTTTGCTGCATGTGACTGCACTTGTGTGCATATGCTTTTGATGGCTTTGCCTTTGGGCAAGATATTGTTGATTTTTTTTTTCTTTCCAAATTATCCATGGCATGTTCCTCATATCTTCCCCTCCAAGTTGTGTCTTCCACCCTGATTTTTCCCCTGCTTTCTCCACATCTGTGAGCATAGTTTCGTCATGTTTTGGTCCTTTGCGCTGGAGCTCATTCCCTCACAAACGATTTTTTGAAGACACTAAATCTCCCGATTTTCTGGTTTTTTTCAATTTCATTTCATTTGATCCTGTCTCCTTTATAGAGTGTTTTTTATCCATTCTTTTCGGGTTCGCAAGATTCCGTTTCCCTTCCCGAAAGGAAATTTCATTTCCTTTCGGGAAGGGAAACGGAATCTTGCGGTTTCAATGGGGACCACTAGAGGAATCTTTGGTGCATGTCCCTGCACTAGATGGCATGCCTTGCCTTATGATGGCTTTGACTTTGAGCAAGATTTTTTTCATTTTTTTCTTTTTTTCCTAAGTATCAATGACGTGGCCCTCATACCTTCCCGTCCAAGTTATAACTTCCTCCAAGACTTTTTCCTCCGCTTTTGCAACATCTGTGAGCCTAGTTTTTGCATGTTTTGGTCCTTTGCACTGCACATGATAGAATCCCGGTCCATTTTCTTGTATGTGCTAAATTTCCCAAATTTCCCACCTTTGGTTTTTTTCTCCTCCAATTGCAATTGCCTGGATGGAATCTCCATTCCAGAGAGTTTCTAAGTCCTTCTTATTTGGTTTGGCCTTCAGCGGGGATCGATTTAGGCAGCCTTTGCTGCATGTGCCTGCACTTGTGTGCATATGCTTTTAAGAGCTTTGACTTTGGGCAAGATTTTGTTGATTTTTTTATTCTTTCCAAATTATCCCTGGCATGTTCCTCATAGCTTCACCTCCAAGTTGTGTCTTCCTCCTTGACTTTTTCCCCTGCTTTTGCAGCACATGTGAGCTTAATTTTTACATGTTTTGGTCTTTTACACTCCACCTGATGGGTTCCCGGTCCATTTTCTGGTAGTCACGAAATTTCCCAAATTTCCCACTTTTGATTATTTCTCCTCCAATTGCAATTGCTTGGATGGAATCTCCATTCCAGAGTGTTTCTAAGTCCTTCTTATTTGGTTTGGCCTTCAGCGGGGATCGATTTAGGCAGGCTTTGCGGCATGTGTCTGCACTTGTGTGATTATGCTTTTGATGGCTTTGACTTTGGGTAAGATTTTGTTGATTTTTTTTCTTTCCAAATTATCCCTAGCATGTTCCTCATATGTTCCCATCCAAGTTGTGTCTTCCTCCTTGACTTTTTCCCCTGCTTTTGCAGCACATGTGAGCTTAATTTTTACATGTTTTGGTCTTTTACACTGTACCAGATAGGTTCCCGGTCCATTTTCTGGTAGTGACGAAATTTCCCAAATTTCCCACCTTTGTTTTTTTTCTCCTCCAATTGCAATGGCTTGGATGGAATCTCCATTCCAGAGTGTTTCTAAGTCCTTCTTATTTGGTTTGGCCTTCAGCGGGCATCGATTTTGGCAGGCTTTGCGGCATGTGTCTGCACTTGTGTGCATATGCTTTTGATGGCTTTGACTTTGGGCAAGATTTTGTTGATTTTCATTTTTTCTTTCCAAATTATCCATGGCATGTTGCTCATATCTTCCCCTCCAAGTTGTGTCTTCCTCCTTGATTTTCCCCCTGTTTTTACAACATCTGTGAGCATAGTTTCGTCATGTTTCGGTCCTTTGCTCTGCGGCTCATTTCCTCACAAATGATTTTTTGAAGACACTAAATCTCCAGATTTTCTGGTTTTTTTCAATTGCATTTCATTTGATCCTATCTCCTTTCTAGAGTGTTTGTTAGGCATTCTTTTCGTGTTTGCAAGATTCCGTTTCCCTTCCCGAAAGGAAATTTCATTTCCTTTCGGGAAGGGAAACGGAATCTTGCGGTTTCAATGGGGACCACTAGAGGAATCTTTGGTGCATGTCCCTGCACTAGATGGCATGCCTTGCCTTATGATGGCTTTGACTTTGAGCAAGATTTTTTTCATTTTTTTCTTTTTTTCCTAAGTATCAATGACGTGGCCCTCATATCTTCCCGTCCAAGTTACAACTTCCTCCAAGACTTTTTCCTCCGCTTTTGCAACATCTGTGAGCCTAGTTTTTGCATGTTTTGGTCCTTTGCACTGCACATGATAGAATCCCGTTCCATTTTCTTGTATGTGCTAAATTTCCCAAATTTCCCACCTTTGGTTTTTTTCTCCTCCAATTGCAATTGCTTGGATGGAATCTCCATTCCAGTGTGTTTCTAAGTCCTTCTTATTTGCTTTGGCCTTCAGCGGGGATCGATTTAGGCAGGTTTTGCTGCATGTGCCTGCACTTGTGTGCATATGCTTTTGATGGCTTTGACTTTGGGCAAGATTTGTTGATTTTTTTTTTCTTTCCAAATTATCCCTGGCATGGTCCTCATAGTTCACCTCCAAGTTGTGTCTTCCTCCTTGACTTTTTCGCCTGCTTTTGCAGCACATGTGAGCTTAACTTTTATATGTTTTGGTCTTTTACACTGCACCTGATAGGTTCCCGGTCCATTTTCTGGTAGTCACGAAATTTCCCAACTTTCCCACTTTTGTTTTTTTCTCCTCCAATTGCAATTGCTTGGATGGAATCTCCATGCCAGAGTGTTTCTAAGTCCTTCTTATTTGGTTTGGCCTTCAGCGGGGATCGATTTAGGCAGGCTTTGCTGCATGTGCCTGCACTTGTGTGCTTATGCTTTTGATGGCTTTGCCTTTGGGTAAGATTTTGTTGATTTTTTTTTTCTTTCCAAATTATCCATGGCATGTTCCTCATATCTTCCCCTCCAAGTTGTGTCTTCCATCCTTATTTTTCCCCTGCTTTCTCCACATCTGTGAGCATAGTTTCCTCATGTTTTGGTCCTTTGCGCTGTAGCTCATTTCCGCACAAACGATTTTTTGAAGACACTAAATCTCCCGATTTTCTGGTTTTCTTCAATTGCATTTCATTTGATCCTGTCTCCTTTCTAGAGTGTTTGTTAGCCATTCTTTTCGTGTTCGCAGGATTCCGTTTCCCTTCCCGAAAGGAAATTTCATTTCCTTTCGGGAAGGGAAACGGAATCTTGCAGTTTCAATGGGGACCACTAGAGGAATCTTTGGTGCATGACCCTGCACTAGATGGCATGCCTTGCCTTATTATGGCTTTGACTTTGAGCAAGAATTTTTTCATTTTTTTCTTTTTCTCCTCAGTATCAATTGCATGGCCCTCATATCTTCCCGTCCAAGTTATAACTTCCTCCATGACTATTTCCTCTGCTTTTGCAACATCTGTGAGCATAGTTATTGGATGTTTTGGTCCTTTGCACTGCACATGATAGAATCCCGGTCCATTTTCTTGTATGTGCTAAATTTCGCAAATTTCCCACCTTTTTCTTTTTTCTCCTCCAATTGCAATTGCTTGGATGGAATCTCCATTCCAGAGTGTTTCTAAGTCCTTCTTATTTGGTTTGGCCTTCAGTGGGGATCGATTTAGGCAGCCTTTGCTGCATGTGCCTGCACTTGCTGGCATATGCTTTTGATAGCTTTGACTTTGGGCAAGAGTTTGTTGATTTTTTTATTCTTTCCAAATTATCCCTGGCATGTTCCTCATGGCTTCACCTCCAAGTTGTGTCTTCCTCCTTGACTTTTTCCCTTGCGTTTGCAGCACATGTGAGCTTAATTTTTACATGTTTTGGTCTTTTACACTGTGCCAGATAGGTTCCCGGTCCATTTTCTGGTAGTCACGAAATTTCCCAAATTTCCCACCTTTGTTTTTTTTCTCCTCCAATTGCAATTGCTTGGATGGAATCTCCATTCCAGAGAGTTTCTAAGTCCTTCTTATTTGGTTTGGCCTTCAGCGGGGATCGATTTAGGCAGGCTTTGCGGCATGTGTCTGCACTTGTGTGCATATGCTTTTGATGGCTTTGCCTTTGGGGAAGATTTTGTTGATTTTCTTTTTTTCTTTCCAAATTATCCATGGCATGTCCCTCATATCTTCCCCTCCAAATTATAACTTCCTCCTTGACTTTTTCCCCTGCTTTTGCAACATCTGTGAGCCCAGTTTTTGAATGTTTTGGTCCTTTGCACTGCACATGATAGAATCCCTGTCCATTTACATGTATGTGCTAAATTTCCCAAATTTCCCACATTTGTTTTTTTCTCCTCCGATTGCAATTGCTTGGATGGAATCTCCATTCCAGAGAGTTTCTAAGTCCCTCTTATTTGGTTTGGCCTTCAGCGGGGATCGATTTAGGCAGGCTTTGCGGCACGTGCCTGCACTTGTGTGCATATGCTTTTGATGGCTTTGCCTTTGGGCAAGATTTTGTTGATTTTTTTTTTCCTTTCCAAATTATCCCTGGCATGTTCCTCATATCTTCCCCTCCAAGTTGTGTCTTCCTCTTTGACTTTTTCCCCTGCTTTTGCAACATCTGTGAGCATAGTTTCGTCATGTTTTGGTCCTTTGTGCTGCGGCTCATTTCCTCACAAACGATTTTTTGAAGACACTAAATCTCCAGATTTTCTGGTTTTTTTCAATTGCATTTCATTTGATCCTATCTCCTTTCTAGAGTGTTTGTTAGGCATTCTTTTCGTGTTCGCAAGATTCCGTTTCCCTTCCCGAAAGGAAATTTCATTTCCTTTCGGGAAGGGAAACGGAATCTTGCGGTTTCAATGGGGACCACTAGAGGAATCTTTGGTGCATGTCCCTGCACTAGATGGCATGCCTTGCCTTATGATGGCTTTGACTTTGAGCAAGATTTTTATAATTTTTTTCTTTTTTTCATAAGTATCAATGGAGTGGCCCTCATATCTTCCCGTCCAAGTTATAACTTCCTCCATGACTTTTTCCCCTGCTTTTGCAACATCTGTGAGCCTAGTTTTTTCATGTTTTGGTCCTTTGCACTGCACATGATAGAATCCCTGTCTATTTTCTTGTATGTGCTAAATTTCCCAAATTTCCCACCTTTGGTTTTTTTCTCCTCCAATTGCAATTGCTTGGGTGGAATCTCCATTCCAGAGTGTTTCTAAGTCCTTCTTATTTGCTTTGGCCTTCAGCGGGGATCGATTTAGGCAGGTTTTGCTGCATGTGCCTGCACTTGTGTGCATATGCTTTTAATGGCTTTGACTTTGGGCAAGATTTGTTGATTTTTTTTTTCTTTCCAAATTATCCCTGGCATGTCCCTCATAGCTTCACCTCCAAGTTGTGTCTTCCTCCTTCACTTTTTCCCCTGCTTTTGCAGCACATGTGAGCTTAACTTTTATATGTTTTGGTCTTTTACACTGTACCAGATAGGTTCCCGGTCCATTTTCTGGTAGTCACGAAATTTCCCAAATTTCCCACTTTTGTTTTTTTCTCCTCCAATTGCAATTGCTTGGGTGGAATCTCCATTCCAGAGTGTTTCTAAGTCCTTCTTATTTGCTTTGGCCTTCAGCGGGGATCGATTTAGGCAGGCTTTGCTGCATGTGACTGCACTTGTGTGCATATGCTTTTGATGGCTTTGCCTTTGGGCAAGATATTGTTGATTTTTTTTTTCTTTCCAAATTATCCATGGCATGTTCCTCATATCTTCCCCTCCAAGTTGTGTCTTCCACCCTGATTTTTCCCCTGCTTTCTCCACATCTGTGAGCATAGTTTCGTCATGTTTTGGTCCTTTGCGCTGGAGCTCATTCCCTCACAAATGATTTTTTGAAGACACTAAATCTCCCGATTTTCTGGTTTTCTTCAATTGCATTTCATTTGATCCTATCTCCTTTCTAGAGTGTTTGTTAGCCATTCTTTTCGGGTTCGCAAGATTCCGTTTCCCTTCCCGAAAGGAAATTTCATTTCCTTTCGGGAAGGGAAACGGAATCTTGCGGTTTCAATGGGGACCACTAGAGGAATCTTTGGTGCATGACCCTGCACTAGATGGCATGCCTTGCCTTATGATGGCTTTGACTTTGAGCAAGATTTTTTTCATTTTTTTCTTTTTTTCCTACGTATCAATTGCATGGCCCACATATCTTCCGGTCCAAGTTATAACTTCCTCCATGACTATTTCCTCTGCTTTTGCAACATCTGTGAGCATAGTTATTGGATGTTTTGGTCCTTTGCACTGCACATGATAGAATCCCGGTCCATTTTCTTGTATGTGCTAAATTTCCCAAATTTCCCACCTTTGTTTTTTTTCTCCTCCAATTGCAATTGCTTGGATGGAATCTCCATTCCAGAGTGTTTCTAAGTCCCTCTTATTTGGTTTGGCCTTCAGCGGGGATCGATTTAGGCAGGCTTTGCAGCATGTGCCTGAACTTGTGTGCATATGCTTTTGATGGCTTTGACTTTGGGCAAGATTTTGTTGATTTTCTTTTTTTCTTTCCAAATTATCCATAGCATGTTCCTCATATCTTCCCCTCCAAGTTGTGTCTTCCTCCTTGATTTTTCCCCTGCTTTCTCTACATCTGTGAGCATAGTTTTTTCATGTTTTGTTCCTTTGCGCTGTAGCTCATTCCCTCACAAACGAGTTTTTGAAGACACTAAATCTCCCGATTTTCTGGTTTTTTTCAATTTCATTTCATTTGATCCTGTCTCCTTTCTAGAGTGTTTGTTAGCCATTCTTTTCGTGTTCGCAAGATTCCCTTTCCCTTCCCGAAAGGAAATTTCATTTCCTTTCGGGAAGGGAAACGGAATCTTGCGGTTTCAATGGGGACCACTAGAGGAATCTTTGGTGCATGTCCCTGCACTAGATGGCATGACTTGCCTTATGATGGCTTTGACTTTGAGCAAGATTTTTTTCATTTTTTTCTTTTTTTCCTAAGTATCAATGGCGTGGCCCTCATATCTTCCCGTCCAAGTTATAACTTCCTCCCTGACTTTTTCCTCTGCTTTTGCAACATCTGTGAGCTTAGTTTTTGCATGTTTTGGTCCTTTGCACTGCACATGATAGAATCCCTGTCCATTTTCTTGTATGTGCTAAATTTCCCAAATTTCCCACCTTTTTTTTTTTTCTCCTCCAATTGCAATTGCTTGGATGGAATCTCCATTCCAGAGTGTTTCTAAGTCCTTTTTATTTGGTTTGGCCTTCAGCGGGGATCGATTTAGGCAGGCTTTGCGGCACGTGCCTGCACTTTTGTGCATATGCTTTTGATGGCTTTGACTTTGGGCAAGATTTTGTTGATTTTCTTGTTTTCTTTCCCAATTATCCATGGCATGTTCCTCATATGTTTCCATCCAAGTTGTGTCTTCCTCCTTGACTTTTTCCCCTGCTTTTGCAGCACATGTGAGCTTAATTTTTACATGTTTTGGTCTTTTACACTGTACCAGACAGGTTCCCGGTCCATTTTCTGGTAGTCACGAAATTTCCCAAATTTCCCACCTTTGTGTTTTTTCTCCTCCAATTGCAATTGCTTGGATGGAATCTCCATTCCAGAGTGTTTCTAAGTCCTTCTTATTTGGTTTGGCCTTCAGCGGGGATCGATTTAGGCAGGCTTTGCTGCATGTGCCTGCACTTGTGTGCTTATGCTTTTGATGGCTTTGCCTTTGGGCAAGATATTGTTGATTTTTTTTTTCTTTCCAAATTATCCATGGCATGTTCCTCATATCTTCCCCTCCAAGTTGTGTCTTCCACCCTGATTTTTCCCCTGCTTTCTCCACATCTGTGAGCATAGTTTCATCATGTTTTGGTCCTTTGCGCTGTAGCTCATTCCCTCACAAACGATTTTTTGAAGACACTAAATCTCCCGATTTTCTGGTTTTCTTCAATTGCATTTCATTTGATCCTATCTCCTTTCTAGAGTGTTTGTTAGCCATTCTTTTCGGGTTCGCAAAATTCCGTTTCCCTTCCCGAAAGGAAATTTCATTTCCTTTCGGGAAGGGAAACGGAATCTTGCGGTTTCAATGGGGACCACTAGAGGAATCTTTGGTGCATGACCCTGCACTAGATGGCATGCCTTGCCTTATGATGGCTTTGACTTTGAGCAAGATTTTTTTCATTTTTTTCTTTTTTTCCTACGTATCAATTGCATGGCCCTCATATCTTCCGGTCCAAGTAATAACTTCCTCCATGACTATTTCCTCTGCTTTTGCAACATCTATGAGCATAGTTATTGGATGTTTTGGTCCTTTGCACTGCACATGATAGAATCCCGGTCCATTTTCTTGTATGTGCTAAATTTCCCAAATTTCCCACCTTTGTTTTTTTTCTCCTCCAATTGCAATTGCTTGGATGGAATCTCCATTCCAGAGTGTTTCTAAGTCCCTCTTATTTGGTTTGGCCTTCAGCGGGGATCGATTTAGGCAGGCTTTGCAGCATGTGCCTTAACTTGTGTGCATATGCTTTTGATGGCTTTGACTTTGGGCAAGATTTTGTTGATTTTCTTTTTTTCTTTCCAAATTATCCATAGCATGTTCCTCATATCTTCCCCTCCAAGTTGTTTCTTCCTCCTTGATTTTTCCCCTGCTTTCTCTACATCTGTGAGCCTAGTTTTTGCATGTTTTGTTCCTTTGCGCTGTAGATCATTCCCTCACAAACGAGTTTTTGAAGACACTAAATCTCCCGATTTTCTGGTTTTTTTCAATTTCATTTCATTTGATCCTGTCTCCTTTCTAGAGTGTTTCTTAGCCATTCTTTTCGTGTTCGCAAGATTCCGTTTCCCTTTCCGAAAGGAAATTTCATTTCCTTTCGGGAAGGGAAACGGAATCTTGCGGTTTCAATGGGGACCACTAGAGGAATCTTTGGTGCATGTCCCTGCACTAGATGGCATGACTTGCCTTATGATGGCTTTGACTTTGAGCAAGATTTTTTTCATTTTTTTCTTTTTTTCCTAAGTATCAATGGCGTGGCCCTCATATCTTCCCGTCCAAGTTATAACTTCCTCCTTGACTTTTTCCTCTGCTTTTGCAACATCTGTGAGCTTAGTTTTTGCATGTTTTGGTCCTTTGCACTGCACATGATAGAATCCCTGTCCATTTTCTTGTATGTGCTAAATTTCCCAAATTTCCCACCTTTTTTTTTTTTCTCCTCCAATTGCAATTGCTTGGATGGAATCTCCATTCCAGAGTGTTTCTAAGTCCTTTTTATTTGGTTTGGCCTTCAGCGGGGATCGATTTAGGCAGGCTTTGCGGCACGTGCCTGCCCTTTTGTGCATATGCTTTTGATGGCTTTGACTTTGGGCAAGATTTTGTTGATTTTCTTGTTTTCTTTCCAAATTATCCATGGCATGTTCCTCATATGTTTCCATCCAAGTTGTGTCTTCCTCCTTGACTTTTTCCCCTGCTTTTGCAGCACATGTGAGCTTAATTTTTACATGTTTTGGTCTTTTACACTGTACCAGACAGGTTCCCGGTCCATTTTCTGGTAGTCACGAAATTTCCCAAATTTCCCACCTTTGTTTTTTTTCTCCTCCAATTGCAATGGCTTGGATGGAATCTCCATTCCAGAGTGTTTCTAAGTCCTTCTTATTTGGTTTGGCCTTCAGCGGGCATCGATTTTGGCAGGCTTTGCGGCATGTGTCTGCACTTGTGTGCATATGCTTTTGATGGCTTTGACTTTGGGCAAGATTTTGTTGATTTTCATTTTTTCTTTCCAAATTATCCCTGGCATGTTCCTCATATCTTCCCCTCCAAGTTGTGTCTTCCTCCTTGATTTTCCCCCTGTTTTTACAACATCTGTGAGCATAGTTTCGTCATGTTTCGGTCCTTTGCGCTGCGGCTGATTCCCTCACAAACGATTTTTTGAAGACACTAAATCTCCAGATTTTCTGGTTTTTTTCAATTGCATTTCATTTGATCCTATCTCCTTTCTAGAGTGTTTGTTAGGCATTCTTTTCGTGTTCGCAAGATTCCGTTTCCCTTCCCGAAAGGAAATTTCATTTCCTTTCGGGAAGGGAAACGGAATCTTGCGGTTTCAATGGGGACCACTAGAGGAATCTTTGGTGCATGTCCCTGCACTAGATGGCATGCCTTGCCTTATGATGGCTTTGACTTTGAGCAAGATTTTTATAATTTTTTTTCTTTTTTTCCTAAGTATCAATTGCATGGCCCTATCTTCCCGTCCAAGTTATAACTTCCTCCATGACTATTTCCTCTGCTTTTACAACATCTGTGAGCATAGTTATTGGATGTTTTGGTCCTTAGCACTGCACATGATAGAATCCCGGTCCATTTTCTGGTAGGCACGAAATTTCCCAAATTTCCCACCTTTGTTTTTTTTCTCCTCCAATTGCAATTGCTTGGATGGAATCTCCATTCCAGAGAGTTTCTAAGTCCTTCTTATTTGGTTTGGCCTTCAGCGGGCATCGATTTAGGCAGGCTTTGCGGCATGTGTCTGCACTTGTGTGCATATGCTTTTGATGGCTTTGCCTTTGGGCAAGATTTTGTTGATTTCTTTTTTTCTTTCCAAATTATCCATGGCATGTCCCTCATATCTTCCCCTCCAAATTATAACTTCCTCCTTGACTTTTTCCCCTGCTTTTGCAACATCTGTGAGCCCAGTTTTTGAATGTTTTGGTCCTTTGCACTGCACATGATAGTATCCCTGTCCATTTACATGTATGTGCTGAATTTCCCAAATTTCCCACATTTGTTTTTTTCTCCTCCTATTGCAATTGCTTGGATGGAATCTCCATTCCAGAGAGTTTCTAAGTCCCGTCCTTATTTGGTTTGGCCTTCAGCGGGGATAGATTTAGGCAGGCTTTGCGGCACGTGCCTGCACTTGTCTGCATATGCTTTTGATGGCTTTGACTTTGGGCAAGATTTTGTTGATTTTTTTTTTTCTTCCAAATTATCCCTGGCATGTTCCTCATATCTTCCCCTCCAAGTTGTTTCTTCCTCCTTGATTTTCCCCCTGTTTTTACAACATCTGTGAGCATAGTTTCGTCATGGTTTGGTCCTTTGTGCTGCGGCTCATTTCCTCACAAATGATTTTTTGAACACACTAAATCTCCAGATTTTCTGGTTTTTTTCAACTGCATTTCATTTGATCCTATCTCCTTTCTAGAGTGTTTGTTAGGCATTCTTTTCGTGTTCGCAAGATTCCGTTTCCCTTTCCGAAAGGAAATTTCATTTCCTATCGGGAAGGGAAACGGAATCTCTCGGTTTCAATGGGGACCACTAGAGGAATCTTTGGTGCATGTCCCTGCACTAGATGGCATGCCTTGCCTTATGATGGCTTTGACTTTGAGCAAGATTTTTATAATTTTTTTCTTTTTTTCATTAGTATCAATGGAGTGGCCCTCATATCTTCCCGTCCAAGTTATAACTTCCACCATGACTTTTTTCCCCTGCTTTTGCAACATCTGTGAGCCTAGTTTTTGCATGTTTTGGTCCTTTGCACTGCACATGATAGAATCCCAGTCCATTTTCTTGTATGTGCTAAATTTCCCACATTTCCCACCTTTGTTTTTTTTCTCCTCCAATTGCAATTGCTTGGATGGAATCTCCATTCCAGAGTGTTTCTAAGTCCTTCTTATTTGCTTTGGCCTTCAGCGGGGATCGATTTAGGCAGGTTTTGCGGCATGTGCCTGCACTTGTGTGCATATGCTTTTGATGGCTTTGACTTTGGGCAAGATTTGTTGATTTTTTTTTTCTTTCCAAATTATCCCTGGCATGGTCCTCAGACCTTCACCTCCAAGTTGTGTCTTCCTCCTTGACTTTTTCCCCCTGCTTTTGCAGCACATGTGAGCTTAACTTTTATATGTTTTGGTCTTTTACACTGCACCTGATAGGTTCCGGTCCATTTTCTGGTAGTCACAAAATTTCCCAATTTTCCTACTTTTGTTTTTTTCTCCTCCAATTGCAATTGCTTGGATGGAATCTCCATTCCAGAGTGTTTCTAAGTCCTTCTTATTTGGTTTGGCCTTCAGCGGGGATCGATTTAGGCAGGCTTTGCTGCATGTGCCTGCACTTGTGTGCTTATGCTTTTGATGGCTTTGCCTTTGGGCAAGATATTGTTGATTTTTTTTTTCTTTCCAAATTATCCATGGCATGTTCCTCATATCTTCCCCTCCAAGTTGTGTCTTCCACCCTGATTTTTCCCCTGCTTTCTCCACATCTGTGAGCATAGTTTCATCATGTTTTGGTCCTTTGCGCTGTAGCTCATTCCCTCACAAACGATTTTTGAAGACACTAAATCTCCCGATTTTCTGGTTTTCTTCAATTGCATTTCATTTGATCCTATCTCCTTTCTAGAGTGTTTGTTAGCCATTCTTTTCGGGTTCGCAAATTCCGTTTCCCTTCCCGAAAGGAAATTTCATTTCCTTTCGGGAAGGGAAACGGAATCTTGCGGTTTCAATGGGGACCACTAGAGGAATCTTTGGTGCATGACCCTGCACTAGATGGCATGCCTTGCCTTATGATGGCTTTGACTTTGAGCAAGATTTTTTTCATTTTTTTTCTTTTTTCCTACGTATCAATTGCATGGCCCTCATATCTTCCGGTCCAAGTAATAACTTCCTCCATGACTATTTCCTCTGCTTTTGCAACATCTGTGAGCATAGTTATTGGATGTTTGGTCCTTTGCACTGCACATGATAGAATCCCGGTCCATTTTCTTGTATGTGCTAAATTTCCCAAATTTCCCACCTTTGTTTTTTTTCTCCTCCAATTGCAATTGCTTGGATGGAATCTCCATTCCAGAGTGTTTCTAAGTCCCTCTTATTTGGTTTGGCCTTCAGCGGGGATCGATTTAGGCAGGCTTTGCAGCATGTGCCTTAACTTGTGTGCATATGCTTTTGATGGCTTTGACTTTGGGCAAGATTTTGTTGATTTTCTTTTTTTCTTTCCAAATTATCCATAGCATGTTCCTCATATCTTCCCCTCCAAGTTGTTTCTTCCTCCTTGATTTTTCCCCTGCTTTCTCTACATCTGTGAGCCTAGTTTTTGCATGTTTTGTTCCTTTGCGCTGTAGATCATTCCCTCACAAACGAGTTTTTACACTAAATCTCCCGATTTTCTGGTTTTTTTCAATTTCATTTCATTTGATCCTGTCTCCTTTCTAGAGTGTTTCTTAGCCATTCTTTTCGTGTTCGCAAGATTCCGTTTCCCTTTCCGAAAGGAAATTTCATTTCCTTTCGGGAAGGGAAACGGAATCTTGCGGTTTCAATGGGGACCACTAGAGGAATCTTTGGTGCATGTCCCTGCACTAGATGGCATGACTTGCCTTATGATGGCTTTGACTTTGAGCAAGATTTTTTTCATTTTTTTCTTTTTTTCCTAAGTATCAATGGCGTGGCCCTCATATCTTCCCGTCCAAGTTATAACTTCCTCCTTGACTTTTTCCTCTGCTTTTGCAACATCTGTGAGCTTAGTTTTTGCATGTTTTGGTCCTTTGCACTGCACATGATAGAATCCCTGTCCATTTTCTTGTATGTGCTAAATTTCCCAAATTTCCCACCTTTTTTTTTTTTCTCCTCCAATTGCAATTGCTTGGATGGAATCTCCATTCCAGAGTGTTTCTAAGTCCTTTTTATTTGGTTTGGCCTTCAGCGGGGATCGATTTAGGCAGGCTTTGCGGCACGTGCCTGCACTTTTGTGCATATGCTTTTGATGGCTTTGACTTTGGGCAAGATTTTGTTGATTTTCTTGTTTTCTTTCCAAATTATCCATGGCATGTTCCTCATATGTTTCCATCCAAGTTGTGTCTTCCTCCTTGACTTTTTCCCCTGCTTTTGCAGCACATGTGAGCTTAATTTTTACATGTTTTGGTCTTTTACACTGTACCAGACAGGTTCCCGGTCCATTTTCTGGTAGTCACGAAATTTCCCAAATTTCCCACCTTTGTTTTTTTTCTCCTCCAATTGCAATGGCTTGGATGGAATCTCCATTCCAGAGTGTTTCTAAGTCCTTCTTATTTGGTTTGGCCTTCAGCGGGCATCGATTTTGGCAGGCTTTGCGGCATGTGTCTGCACTTGTGTGCATATGCTTTTGATGGCTTTGACTTTGGGCAAGATTTTGTTGATTTTCATTTTTTCTTTCCAAATTATCCCTGGCATGTTCCTCATATCTTCCCCTCCAAGTTGTGTCTTCCTCCTTGATTTTCCCCCTGTTTTTACAACATCTGTGAGCATAGTTTCGTCATGTTTCGGTCCTTTGCGCTGCGGCTGATTCCCTCACAAACGATTTTTTGAAGACACTAAATCTCCAGATTTTCTGGTTTTTTTCAATTGCATTTCATTTGATCCTATCTCCTTTCTAGAGTGTTTGTTAGGCATTCTTTTCGTGTTCGCAAGATTCCGTTTCCCTTCCCGAAAGGAAATTTCATTTCCTTTCGGGAAGGGAAACGGAATCTTGCGGTTTCAATGGGGACCACTAGAGGAATCTTTGGTGCATGTCCCTGCACTAGATGGCATGCCTTGCCTTATGATGGCTTTGACTTTGAGCAAGATTTTTATAATTTTTTTCTTTTTTTCCTAAGTATCAATTGCATGGCCCTATCTTCCCGTCCAAGTTATAACTTCCTCCATGACTATTTCCTCTGCTTTTACAACATCTGTGAGCATAGTTATTGGATGTTTTGGTCCTTAGCACTGCACATGATAGAATCCCGGTCCATTTTCTGGTAGGCACGAAATTTCCCAAATTTCCCACCTTTGTTTTTTTTCTCCTCCAATTGCAATTGCTTGGATGGAATCTCCATTCCAGAGAGTTTCTAAGTCCTTCTTATTTGGTTTGGCCTTCAGCGGGGATCGATTTAGGCAGGCTTTGCGGCATGTGTCTGCACTTGTGTGCATATGCTTTTGATGGCTTTGCCTTTGGGCAAGATTTTGTTGATTTTCTTTTTTCCTTTCCAAATTATCCATGGCATGTCCCTCATATCTTCCCCTCCAAATTATAACTTCCTCCTTGACTTTTTCCCCTGCTTTTGCAACATCTGTGAGCCCAGTTTTTGAATGTTTTGGTCCTTTGCACTGCACATGATAGAATCCCTGTCCATTTACATGTATGTGCTAAATTTCCAAAATTTCCCACATTTGTTTTTTTCTCCTCCTATTGCAATTGCTTGGATGGAATCTCCATACCAGAGAGTTTCTAAGTCCGTCTTATTTGGTTTGGCCTTCAGCGGGGATAGATTTAGGCAGGCTTTGCCGGCACGTGCCTGCACTTGTGTGCATATGCTTTTGATGGCTTTGCCTTTGGGCAAGATATTGTTGATTTTTTTTTCTTTCCAAATTATCCATGGCATGTTCCTCATATCTTCCCCTCCAAGTTGTGTCTTCCACCCTGATTTTTCCCCTGCTTTCTCCACATCTGTGAGCATAGTTTCGTCATGTTTTGGTCCTTTGCGCTGGAGCTCATTCCCTCACAAACGATTTTTTGAAGACACTAAATCTCCCGATTTTCTGGTTTTCTTCAATTGCATTTCATTTGATCCTATCTCCTTTCTAGAGTGTTTGTTAGCCATTCTTTTCGGGTTCGCAAAATTCCGTTTCCCTTCCCGAAAGGAAATTTCATTTCCTTTCGGGAAGGGAAACGGAATCTTGCGGTTTCAATGGGGACCAATAGAGGAATCTTTGGTGCATGACCCTGCACTAGATGGCATGCCTTGCCTTATGATGGCTTTGACTTTGAGCAAGATTTTTTTCATTTTTTTCTTTTTTTCCTACGTATCAATTGCATGGCCCTCATATCTTCCGGTCCAAGTAATAACTTCCTCCATGACTATTTCCTCTGCTTTTGCAACATCTATGAGCATAGTTACTGGATGTTTTGGTCCTTTGCACTGCACATGATAGAATCCCGGTCCATTTTCTTGTATGTGCTAAATTTCCCAAATTTCCCACCTTTGTTTTTTTTCTCCTCCAATTGCAATTGCTTGGATGGAATCTCCATTCCAGAGTGTTTCTAAGTCCTTCTTTTTTGGTTTGGCCTTCAGCGGGGATCGATTTAGGCAGGCTTTGCAGCATGTGCCTGAACTTGTGTGCATATGCTTTTGATGGCTTTGACTTTGGGCAAGATTTTGTTGATTTTCTTTTTTTCTTTCCAGATTATCCATAGCATGTTCCTCATATCTTCCCCTCCAAGTTGTTTCTTCCTCCTTGATTTTTCCCCTGCTTTCTCTACATCTGTGAGCCTAGTTTTTGCATGTTTTGTTCCCTTGCGCTGTAGCTCATTCCCTCACAAACGAGTTTTTGAAGACACTAAACATCCCGATTTTCTGGTTTTTTTCAATTTCATTTCATTTGATCCTGTCTCCTTTCTAGAGTGTTTCTTAGCCATTCTTTTCGTGTTCGCAAGATTCCGTTTCCCTTCCCGAAAGGAAATTTCATTTCCTTTCGGGAAGGGAAACGGAATCTTGCGGTTTCAATGGGGACCACTAGAGGAATCTTTGGTGCATGTCCCTGCACTAGATGGCATTCCTTGGCTTATGATGGCTTTGACTTTGAGCAAGATTTTTTTCATGTTTTTCTTTTTTTCCTAAGTATCAATGGCGTGGCCCTCATATCTTCCCGTCCAAGTTATAACTTCCTCCTTGACTTTTTCCTCTGCTTTTGCAACATCTGTGAGCTTAGTTTTTGCATGTTTTGGTCCTTTGCACTGCACATGATAGAATCCCTGTCCATTTTCTTGTATGTGCTAAATTTCCCAAATTTCCCACCTTTTTTTTTTTTCTCCTCCAATTGCAATTGCTTGGATGGAATCTCCATTCCAGAGTGTTTCTAAGTCCTTTTTATTTGGTTTGGCCTTCAGCGGGGATCGATTTAGGCAGGCTTTGCGGCACGTGCCTGCACTTTTGTGCATATGCTTTTGATGGCTTTGACTTTGGGCAAGATTTTGTTGATTTTCTTGTTTTCTTTCCAAATTATCCATGGCATGTTCCTCATATGTTTCCATCCAAGTTGTGTCTTCCTCCTTGACTTTTTCCCCTGCTTTTGCAGCACATGTGAGCTTAATTTTTACATGTTTTGGTCTTTTACACTGTACCAGACAGGTTCCCGGTCCATTTTCTGGTAGTCACGAAATTTCCCAAATTTCCCACCTTTGTTTTTTTTCTCCTCCAATTGCAATGGCTTGGATGGAATCTCCATTCCAGAGTGTTTCTAAGTCCTTCTTATTTGGTTTGGCCTTCAGCGGGCATCGATTTTGGCAGGCTTTGCGGCATGTGTCTGCACTTGTGTGCATATGCTTTTGATGGCTTTGACTTTGGGCAAGATTTTGTTGATTTTCATTTTTTCTTTCCAAATTATCCCTGGCATGTTCCTCATATCTTCCCCTCCAAGTTGTGTCTTCCTCCTTGATTTTCCCCCTGTTTTTACAACATCTGTGAGCATAGTTTCGTCATGTTTCGGTCCTTTGCGCTGCGGCTCATTTCCTCACAAATGATTTTTTGAACACACTAAATCTCCAGATTTTCTGGTTTTTTTCAACTGCATTTCATTTGATCCTATCTCCTTTCTAGAGTGTTTGTTAGGCATTCTTTTCGTGTTCGCAAGATTCCGTTTCCCTTTCCGAAAGGAAATTTCATTTCCTATCGGGAAGGGAAACGGAATCTCTCGGTTTCAATGGGGACCACTAGAGGAATCTTTGGTGCATGTCCCTGCACTAGATGGCATGCCTTGCCTTATGATGGCTTTGACTTTGAGCAAGATTTTTTTCATTTTTTTCTTTTTTTCCTAAGTATCAATTGCATGGCCCTATCTTCCCGTCCAAGTTATAACTTCCTCCATGACTATTTCCTCTGCTTTTACAACATCTGTGAGCATAGTTATTGGATGTTTTGGTCCTTTGCACTGCACATGATAGAATCCCGGTCCATTTTCTTGTATGTGCTAAATTTCCCAAATTTCCCACATTTGTCTTTTTTCTCCTCCAATTGCAATTGCTTGGATGGAATCTCCATTCCAGAGTGTTTCTAAGTCCTTTTTATTTGGTTTGGCCTTCAGTGGGGATCGATTTAGGCAGGCTTTGCTGCATGTGCCTGCACTTGTTGGCACATGCTTTTGATAGCTTTGACTTTGGGCAAGAGTTTGTTGATTTTTTTATTCTTTCCAAATTATCCCTGGCATGTTCCTCATGGCTTCACCTCCAAGTTGTGTCTTCCTCCTTGACTTTTTCCCCTGCTTTTGCAGCACATGTGAGCTTAATTTTTACATGTTTTGGTCTTTTACACTGTACCAGATAGGTTCCCGGTCCATTTTCTGGTAGTCACGAAATTTCCCAAATTTCCCACCTTTGTTTTTTTTCTCCTCCAATTGCAATTGCTTGGATGGAATCTCCATTCCAGAGAGTTTCTAAGTCCTTCTTATTTGGTTTGGCCTTCAGTGGGCATCGATTTAGGCAGGCTTTGCGGCATGTGTCTGCACTTGTGTGCATATGCTTTTGATGGCTTTGCCTTTGGGCAAGATTTTGTTGATTTTCTTTTTTTCTTTCCAAATTATCCATGGCATGTTCCTCATATCTTCCCCTCCAAATTATAACTTCCTCCTTGACTTTTTCCCCTGCTTTTGCAACATCTGTGAGCCCAGTTTTTGAATGTTTTGGTCCTTTGCACTGCACATGATAGAATCCCTGTCCATTTACATGTATGTGCTAAATTTCCAAAATTTCCCACATTTGTTTTTTTCTCCTCCTATTGCAATTGCTTGGATGGAATCTCCATTCCAGAGAGTTTCTAAGTCCGTCTTATTTGGTTTGGCCTTCAGCGGGGATAGATTTAGGCAGGCTTTGCGGCACGTGCCTGCACTTGTGTGCATATGCTTTTGATGGCTTTGACTTTGGGCAAGATTTTGTTGATTTTTTTTTTTTCTTTCCAAATTATCCCTGGCATGTTCCTCATATCTTCCCCTCCAAGTTGTGTCTTCCTCCTTGATTTTCCCCCTGTTTTTACAACATCTGTGAGCATAGTTTCGTCATGTTTTGGTCCTTTGCGCTGTAGCTCATTCCCTCACAAACGATTTTTTGAAGACACTAAATCTCCCGATTTTCTGGTTTTCTTCAATTGCATTTCATTTGATCCTATCTCCTTTCTAGAGTGTTTGTTAGCCATTCTTTTCGTGTTCGCAAGATTCCGTTTCCCTTCCCGAAAGGAAATTTCATTTCCTTTCGGGAAGGGAAACGGAATCTTGCGGTTTCAATGGGGACCACTAGAGGAATCTTTGGTGCATGACCCTGCACTAGATGGCATGCCTTGCCTTATGATGGCTTTGACTTTGAGCAAGATTTTTTTCATTTTTTTCTTTTTTTCCTAAGTATCAATTTCATGGTCCTCATATCTTCCCGTCCAAGTTATAACTTCCTCCATGACTATTTCCTCTGCTTTTACAACATCTGTGAGCATAGTTATTGGATGTTTTGGTCCTTTGCACTGCACATGATATTATCCCGGTCCATTTTCTTGTATGTGCTAAATTTCCCAAATTTCCCACATTTGTCTTTTTTCTCCTCCAATTGCAATTGCTTGGATGGAATCTCCATTCCAGAGTGTTTCTAAGTCCTTTTTATTTGGTTTGGCCTTCAGTGGGGATCGATTTAGGCAGGCTTTGCTGCATGTGCCTGCACTTGTTGGCATATGCTTTTGATAGCTTTGACTTTGGGCAAGAGTTTGTTGATTTTATTATTCTTTCCAAATTATCCCTGGCATGTTCCTCATGGCTTCACCTCCAAGTTGTGTCTTCCTCCTTGACTTTTTCCCCTGCTTTTGCAGCACATGTGAGCTTAATTTTTACATGTTTTGGTCTTTTACACTGTACCAGATAGGTTCCCGGTCCATTTTCTGGTAGTCACGAAATTTCCCAAATTTCCCACTTTTGTATTTTTTTCTCCTCCAATTGCAATTGCTTGGATGGAATCTCCATTCCAGAGTGTTTCTAAGTCCTTCTTATTTGGTTTGGCCTTCAGCGGGCATCGATTTAGGCAGGCTTTGCAGCATGTGCCTTAACTTGTGTGCATATGCTTTTGATGGCTTTGACTTTGGGCAAGATTTGTTGATTTTCTTTTTTTCTTTCCAAATTATCCATGGCATGTCCCTCATATCTTCCCCTCCAAATTATAAGTTCCTCCTTGACTTTTTCCCCTGCTTTTGCAACATCTGTGAGCCCAGTTTTTGAATGTTTTGGTCCTTTGCACTGCACATGATAGAATCCCTGTCCATTTACATGTATGTGCTAAATTTCCAAAATTTCCCACATTTGTTTTTTTCTCCTCCTATTGCAATTGCTTGGATGGAATCTCCATTCCAGAGTGTTTCTAAGTCCTTCTTATTTGGTTTGGCCTTCAGCGGGGATCGATTTAGGCAGGCTTTGCGGCATATGCCTGCACTTCTGTGCTTATGCTTTTGATGGCTTTGACTTTGGGTAAGATTTTCTTGATTTTTTTTTTCTTTCCAAATTATCCCGGGCATGTTCCTCATATCTTCCCCTCCAAGTTGTCTCTTCCACCTTGATTTTTCCCCTGCTTTCTCCACATCTCTGACCATACTTTCGTCACGTTTTGGTCCTTTGCGCTGTAGCTCATTTCCTCACAAACGATTTTTTGAAGACACTAAACATCCCGATTTTCTGGTTTTTTTCAATTTCATTTCATTTGATCCTGTCTCCTTTCTAGAGTGTTTGTTAGCCATACTTTTCGTGTTCTCAAGATTCCGTTTCCCTTCCCGAAAGGAAATTTCATTTTCTTTCGGGAAGGGAAACGGAATCTTGCGGTTTCAATGGGGACCACTAGAGGAATCTTTGGTGCATGTCCCTGCACTAGAGGGCATGCCTTGCCTTATGATGGCTTTGACTTTGAGCAAGATTTTTTTGATTTTTTTCTTTTTTTCATAAGTATCAATGGCATGGCCCTCATATCTTCCCGTCCAAGTTATAACTTCCTCCATGACTTTTTCCTCTGCTTTTGCAACATCTGTGAGCCTAGTTTTTGCATGTTTTGGTCCTTTGCACTGCATATGTAAGAATCCCGGTCCATTTCCTTGCATGTGCTAAATTTCCCACATTTCCCACCTTTGTTTTTTTTCTCCTCCAATTGCAATTCCTTGGATGGAATCTCCATTCCACAGTGTTTCTAAGTCCTTCTTATTTGGTTTGGCCTTCAGCGGGGATCGATTTAGGCAGGCTTTGCGGCATGTGCCTGCACTTGTGTGCATATGCTTTTGATGGCTTTGACTTTGGGCAAGATTTGTTGATTTTTTTTTTCTTTCCAAATTATCCCTGGCATGTTCCTCATAGCTTCACCTCCACGTTGTGTCTTCCTCCTTGACTATTTCCCCTGCTTTTGCAGCACATGTGAGCTTAATTTTTACATGTTTTGGTCTTTTACACTGTACCAGATAGGTTCCCGGTCCATTTTCTGTGAGTAACGAAATTTCCCAAATTTCCAACTTTTGTATTTTTTCTCCTCCAATTGCAATTGCTTGGATGGAATCGCCATTCCAGAGTGTTTCTAAGTCCTTCTTATTTGGTTTGGCCTTCAGCGGGGATCGATTCAGGCAGGCTTTCCTGCATGTGCCTGCACTTGTGTGCATATGCTTTTGATGGCTTTGCCTTTGGGCAAGATTTTGTTGATTTTCTTTTTTCCTTTCCAAATAATCCGTGCCATGTCCCTCATATCTTCCCCTCCAAGTTATAAATTCCTCCTTGCCTTTTTCCCCTGATTTTGCAACATCTGTGAGGCCTGTTTTTGCATGTTTTTGTCCTTTGCACTGCACTTGATAGAATCCCGGTCAATTTCCTTGCATGTGCTAAATTTCCCAAATTTCCCCCTTTTGATTTTACTCCTCCAATTGCAATTGCTTGGATGGAATCTCCATTCCAGAGTGTTTTTAAGTCCTTCCTTTTGGTTTGGCCTTCAGCGGGGATCGATTTAGGCAGGCTTTGCGGCATGTGCCTGCACTTGTGTGCATATGGTTTTGATGGCTTTGCCTGTGGGCAAGATTTTGTTAATTTTCGTTTTTTCTCTCCAAATTATCCATGCCATGTCCCTCATATCTTCCCCTCCAAGTTTTGTATTCCTCCTTGACTTCTTCCCCTGCTTTTGCAGCACATGTGTGCTTAATTTTTACATGTTTTGGTCTTTTACACTGTACCTGATAGGTTCCCGGTCCATTTTCTGGTAGTCACGATATTTCCCAAATTTCCCACATTTGTTTTTTTTCTCCTCCAATTGCAATTGCTTGGATGGAATCTCCATTCCAGAGTGTTTCTAAGTCCTTCTTATTTGGTTTGGCATTCAGCGGGGATCGATTTAGGCAGGCTTTGCGGCATGTGCCTGCACTTGTTCGCATATGCTTTTGATGGCTTTGCCTTTGGGCAAGATTTTGTTGATTTTTTTTTTTTTTTCCAAATTATCCCTAGCATGTCCCTCATATCTTCACCTCCAAGTTGTGTCTTCCTCCTTGATTTTTTCCCCTGCTTTCTCCACATCTGTGAGCATAGTTTCGTCATGTTTTGGTCCTTTGCGCTGTAGCTCATTCCCTCACAAATGATTTTTTGAAGACAGTAAATCTCTAGATTTTCTGTTTTTTTTCAATTGCATTTCATTTGATCCTATCTCCTTTCTAGAGTGTTTGTTAGCCATTCTTTTCATGTTCGCAAGATTCCGTTTCCCATCCCAAAAGGAAATTTCATTTCCTTTCGGGAAGGGAAACGGAATCTTGCGGTTTCAATGGGGACCACTAGAGGAATCTTTGGTGCATGTCCCTGCACTAGATGGCATGCCTTGCCTTATGATGGCTTTGACTTTGAGCAAGATTTTATTGATTTTTTTCTTTTTTTCAGAAATATCAATGGCATGGCCCTCATATCTTCCCGTCCAAGTTATAACTTCCTCCATGACTTTTTCCTCTGCTTTTGCAACATCTGTGAGCCTAGTTTTTGCATGTTTTGGTCCTTTGCACTGCACATGAAAGAATCCCGGTCCATTTCCTTGCATGTGCTAAATTTCCCACATTTCCCACCTTTGTTTTTTTTCTCCTCCAATTGCAATTCCTTGGATGGAATCTCCATTCCACAGTGTTTCTAAGTCCTTCTTATTTGGTTTGGCCTTCAGCGGGGATCGATTTAGGCAGGCTTTGCGGCATGTGCCTGCACTTGTTGGCATATGCTTTTGAGGGCTTTGCCTTTGGGCAAGATTTTGTTGATTTTCTTTTTTCCTTTCCAAATATCCGTGCCATGTCCCTCATATCTTGACCTCCAAGTTATAACTTCCTCCTTGCGTTTTTCCCATGATTTTGCAACATCTGTGAGGCCTGATTTTGCATGTTTTTGTCCTTTGCACTGCACATGATAGAATCCCGGTCAATTTCCTTGCATGTGCTAAATTTCCGAAATTTCCCCCTTTTGTTTTTTTCTCCTCCAATTGCAATTGCTTGGATGGAATCTCCATTCGAGAGTGTTTTTAAGTGCTTGCATTTGGTTTGGCCTTCAGCGGGGATCGATTTAGGCAGGCTTTGCGGCATGTGCCTGCACTTGTGTGCATATGCTTTTGATGGCTTTGCCTTTGGGCAAGATTTTGTTTATTTTAGTTTTTTCTTTCCAAATTATCCATGCCATGTCCCTCATATCTTCCCCTCCAAGTTGTGTATTCCTCCTTGACTTCTTCCCCTGCTTTTGCAGCACATGTGAGCTTAATTTTTACATGTTTTGGTCTTTTACACTGTACCTGATAGGTTCCCGGTCCATTTTCTAGTAGTCACGATATTTTCCAAATTCCCAACCTTTGTTTTGTTTCTCCTCCAATTGCAATTGCTTGGATGGAATCTCCATTCCAGAGTGTTTCTAAGTCCTTCTTATTTGGTTTGGCCTTCAGCGGGCATCGATTTTGGCAGGCTTTGCGGCATGTGCCTGCCCTTGTGTGCATATGCTTTTGATGGCTTTGCCTTTGGGCAAGATTTTGTTGATTTTTTTTTTTTTTCCGAATTATCCCTAGCATGTTCCTCATATCTTCCCCTCCAAGTTGTGTCTTCCTCCTTGATTTTTCCCCTGCTTTCTCCACATCTGTGAGCATAGTTTCGTCATGTTTTGGTCCTTTGCGCTGTAGCTCATTCCCTCACAAACGATTTTTTGAAGACACTAAATCTCCCGATTTTCTGGTTTTTTTCAATTGCATTTCATTTGATCCTATCTCCTTTCTAGAGTGTTTCTTAGCCATTCTTTTCGGGTTCGCAAGATTCCGTTTCCCTTCCCGAAAGGAAATTTCATTTCCTTTCGGGAAGGGAAACGGAATCTTGCGGTTTTAATGGGGACCACTAGAGGAATTTTTGGTGCATGTCCCTGCACTAGATGGCATGCCTTGCCTTATGATGGCTTTGACTTTGAGCAAGATTTTTTTGATCTTTTTCTTTTTTTCCTAAGCATCAATGGCATAGCCCCCATATCTTCCCGTCCAAGAGATAACTTCCTCCATGACTATTTCCTCTGCTTTTGCAACATCTGTGAGCCTAGTTTTTGCATGTTTTGGTCCTTTGCACTGCACCTAAAAGAATCCCGGTCCATTTCCTTGCATGTGCTAAATTTCCCAAATTTCCCACCTTTGTTATTTTTTCTCCTCCAATTGCAATTGCTTGGATGGAATCTCCATTCCAGAGTGTTTCTAAGTCCTTCTTATTTGGTTTGGCCTTCAGCGGGGATCGATTTAGGCAGGTTTTGCTGCATGTGCCTGCACTTGTTGGCATATGCTTTTAATGGCTTTGCCTTTGGGCAAGATTTTGTTGATTATCTTTTTTTCTTTCCAAATTATCCATGGCATGTCCCTTATATCTTCCCCTCCAAGTTGTGTCTTCCTCCTTGACTTTTTCCCCTGCTTTTGCAGCAGATGTGAGCTTAATTTTTACATGTTTTGGTCTTTTACAGTGTACCAGATTGGTTCCTGGTCCATTTTTTGGTAGTCACGAAATTACCCAAATTTCCCACCTTTGTTTTTTTTGTCCTCCAATTGCAATTGCTTGGATGGAATCTCCATTCCAGAGTGTTTCTAAGTCCTTCTTATTTGGTGTGGCCTTCAGCGGGGATCGATTTAGGCAGGCTTTGCAGCATGTGCCTGCACTTGTTGGCATATGCTTTTGATGGCTTTGCCTTTGGGCAAGATTTTGTTGATTTTTTGTTTCTTTCCAAATTATCCATGGCATGTTCCTCATATCTTCCCCTCCAAGTTGTGTCTTCCTCCTTGATTTTTCCCCTGCTTTTGCAACATGTCTGAGCATACTTTCGCCATTTTTGGTCCTTTGCGCTGCAGCTCATTTCCTCACAAACGATTTTTTGAAGACACTAAATCTCCCGATTTTCTGGTTTTCTTCAATTGCATTTCATTTGATCCTGTCTCCATTCTAGAGTGTTTGTTAGCCATTCTTTTCGTGTTCGCAGAATTCCTTTTCCCTTCCCGAAAGGAAATTTCATTTCCTTTCGGGAAGGGAAACGGAATCTTGCGGTTTCAATGGGGACCACTAGAGGAATCTTTGGTGCATGTCCCTGCACTAGATGGCATGCCATGCCTTATGATGGCTTTAACTTTAAGCAAGATTTTTTTGATTTTTTTCGATTTTTCCTAAGTATCAATGGCATGGCCCTCATATCTTCCCCTCCAAGATATAACTTCCTCCATGACTTTTTCCTCTGCTTTTGCAACATCTGTGAGCCTAGTTTTTGCATGTTTTAGTCTTTTGCACTGCACCTGAAAGAATCCCGGTCCATTTCCTTGCATGTGCTAAATTTCCCAAATTTCCCACCTTTGTGTTTTTGTCTCCTCCAACTGCAATTGCTTGGATGGAATCTCTATTCCAGAGTGTTTCTAAGTCCTTCTTATTTGGTTTGGCCTTCAGCGGGGATCGATTTAGGCAGGCTTTGCGGCATGTGCCTGCACTTGTTGGCATATGCTTTTGAGGGCTTTGCCTTTGGGCAAGATTTTGTTGATTTTCTTTCTTTCTCTCCAAATTATCCATGCCATGTCCCTCATATCTTCCCCTCCAAGTTGTGTCTTCCTCCTTGACTTTTTCCCCTACTTTTGCAGAACATATGAGCTTAATTTTTACATGTTTTGGTCATTTACACTGTACCAGATAGGTTCCCGGTCCATTTTCTGGTAGTCACGAAATTTCCCAAATTTCCCACCTTTGTATTTTTTCTCCTCCAATTGCAATTGCTTGGAAGGAATCTCCATTCCAGAGTGTTTGTAAGTCCTACCATTTGGTTTGGCCTTCAGCGGGGATCGATTTAGGCAGGCTTTGCGGCATGTGCCTGCACTTGTTGGCATATGCTTTTGATGGCTTTGACTTTGAGCAAGATTTTGTTGATTTTCTTTTTTTTTTTCCAAATTATCCATGGCATGTTCCTCATATCTTCCCCTCCACATTGTGTCTTCCTCCTTGACTATTTCCCCTGCATTTTCAGCACATGTGAGCATAATTTTTACATGTTTTGGTCTTTTACACTGTACCTGATAGGTTCCCGGTCCATTTTCTGGTAGTCACAAAATTTCCCAAATTTCCTACTTTTGTTTTTTTCTCCTCCAATTGCAATTGCTTGGATGGAATCTCCATTCCAGAGTGTTTCTAAGTCCTTTTTATTTGGTTTGGCCTTCAGCGGGAATCGATTTAGGCAGGCTTTGCGGCATGTGCCTGCACTTGTGTGCATATGCTTTTGATGGCTTTGCCTTTGGGCAAGATTTTGTTGATTTTCTTTTTTTCTTTCCAAAGTATCCATGGCATGTCCCTCATATCATCCCCTCCAAGTTGTGTCTTCCTCCTTGACTTTTTCCCCTGCTTTTGCAGCACGTCTGAGCATAATTTTTACATTTTTTGGTCTTTTACACTGTACCAGAGATGTTCCCGGTCCATTTTCTGGCAGTCACGTAATTTCCCAAATTTCCAGCTTTTGGTTTATTTTCTCCTCCAATTGCAATTGCTTGGATGGAATCTCCATTCCAGAGTGTTTCTAAGTCCTTCTTATTTGGTTTGGCCTTCAGCGGGGATCGATTAAGGCAGGCTTTGCGGCATGTGCCTGCACTTGTGTGCATATGCTTTTGATGGCTTTGACTTTGGCCAAGATTATGTTGATTTTCGTTTTTTCCTCCAAATTATCCCTGGCATGTCCCTCATATCTTCCCCTCCAAGTTTTGTCTTCCTCCTTGACTTTTTCCCCCGCATTTGCAGCGCATGTGAGCTTAATTTTTACATGTTTTGGTCTTTTACACTGCACCAGATACGTTCCCAGTCCATTTTCTGGTAGTCAGGAAGTTTCCCAAATTTCCCACCTTCGTTTTTTTTCTCCCCCAACTGCAATTGCTTGGATGGAATCTCCATTCCAGAGTGTTTGTAAGGCCTTCCATTTTGTTTGGCCTTCAGCGGGGATCGATTTAGGCAGGCTTGGCGGCATGTGCCTCCAGTTGAGCGCATATGCTTTTGATGGCTTTGACTTAGGGCAAGATTTTGTTGATTTTTTTTTTTCTCTCCAAATTATCCATGGCATGTTCCTGATTGCTTCCCCTCCAAGTTGTGTCTTCCTCCTTGAATTTTTCCCCTGCTTTTGCAACATCTGAGAGCATACTTTCGTCATGTTTTGCTCCTTTGCGCTGCGGTCATTTCCTCACAAACGATTTTTTGAAGACACTAAATCTCCCGATTTTCTGGTTTTCTTCAATTGCATTTCATTTGATCCTGTCTCCTTTCTAGAGTGTTTGTTAGCCATTCTTTTCGGGTTCGCAAGATTCCGTTTCCCTTCCCGAAAGGAAATTTCATTTCCTTTCGGGAAGGGAAACGGAATCTTGCGGTTTCAATGGGGACCACTAGAGGAATCTTTGGTGCATGTCCCTGCACTAGATGGCATGCCTCGCCTTATGATGGCTTTGACTTTGAGCAAGATTTTTTTCATTTTTTTCTTTTTTTCCTAAGTATCAAAGGCATGGCCCTCATATCATCCCGTACAAGTTATAACTTCCTCCTTGACTTTTTCCCCTGCTTTTGCAACATCTGTGAGCCTAGTTTTTGCATGTTTTGGTCCTTTGCACTGCAAACGATAGAATCCCGGTCCATTTTCTTGCATGTGCTAAATCTCCCAAATTTCCCACCTTTCTTTTTTTTCTCCCCCAAATGCATTTGCTTGGATGGAATCTCCATTCCAGAGTGTTTCTAAGTCCTTCTTATTTGGTTTGGCCTTCAGCGGGGATCGATTTAGGCAGGCTTTGCGGCATGTGCCTGCACTTGTGTGCATATGCTTTTGATGGCTTTGCCTTTGGGCAAGATTTTGTTGATTTTTTTTTTCTTTCCAAATTATCCATGGCATGTTCCTCATATCTTCCCCTCCAAGTTGTCTCTTCCTCCTTGATTTTTCCCCTGCTTTCTCCACATCTGTGAGCATAGTTTCGTCACGTTTTGGTCCTTTTCGCTGTAGCTCATTTCCTCACAAACGATTTTTTGAAGACACTAAATCTCCCGATTTTCTGGTTTTTTTCAATTGCATTTCATTTGATCCTGTCTCCTTTCTAGAGTGTTTGTTAGGCATTCTTTTCGAGTTCGCAAGATTCCGTTTCCCTTCCCGAAAGGAAATTTCATTTCCTTTCGGGAAGGGAAACGGTTTCTTGCGGTTTCAATGGGGACCACTGAAGGAATATTTGGTGCATGTCCCTGCACTAGATGGCATGCCTTGCCTTACGATGGCTTTGACTTTGAGTAAGATTTTTTTGATTTTTTTCTTTTTTTCATAAGTATCAATGGCATGGCCCTCATATCTTCCCGTCCAAGTTATAACTTCCTCCATGACTTTTTCCTCTGCTTTTGCAACATCTCTGAGCCTAGTTTTTGCATGGTTTGGTCCTTTGCACTGCACCTGAAATTATCCCGGTCCATATTTTGCATGTGCTAAATTTCCCACATTTCCCACTTTTGTTTTATTTCTCCTCCAATTGCAATTGCTGGGATGGAATCTCCATTCCAGAGTGTTTCTAAGTCCTTCTTATTTGGTTTGGCCTTCAGCGGGGATTGATTTAGGCAGGCTTTGTGGCATGTGCCTGCACTTGTGTGCATATGCTTTTGATGGCTTTGCCTTTGGGAAGATTTTGTTGATTTTCTTGTTTTCTTTCGAAATTATCCATGCCATGTCCCTCATATCTTGCCCTCCAAATTATAACTTCTTCCTTGACTTTTTCCCCTGCTTTTGTAACATCTCTGAGCCCAGTTTTTGTATGTTTTGGTGCTTTGCACTGCACATGATAGGATCCCGGTCCATTTTCTTGTATGTTCTAATTTTCTCAAATTTCCCACATTGTATTTTTTCTCCTCGAATTGCAAATGCTTGGATGGAATCTCCATTCCAGAGTGTTTCTACGTCCTTCCATTTGCTTTTGCCTTTAGCGGGGATTGATTTAGGCAGGCTTTGCGGCATGTGCCTGCACTTGTGTGCATATGCTTTTGATGGCTTTGCCTTTGGGCAAGATTTTGTTGATTTTCGTTTTTTCTCTCCAAATTATCCATGGCATGTTCCTCATATCTTCCCCTCCAAGTTGTGTCTTCCTCCTTGACTTTTTCCCCTGCTTTTGCAGGACATGTCAGTTTAATTTTCACATGTTTTGGTCTTTTACACTGGACCTGATAGGTTCCCGGTCCATTTTCTTGTAGTCACTAAATTTCCCAAATTTTCCACCTTAGTATTTTTTTCTCCTCCAATTGCAATTGCTTGGATGGAATCTCCATTCCAGAGTGTTTGTAAGTCCTTCCATTTGCTTTGGCCTTCAGCGGGGATCGATTTAGGCAGGCTTTGCGGCATGTGCCTGCACTTGTTGGCATATGCTTTTGATGGCTTTGACCTGGGGCAAGATTTTGTTGATTTTTTTTTTCTTTCCAAATTATCCATGGCATGTTCCTCATATCTTCCCCTCCAAGTTGTGTCTTCCTCCTTGACTATTTCCCCTGCTTTCTCCACATCTGTGAGCATAGTTTCGTCATGTTTTGGTCCTTTGCGCTGTAGCTCATTTCCTCACAAACGATTTTTTGAAGACACTAAATCTCCCGATTTTCTGTTTTTTTTCAATTGCATTTCATTTGATCCTGTCTCCTTTCTAGAGTGTTTGTTAGCCATTCTTTTCGGGTTCGCAAGATTCCGTTTCCCTTCCCGAAAGGAAATTTCATTTCCTTTCGGGAAGGGAAAGGGAATCTTGCGGTTTCAATGGGGACCACTAGAGGAATCTTTGGTGCATGTCCCTGCACTAGATGGCATGCCTTGCCTTATGATGGCTTTGACTTTGAGCAAGATTTTTTTCATTTTTTTCATTTTTTCCTAAGTATCAATGGCATGGCCCGCATAACTTCCCGTCCAAGTTATAACTTCCTCCATGACTTTTTCCCCTGCTTTTGCAACATCTGTGAGCCTAGTTTTTGCATTGTTTGGTCCTTTGCACTGCACTTGAAAGAATCCCGGTCCATTTCCTAGCATGTACTAAATTTCCCAAATTTCCCACCTTTGTTTTTTTTCTCCTCCAATTGCAATTGCTTGGATGGAATCTCCATTCCAGAGTGTTTCTAAGTCCTTCTTATTTGGTTTGGCCTTCAGCGGGGATCGATTTAGGCAGGCTTTGCTGCATGTGCCTGCACTTGTTGGCATATGCTTTTGATGGCTTTGCCTTTGGACAAGATTTTGTTGATTTTCGTTTTTTCTCTCCAAATTATCCATGCCATGTGCCTCATATCGTCCCCTCCAAGTTGTGTCTTCATCCTTGACTTTTTCCCCATCTTTTGCAGCACATGTGAGCTTAATTTTTACATGTTTTTGTCTTTTACACTGTACCAGATAGGTTCCCGGTCCATTTTCTGGTAGTGACGAAATTTCCCAAATTTCCCACCTTTGTTTTTTTTCTCCTCCAATTGCAATTGCTTGGATGGAATCTCCATTCCAGAGTGTTTCTAAGTCCTTCTTATTTGGTTTGGCCTTCAGCGGGGATTGATTAAGACATGCTTTGCGGCATGTGCCTGCACTTGTGTGCATATGCTTTTGATGGCTTTGCCTTTGGGCAAGATTTTGTTGATTTTTTTTTTCTTTCCAAATTATTCATGGCATGTCCCTCATATCTTCCCCTCCCAGTTGTGTCTTCCTCCTTGACTTTTTCCCCTACTTTTGCAACATCTCTGAGCATACTTTTGTCATGTTTTGGTCCTTTGCGCTGTAGTTCATTTCCTCAGAAACGATTTTTTGAAGACACTAAATCTCCCGATTTTCTGTTTTTTTTCAATTGCATTTCATTTGATCCTGTCTCCTTTCTAGAGTGTTTGTTAGCCATTCTTTTCGGGTTCGCAAGATTCCGTTTCCCTTCCCGAAAGGAAATTTCATTTCCTTTCGGGAAGGGAAACGGTATCTTGCGGTTTCAATGGGGACCACTGAAGGAATATTTGGTGCATGTCCCTGCACTAGATGGCATGCCTTGCCTTACGATGGCTTTGACTTTGAGCAAGATTTTTTTCATTTTTTTCTTTTTTTCCTAAGTATCAATGGCATGGGCCGCATATCTTGCCCTCCAAGTTATTACTTCCTCCTTGACTTTTTCCCCTGCTTTTGCAACAAGGGTGAGCCTAGTTTTTGCATGTTTTGGTCCTTTGAACTGCACATGATAGAATCCCAGTCCATTTTCTTGTATGTGCTAAATTTCCCAAATTTCCCACCTTTGTTTTTTTCTCCTCCAATTGCAATTGCTTGGATGGAATCTCCATTCCAGAGTGTTTGTAAGTCCTTCTTATTTAATTTGGCCTTCAGCGGGGATCGATTTAGGCAGGCTTTGCGGCATGTGCCTGCACTTGTTGGTATATGCTTTTCATGGCTTTGACTTTGGGCAAGATTTTTTTGATTTTCTTTTTTTGTCTCCAAATTATCCCTGGCATGTTCCTCATTGCTTCCCCTCCAAGTTCTGTCTTCCTCCTTGACTTTTTCCCCTGCTTTTGCAGATCATGTGAGTTAATTTTTACATGTTTTGGTCCTTTTACACTGTACCTGATAGTTTACCGGTCCATTTTCTGGTAGTCACGAAATTTCCCAAATTTCCCACCTTTGTTTTTTTTCTCCTCCAATTGCAATTGCTTGGATGGAATCTCCATTCCAGAGTGTTTGTAAGTTCCTCCATTTGGTTTGGCCTTCAGCGGGGATCGATTTAGGCAGGCTTGGCGGCATGTGCCTCCACTTGTGTGCATATGCTTTTGATGGCTTTGACTTTGGGCAAGATTTTGTTGATTTTCTTTTTTTCTTTCCAAATTATCCATGGCATCCCCCTCATATCATCCCCTCCAAGTTGTGTCTTCCTCCTTGACTTTTTCCCTTGCTTTTTCAGCAGCTCTGAGCATAATTTTTACATTTTTTGGTGTTTTACACTATACCAGAGATGTTCCCGGTCCATTCTCTGGCAGTCACGTAATTTCCCAAATTTCCAGCTTTTGGTTTATTTCCTCCTCCAATTGCAATTGCTTGGATGGAATCTCCATTCCAGAGTGCTTCTAAGTCATTCTTATTTGGTTTGGCCTTCAGCGGGGATCGATTTAGGCAGGCTTTGCGGCATGTGCCTGCACTTGCGTGCATATGCTTTTGATGGCTTTGCCTTTGGGCAAGATTTTGTTGATTTTCGGTTTTTCCTCCAAATTATCCATGCCGTGTCCCTCATATCTTCCCCTCCAAGTTGTGTCTTCCTCCTTGACTTTTTCCCCCGCATGTGCAGCGCATGTGAGTTTAATTTTTACATGTTTTGGTCTTTTACACTGCACCAGATACGTTCCCAGTCCATTTTGTGGTAGTCACGAAATTTCCCAAATTTCCCACCTTTGTTTTTTGCTACCCCCAATTGCAATTGCTTGGATTGAATCTCCATTCCAGAGTGTTTCTACGTCCTTCTTATTTGGTTTGGCCTTCAGCGGGGAATCGATTCAGGCAGGGTTTGCGGCATGTGCCTGCACTTGTTGGCATATGCTTTTGATGGATTTGAATTTGCGAAAGATTTTGTTGATTTTCTTTTTTTCTCTCCAAATTATCCATGCCATGTCCCTCATATCTTCCCCTCCAAGTTGTGTATTTCTCCTTGACTTTTTCCCCTGATTTTGCAGCACATGTGAGCTTAATTTTTACATGTTTTGGTCCTTTTACACTGTACCAGATAGGTTCCCGGTCCATTTTCTGGTAGTCAAGAAATTTCCCAAATTTCCCCCCTTTGATTTTTTCTCCTCCAATTGCAATTGCTTGGATGGAATCTCCATTCCAGAGTGTTTCTAAGTCCTTCCATTTGGTTTGGCCTTCAGCGGGGATCGATTTAGGCAGGCTTGGCGGCATGTGCCTCCACTTGTGCGCATATGCTTTTGATGGCTTTGACTTTGGGCAAGATTTTGTTGATTTTTTTTTTTCTCTCCAAAGTATCCATGGCATGTTCCTGATTGCTTCCCCTCCAAGTTGTGTCTTCCTCCTTGAATTTTTCCCCTGATTTTGCAACATCTGTGAGCATACTTTCGTCATGTTTTCGTCCTTAGCGCTGCAGCTCATTTCCTCACAAACGATTTTTTGAAGGCACTAAATCTCCCCGATTTTCTGGTTTTCTTCAATTGCATTTCATTTGATCCTATCTCCTTTCTAGAGTGTTTGTTAGCCATTCTTTTCGGGTTCGCAGGATTCCGTTTCCCTTCCCGAAAGGAAATTTCATTTCCTTTCGGGAAGGGAAACGGAATCTTGCGGTTTCAATGGGGACCACTAGAGGAATCTTTGGTGCATGTCCCCTGCACTAGATGGCATGCCTTGCCTTTTGATGGCCTTTATTTTGAGTAAGATTTTTTTGAGTTTTTTCTTTTTTTTCCTAAGTATCAATGGCATGGCCCTCATAACTTCCCCTCCAAGTTATAACATCCTCCTTGACTTTTTCCACTGCTTTTGCAACATCTGTGAGCCTAGTTTTTGCACGTTTTGGTCTTTTGCACTGCACATGATAGAATCCTCGTCCATTTCCTTGCATGTGCTAAATTTCCAAAATTTCCCACCTTTGTTTTTTTCTCCTCCCATTGCAATTGCTTGGATGGAATCTCCATTTCAGAGTGTTTCTAAGTCCTTCTTATTTGGTTTGGCCTTCAGCGGGGATCGATTTAGGCAGGCTTTGTGGCATGTGCCTGCACTTGTGTGCATATGCTTTTGATGGCTTTGACTTTGGGCAAGATTTTGTTGATTTTCTTTTTTTCTCTCCAAATTATCCATGCCATGTCCCTCATATCAACCCCTCCAACTTGTGTCTTCCTCCTTGACTTTTTCCCTTGCTTTTGCAGCACCTCTGAGCATAATTTTTACATGTTTTGGTCCTTTTAGACTGTACCAGATCGGTTCCCGCTCCATTTTCTTGTAGTCAAGAAATTTCCCAAATTTCCCACCTTTCATTTTTTCTCCTCCAATTGCAATTGCTTGGATGGAATCTCCATTCCAGAGTGTTTCTAAGTCCTTCTTATTTGGTTTGGCCTTCAGCGGGGATCGATTTAGGCAGCCTTTGCGGCATGTGCCTGCACTTGTTGGCATATGCTTTTGATGGCTTTGCCTTTGGGTAAGATTTTGTTGATTTTCGTTTTTTCTCTCCAAATTATCCACGCCATGTCCCTCATATCTTCCGCTACAAGTTGTGTCTTCCTCCTCC